>NC_065559.1:15493694-16096995 GCF_022605725.1 Anthonomus grandis grandis | reverse complement strand
TTTTTTAAGATATGGGATGATGCTGCCAACTATGTTTTTAGTATTTTTTTTGAACATACAGCACGGTGTCATTTATATGGTGGTCAAGTGATAAGTGATATACTTAAGGGTGGAGGCATTTTGAAATTTCTTAAAAGTTAAATTTTAAAAACAAATAATTACTTAAAAATTAATACAAAAATATATATAAAAAGCTATTTTTACAAAATTACCAACAAAGTTTAATATAAGTTATAATTCCAACAAACATTATGTTTCCTCCATTTTGTGTTCAAGAGGGTCAAGTTTTTAAATAAAAAGCCCGTTGCACTTAATTAACTAAAAACTAATATACAAAAAATATGTGGAACAAATTTTAAGATATAAGTAGGTTTCACGTAAATATTATAAAGAATAATTGAAATAATTCATAAGACTTAATACCGATGGTAATATAACTTCGTGATCAATAATTTTTTGTAAAAAGTAACCCATTTTGTCACGTGATTCAATATCTGAAAAATTGTGCAGGGTAGTGAGATCTGTAAAGTAAGGGGTTGTGAGTGAGGATGTTAATAGAAATAAAAAATAGGCCACATTTTAGGTTTTAAGCGACACAGGAAAATTCTCAATTACCAGTTGTTACAACTATACTTAAAACTATAAAAAGATACCTAGTAACAAAAAAAAACATTTTGTTTAAAGACCCCGCATCACGGTTATACAGGACGTCAATAGAGGTGGTATAATTAGAGGACAGTTAAGCAATATAGTGTCCTTTTATAATAAAATCTAAATACTTCCTAAATTTTGCAAAAAACTGAAAATTGGCAAAATCATTTTTTTTTCTGGCGTTATTTCAAAATATATGACAAAAGTATTTCTTAAATGAATAAATTATTGTGACCACTTTTTCTCGCCTATACGATAACACCTTTAAATTTAAAATACGACGTTCTGTCTTTAAAGAGCCATCATCAACTTGTTTTGTTTTTCTTTGTCGGCGCTATATTGACCATTTGCAGTTGACGACGCGGGAATCTTTGGGCGCCCGGCCGTTTTGTTATTTTTTTAAGACAAGGGGGATGATGATAACAGCGCTTTTATTTATTTTGTTATTGCCGATATTTAAATGCGCTGTGATCTCGCATAAATAACTAGATAAATGTGGTGGTCAAGTAATGTATTGGAAGGTGCTATCTCTTACAACTTAAATTTTATTAACAAATAATTACTTACCAAAATCCTTTTTTGAGACAAAAATAAATAAATAAAAACAAAACAAAAATTCAATAAGCTTTTATTTATTAATTAGAAAATTAACAAAAATATTAAATAAAGGTGGTGATATAGGTAGGTTTCACGTAAATATAAAGAGTAAATTCAATAATTAAAGATTTAATATCTATATACGGTACTACAGTTTTTTAGAGTCAATAATTTTTTGCAAAAAGTAGCCCGTAATGTGATTTTGACAATACGGGTTTGTGAAACCAGCCAATATCTCAAAAACTGTGTAGGGTAGTGAGATCTGTGAAGTACACTTTTTTTGGACAAAAATATTGAAAAACAGATACCTTTAACTGAAATTAATATAAAAATAAAATCGCAAAATTTAAAAGGTTTTGAATAAGGGTGTAACAACACTATAAAATATAGAAAATAGGCCACATTTTAATTTGCAATACAGGCAAACACTTAATTACTAATTCTTAAAACTAGAAAAAGTTAATAAGAAAAAAAACAAATATTTTGTTTAACAGTATGAAGGGTCTCATCGCGATTATACAGGATGTCCAAAGTAAGGATGAGCAGTAAATGGTTTAATTAGGCGAAAGTTGCGCAATATAAATGCAATGATTGAATAAATGCAATCTAAAAATTGGAAAAATGCCAAATACTTCCTAATATTCAGAAAAAAGGTGAAATTTGGCAAAATGGTTTTTTATTTTTTTCTGGCGTTATTTGAAAATATAAAATAAAATCATTTATACATTGTTGTAAACACTTCCTCTCATTTACAAGTTAACATCTTTAACTTTTAAATACGACGTTCCTTCTTTAGAGAGTCATAATCAACTTTTTTTTTTCTTGTCGACGCCATATTGGCCACTTGCAGTTTTGAATAACCCTTTTAATTACTTTTTTAACGAAGTAATTTCTAGTGAGTAGTTGGAATCATCCCTATTAAATATTATATACCTCTCTCTCTTTTAAATACAATTTTGAATTTCAAAAAATTCAAAACATTCTTTATTCTTAAATACATGGTACCTACTTGTTGACATAGTACTTCTATGATATTAAATAGGCACATTAATCGACATATTAACAACACATAATTTAAAAACAATACACAATAGTGGATTCAACATACTAGTATAAACACAAAATGTTTTTTCAATTTCAAAGCAAGACGACTTAAAAATTTTTTAGAGTAACATCACAAATTCTAACCTTTACATCTTTACTAAAAACTAATTATATACTATTGGCCTATTCCTAACTATCTTCAAAAAATTCTAATGCTATAAAAATACTTGCTTTTAAGAAGTTTCGTTAAGAACTTTTTAAAGCGAGGAGAACTTCTAAAGACTTTTATGACATTTGGAAAATGATTAAAAATTTTTATGCTCAAGTAAATAAGAGAATTCTTAGTTCACTTTTCGGGATGGGCATTGGAATATTGTATTCTTTTCTGATATTATAATGTTTTAAGGAGCCATTATTTTGAAGATACAATTTATATTTTTTATATATTAGGCAAGCAGACTCAACAATAAACAAGCAACACAAGGAAAGTATCTTTAAATAGGGGTCTGCATGTCCTGTGGAGATTTATGACACATATATTTAATGGCTCGTTTTTTAAAAACAAACATCGAGTCAAAAAGCCGTTTACTAATGCAACTCCAAAATGTTATTCCATACTGTAGGTATTTTTGTATGAAAGTAAGTTCCAACTTTCAACAAAAAAAAAATAGACTTTTGCAGATATCAATCTCAGTTCATTTAAAACTACTCAATAGCATAACATCGTCTAGCCAGTTTTTGCCTCCTGACATATCTCCATAAAACTTAGGTTTATGATCGATAACAATTCCAAGAATCTGTTAAAATTATTCACTTCCAATTCTTTGTTGTGAATCATGAACTGCTCTGAACATTAAAAATTAACAATTTAGTCTTATCTATGTTTAAAGACCACAAATTAGCATCGAACCACTGTTTAATCATTAATAAATCTTTAGAAATTGTTCTTGTTAATGTGCTTTTATTATTGTCTGCCCATAAGATAGTGGTGTCATCTGCAAAAATAGTAAAGAATCCTCTTATCTGGAGAGACGCCAGGTCATTTATATACAATAGAAATAAAATAGGACCGAGAAACGAACCCTGCTTACTACACAAAGTTCAGACAAACTGCCATTTGGCCAAACAAACTTTTTTCTGTCTAACAAAACAAAATTTTAACCATTCTAGAGCAACTCCCCTAAACCCATATCTAGAAAGCTTACCGAGCAGTATTCCATGGTTGACACGGTCAAAGTCTTTAGAGAAGTCGCAGAATACTG
The DNA here is from genome assembly GCF_022605725.1 of Anthonomus grandis grandis. Classification (NCBI taxonomy): domain Eukaryota; kingdom Metazoa; phylum Arthropoda; class Insecta; order Coleoptera; family Curculionidae; genus Anthonomus; species Anthonomus grandis. Next base: position 16,093,441 of record NC_065559.1, on the reverse strand, counting down.
CTGCAGCAAAGTGACCTTCTTCAAGCTCAAATATAATCTCTCCAGGAATGAAAACATTACTCGACATTCATTTAATATGTTATTTTTTTTAATTAGGAAAGCTACCATTCGTACTATAACCAGTTTCTCAATACCTTTAAAGGCTTTTTAGGCTTTATTTTTATCTTTTTCATGAATGAATTTCATCATGAAAACAATTATTGAAAATACTTAAAACACTAAAGAGCATAAACATACTATATTGATTTAAAATTTTCTTAAAGTAAAAAAAAGAAAAAGAGAAAATGGCTCTCATAGACATGAAGAGACAATATCTTTAAGAGTTTGAATTGATTTTTGTAGATAAAATAGATAATTTTCTGTGAGGTTTATAATTAGATTTTTTTAAAGATTTTCTAATAAGATTTTGAGATTCCCATTTTAGGTTGTTATAAATCAAAGTCTTAATTAATAAATGCAAAAATTTATCAATATGCTGTGGACATATGTTTGGTTTATTTATATTTATTTTATCTAGTAATATTTTATTAATTGACTTGCATATATTATTATTTACTTTTAGAGTATGATAAAGTTAATTAAAGGATTTTATTGTGTTTTGACATAAATTTGAAAAATTCTCTGATGGGTTTATTAGAGAAGATACATTATTTTAATTTTACTTTAAATTTAGCAAAGCTTTTATTAATTAAAAATATTTCTTAAGAAACTGAGAACATTGTTTTTACATTTTCTTACATTATTGCACCCACGATACGCACACTGATTAATTTTGCCTAAAGGAGCCATTGTCTCACAAACTGAACACATTTACATATATCTATCTATTTGTGATTATGATATCCAACAAAATTTTTAACAACTACCAAATTTCAATACGGCAAACACGAACCTGTGCAAAAACTCTCCCACACGACTCAGGGATGATCGGCCGATTACTAATGAGAAGCGACGGACGAAATTATTTTCGCGCATACTGGAGAGAATCGCCATCTATTTTTCACGCATATTTGCGGTCACGCCCATTTTAGCCCATAAGGTTCAGTGGCGAAGCGTACGAGTAGACAAGGTAGACACTGTCTACCCAAAATTATCCAGTTATTTCTCATTGATTTATTACGTAATTATTTCATGTAATTGTTGAATTCAAATAAAAAAAAAATAACACAGAATGTAGTCGCTCTCCTTACTATTATTATATAGTATCTAAACGGCTATAATATCTATCTATCTATAATATCTAAGGCGCGCCCCGCCTGACGCACCAATTACAATAAAAATGCAGGGCTGACACCCAATTAATGTATACGAGCCCCAGAAAGACACATTGATATTTGTCTTCCGAAATTTGGAGCATCTAATCGAACCATATACGCATCAAGCAGGTGACAGAGGTCCAGCCGCATCAGTACTCAGCCTATTACGTATGCAAAATTTACTCGCGGGAAAGATATTTGAGCTTTTGTCTATCGAAGTCGACCAGCTATTTTATTATGCTCTTGAGGGTTATTGTTTATGGACACGCTTGATCTGGTCGGCCGCAATACATCTTCAGTTTTGTTTTTTGATGAATCTGCATTTGGCATTTGGTGCGGGCGCGTGCTATTGTAATTTAATAATTAGTATTTTTATTTTTGGGTGTATAGAAAAGATTTTTTAGTGGATATTTTAGGGGTTATTTATGAACGACTGTTTGATATTGGCAATTGTATTTTAGTTGTGTTTTTTTGTAAGTTGTATTTATTTTTATCTATCTATCTTTTTATGCTAGTAGTAATTATTTTTTTCTTTTTTATATCACTACATATTTTTCTCTTTGAGTTAATATTTCATGCGCTTTCATTCTCTATTTCATTAAAGTGAATAATATTGAATACACATTTTTTTCTAATTAACAATTTTTATTGTTTGTCTACCCGAAAGAAAAGTTCACGCTTCGCCACTGATAAGGTTGCGTATCTTCCCAAATATTCAATCAACGTTACAACTAAGCTATATAATATTAAAGACTCAGAATTCAATCAGTTCTTTTATAAATTTCAGTAAATAAAATGCGTAAGTCGATGTTTTACAGTAAAACCAACAGATGGCAGCACTTTTTGAATAAAATTGATCTTGTAAGTTAAAATTCTTTTTAAATTAGAAAGTGTAAGATATCTCGGCGCGTAAAAACGTGGTTGTAGTTTTAATATTCACCTTATAATACATTTTTTTTTTGAAAATACTCTTGATTTATTATTGACATATCACCATTTCTATAATAGTGGATCAGAATATGACTCTAACAGTAAAAATAATGCAGTAGATTGTAATTCCAGATAAAACCTAACCTTTAAAAATGGCAGGTTGTACAGGCCAAAACCGAAAAATTAAATTAAGTGAAAACTGCTAAAACTTGTTTATAATCCAGAAATTACTGCATCATTGTACCAAACGCGAAAAAGAAGTTTATTTATTAGTCTGAACATTGCATTAACTCAACCGCAAATGCTAAAAAAACGAACTCGTTATACATTATACATAAATACAACATCTGAATAGAAAACTTAATAATGAAGGTGGGAAAGTTAAATGACTACATCTAAAATGGAGATATTTAAAAAATTAACCGGAGTTTATTTTTTTATAAATATACTCTACAAGATGATTTTTCGTTTAATAAAATTCATATTGCAAAAACTTCGGGAAAGAGAAGTCGGCCCTATTGTGCAATTTATAGTGTTGTATATATAGTATATAGTATTATATCAGGTGCTTGCCCATCTAGGCAAATTGCAGACGCACCAATTTAATTCCGGCAGGTGAGGATTCTGGTAATTGCATAGTACACATTTTTAGTCTTGTTTTAATTAATTTTAGTGGACATTTTGCATTGCAGTCTTTTTTTCTGTTTAAATTAAAAAAAAAAGTAAATTCCTTCTCCTCTTTATTAAACTGTGTTATTTTAAAGATCATCAGTATTTTGTCTCAGTAATAATAGTTACCTAACGTAATCTTCACCGAAATATTTATTTTACTACAACTACTACTTTTGAGAAAATCCTATTTTCTCACTTTCTTTAGTTATTGACTTATACTGACTGACTTCTGAGCCCTTCTTCTGAAGCACTATGTGATCATCCTCACGTAAATCTTGTTAACTTATATCTTACTTATGGCTGGCTCGATTATTGTTCCTAAATTTATATATATATATTTTTTAATTTAAAATCTATAAAACAATCTCCCATTTTGCTAAGAAAGCTGTAATTGTTGCCAAATCAAAATGGTTACATGTTTTTGGTAGTTACTTCATAGAAGATGAAATACTGACGAAGAACTAGTGTTCCTCAGTTAGCTGGAAGCATAGTTGTACAAATTCGGTGCAAAAATCATATTGGTGTGTAATTTATCACTACAATTTTTATAACTGTGACAATTCAAAAAACTATTTAGTAGTAGATTATGATATATATGAATTTAAATGATAATACTTATAGATCCTAAGGTTTCTAAGCTAAATAAAATCTTATCTAAATTCATCACAAATTTATTTAATCTCAGGAGCAACTTACTTAAAAACAATTGATTAAAAATTGTAATTAATGAACGTATCTTTATTCTCTATTCTAGTCGGCATTTTCTGTATTACATAATATTTTTCATATAAAATGTAATGCCAAATTAAACAAGGTGCTGCAAATGTTTGGTTGATATTGGTAACTATAGGGGATAACTAGTTTAAATGCGAGCATAAGTATGTTACCATGTACCTCTTTAACAAAATCCGATTTTATTATTTCATTTTTATAAAACAAGTAATCATGTGATGTATCACGCGCCTTATTAAACTATTAGATGGTTCTTGACAACTGTGGAGTGCTTCATGGTTGCGATAGTTTGGATGGCAAAGGTTTCGTGGAGCTGACCGGCATTGACCCTCAGACATCTGTAAAATTGGCGGATTCTATCGCTGGAAAAGGTGGAAGGTAAGTATATTCATATCTAAACCTAATTTAATACTTTAACGCAAAGTACAAACATTAATTAAACGTAAAAATGTTGAATAAACAGGGTGCCTGAAATTAACGGTGCACTATTGCTGACGCGTTTTTTCTGCTGAATAACAATGAAAACAGAAAATCAATTGAATAACGCACTTAATAAAAACATATTTTTTCTTAAATAGGCGACATATACCTATATTATTAAACCATTTAAAAGCAATTGTTTTGTAAGTAAAATATCATACGTACTATAATTTGAGGTTGCAAATAACTGAATTATAAACATTTTCTACTTTTATTATAGTAGGTTATGGACGCAACACATTTTTATGCCAATAGCGACCTAGCTGTTACCCATAGCAACCTAGTATGTGATACGCATTAACAGCATGTTTTAATTGAACAAAATTAAAACAACTTAAAATATTTGCATAAATTGTTTATATTCAATTTCCTACAAAATGTTTTATAAAAATATATTTGTTTGCCAGGCAAGAATGTTTGTTAACTGTACAGTTTTACTTGTGCTTCAAAGTAGAGATGAAAAAAGGATCATAAAAATAACTGCGACCAAATTAGAGCAACGTAAAAACAAACTGATTTAGTATTAATTCAAAAAAGTAGTCCATTTTTCTTAAAGAGACCTCTTGATAATAAAAATTCAGAGAATAGAGGGGCACAAAGTCAATGGTCTCAAAAAATGTTTAGTATTAGATTAGTTTTTAGTATGTGAAACTGTCCAGTTGTGAGGTTTTTATTGTAAATATGCCCCATTCGCTGGTCCTAAAACAAAAAATTATTGATGCCTATTTATCTGGGAAAAAGCAAGTGTGAATGTCAATTACAGTTGGAGTTCGAAAAGACGTTGTATCAAAAACTATTAAAAATTACCGAATCCGAGGTAGGGGTTACGACCTTTAAACGTGCTGGTCGACCAAGAAAAACCACGAAAAATTTGAACAGGCGCATTAAACGACTTACGGCCGTTTGCCCCGCTTCTCCTTAAATGTGCGGCACAACTAAGTATAACTTAGTTTTATGGTTGATCTTAACTTTTAATGGCGTTGCACGAATGATACTTAATTTTTTTTAGCTTAGTATTGGAAACGCTTGGCAACATCGTAAATAATTGACTGATTTGTTGCTAGTGTTTGCTACAAATTTGTGTGGACCAATAAAATTGGTAGAATTAGATGTGACATTTTACATTATCGACATTTCATCATTTGTTTATTATTTGATTTGGTATTTGTTCATCGAAATTTTGTTAAATTTTTCTGGATTATTTTACATCTAAAAAGGTGTGTTAATGGGTGATATGAACAATCCTCGAGAACAGGAGTAATTCGGGGAATATTCGGAAGCGTGCTCCTAATTTCACAATTAGAGAAAAAACACTTTTGCTAAATATAGTTTCAAATTATAAGGGAATTATAGAAAATAAACAAACAAATGCAACCACTTGGAGGGATAAGGATAATGCATGGGGACAAATTACCTATGCATTCAATGCAGCAAATAAGGAAATAATATATAGGTCAAAGGAAAACCTAAAAAAATATTATGACAATATTAAAAAGTAGGTTAGGAAAAAAGTGGCTGAGGAGAGAAAGGAAATATATAAAACAGGAGGAGGAGTAACCAAAAAGAAAGATTCAGATCCAGTTAAGAAATTAACATTAAATTTAATAAATCAAAAAACTGTGTGTGGTCTTAGCAATCCATTTGATGGTGATCAAACATGTCCAAGGCAATATCCATCGAAGACAGCAATGTATATGTATACGTATAAAAGAAAATCCTAAACTGTATGAAGATGATAGATTGATGATGCAAGAAATTGTACTTTTTTACAGCCAGAATTCAAATAATGATCACAACTACATTATACAGGAAGTCATGTCAAGCACTGGAGGTGGGTTGACCAACCAACAAAATGAATAGGTAAGATAAAATGATAATATAATGAATAGAATAAAAACGAATCAATGATATTATTTTTTAATGCCTAAACTTTTAATAATAAACTTATTAGTTTAAGAACTGTTTTCTAATAATGTTTTTGGTGTTGTTCAGAGAAGTGAAATAAAAATCGAAATCAAAGTCCTCTCCTTATACTAGACCATTCACACCAGGCGGATTATGTTGTACATTTACATGTTTTTCGCATTTTAGAAGTATATTACCTGGATTTTCAGGACATGTTAGTCAGCCAAAAACAATTTTTTGTCTCCAACAGTCCTGGCCTAAGCGTCCAAGACCAAGTGCACAAATAGACCTCCCATCAAAAGTCCAGAGACAACATCTTGATACATCTGTATCAAAGCAAAAATGCTATGAGGCTGAATTATTGAACATTGAAGCTAGAAGACAACAGGATGAAGAATTGCATCAATTGCAAAAAGAAAAAATTGTTCTTGAAATAGAGATAAAAAAATATGAATTAAACAGCTTACTTAACAAGTGACCTGTAAGTTTTGTTAATATTAAGTTTCATTATATTAAATGTTAAGGTAGATTTTCTAGACTTTTATTTTTTCTAAGCTATTATTACTACTATTATCAAATAAGGTGTTGCCAATACAAAAACACAGTGTTGGAAAAAAAGAAAAATATATATGTAATAGTTTTGAAAAACAACTTTTTAATAAAACATATTTATTTATTTTACTTGTAAGTCCTAATCTAAGTCTATGAGAGTGCACACAGTATATTTTTCATACTGTACAACACTACAATAATAGATACTATGGTAGGTGGTTTCACTAATTTAAAAGGTTAGACAATTTTATTTTGATTATGACAACTTTACAAACTTTATTTTTCAATATATCTAAAATAGTTTTCAATCAAGCTTCTCCTGACTTGATTTCCACCATTAGGATCATCTTGGATTACGCGTGGAATTTCTGGAACCTGGTCCTCCATTACCAGCAAAAATCTTTCGATATCTTCTGGGTTGGGAGGTTTGCCTTATTCTATTCCTTGCAAATATTATAAACTACTGCTGAGGCAATTATGACTGCCAATATTGTATCCAACTTTAAACGACAACCATATGCTAGCACTGGGAATCTACGTTTCCAAGCTCCAAAGACCCTTTCAGTAGTGTTCCTTGTTCGGATGTGAGATTCATTATATAATTGTTCCTGTCTAGTTGCAGGTTCTTGTACCGGCGTTAGCAAATAAGACTTTATATTGTAACCCCCATCACCTAAAATAAATGATCATAATTTAACATAAAACCTCTGTAGATCAACTTATCAGAAACAAATAAAAACTAAATTTTTAGGTCATTTTAAACTCTAGATAAAGCATTAAAAACAAAATATAAATTTAATTTTTTTGCAAAAATCATCTCTACTTGTATGCCTATCTTAAAAATGCACCCTGTCGACATTTAACTATAGTCATATTATAATAAAAATAGCAATACATAGTTTTATCTCATAAAATAGAATTTGCAAATTTGTTTTCTTCAAAATCTTGTTTAATCCTACTATTGTAGCGTCATATGATGATCCTGGCCATCTGGCAATCACATTTAATAATCTAAGATCTGCATCTCCTATAGCTTGAACATTCATTGAAAAAAAACTTTTTCGATTTCGAAATATTTCTCCATCAGCTCCTCCTAAAAATTATAATATAAATCATAATTTATAAAATGGGCTAAGTATAGCTTGTTTTAGACTTAAATACATATCATAAAGTACATAATCTATTAATTATTTATTACCAGGAGACTGAATTCGAAAATGTGTGCAATCAATAGCTCCAATAACTCTGGGAAATCTTGCTTTCTCAAAAATCTTTAAATGGCATTCATTGATTTCATGGGGAAGTTCAGCGATTTTAATAAACGTAGGGTATAATCTAGCTAGAGATCTTCCAACTCGAACAATTATGCGAGACACAGTCGAAACATGTACTCCACCAAAGTCTCCAATACATGAGAGGTGGGTTCCAGTTGCCAGAAATCTTAAGAATATGAGTAGTTAATTGATTGGAGATACGCTATTGTTCCTAAAAGAATTACTAAAATTTAGGGTACATTTTACTTATTTCACAACATGGAGAGGAAAAGGGAATATACTTATCAAAAATGTTATGTAAATAGTCTTTGCTTTTTCCTATTTTTATTTTATGTTTCATTTATTGATTGCAGTAGTATATACTTAAGCCATAACAATCAATATAAAAATGAATATAAAAATAGTGGTATTTATGCCGGGCTTTACAATATGTTACTATACCTACGTATCATAAAGGAACTCTATTTCGCCTTAAAATCTAAAATCTGCAAAGCAAGCAACATCTACAAATCAAAATAAAATAAATTTTAGGGTTAAAAATACTAAAGTGTCAGATAAGCCACAGAATAACTGCCGCTTAGCATAGAATCAGTTTTAAGTAAAGCTTAACGTTTAAGTTTTACCGGTGCAAACAAAATCTGAAACTTAAGGTACACTTAAAGTTAAGGTTAACCTAAGTGTAAGTGATGCAAACGGCCGTGAGTATAAATGATCCAAGCATGTCTTCGACTCAGATTTTAGCCGCAGTTGGTGACGTAAACGTGTCTTCCAGGAGTATTCAACGTCGTTTAGTAGATTTCGGATTACCAGCGAAAAAATTATTTGCTAGGTTTCATCAAAACTGGACCACCTACGATTCGAAAAAGTTACTTTTTTCTGATGAATCTAAATTTTTTGTATTTCCAAATGAATTCCACTGTCGAACAAACTCAACTCCCTAGAAATAGCCCCTGTAAACCGGATAGTCTTGCCGGGATAATATTTATAACATAACAAGATGGCGGCAATATTATGCTGTGGGGCTGCTTTACAGAATTAGGAGCACAATGCACAGGTTCGAATATGTTAATATACTGGAAAACATAATGCTGCCTTATGCGGAATGGGAAATGCCCCTAAAATTCATAATCGAACAAGACAAGACCTCAAAATTGTAAAAGAGTGGTTTCCTAAGTAAAAAAATTAATGTTTTAAAGTGGCCACCGCAATCGCCAGACCTAAATCTTATAGAAAATTTATGGAAAATAGTGAAAAAACGTATTAGATTACAAATACATAAGGCTGATCATTATTTATTTAAAGAAGTCCTTTTAGCGTGGAATTCCATAGATGAAGACGTAATAAACAATCTGGTAGCTTTAATGCCGAAAAGATGCGATGAAGTCATTAGGAACAATGGGTACTGGATAAATTATTGATTTTTGTAGTTCTGTGTACAGTTTAATTTGGAAAAAATATTAAGGTACTCTAATTTTGTCGTGATAAAAAACCTTTATTTTAGTTATTTTAATAATATAAATAGGATTTTATTAGAAACTAAATGTAAATATTATATTATTTTACCTATGTTTCAATTAAACTTTTTTTTATTTACCAATTAATTTAAAACATATAAATAAACCATAACATGCTACTTAAACTTAATGATTTAAAAAGTTGCTCTAATTTTGTCCGATACTGTATGCATTTTTACTACATTAATTAGGGTCAAAATAACAAGCATTATCCAGGAGATAAATCGTTTTTATAACGACGTCTCTCAAAACCTTGCTTTAATTGAGACTTAGCACATAATCAATACATGTTGATGAAATTTTTATGCTTTATTCACTGTCTATTTAGTCCATGCAGCTTTAGAATATTCTGAAGCAATTTCTCAAACTCATTATTGATTCAAATAGTTAAAATATATTATAATATACCATAATTAAAATGTATGTAGCTTTGGTTATTAACTTATTTCCTAATTGTGTAATCTTAAGTTTGGCTGCTTGAAGACGGCAAAAAAGTCTAAAATTTTCCACTTTCACGGCTTGGACAAAACTGAGACAGTTCTTAAGGCGCTTTTTTTCAAATTATTAAAAAACAATTTGGCTGCAATATGGCTGTCAAAAATCGCAATACAGCTGAAAAAAGCTGTTGTCGCGAAATCAATGTTAGTAATAATATACAGGATATTCCATTTAGAAAAACATATTTTTGAAATAGTCAAAAGTGTGATATTTAATTGTTTTTTTTGTTTTAACCATGGTATTCGGCGGAAAAAATATGCGTTAAATTGTCAAATTATATAATCATCTTTGCAACTTCAAGAATCAAGAATTTATTCTCAAGATATTTTTATTAATTGATTCATACTATAACCTTTATGTAGAATACCTACAATGTTTTTTTCAAATCGAAAATGTTTGTATATGACGTAATTACATAGTTGTGAAACGTGTTTAATAATGATGTTGCTAGACAAATAAAATTGTATTATTATATAATACACTAAAGAATATGAATCAAAAAATACATTAAAATTATAAACTAATGGACAACTAACTATGCACTTCAGTGCCAAGAGTGCCTTTTTACTACATTTTAAATCAAGATGTCAATAATTTAAGGAAATATATATTCAAATACTAATAGCGTTGATTGAAAAATTAACGTGACGACTATGTTCTCGTCGGTATGTCGGGACCAAGCGACACCACCATACGGCGAAATTGTGCAATATTGATTCCTACGCTTTTGACTTTGGGTATCGAAAAAAAACTGTACAACAACTTTGAGAATAATTAACGTATTCACATAACAATATGAAAAAGTAATTTAGAGGTAAGTAATGATGATAGCAGTTATAAAGTAATCATTATCACTCAAATTAGTATGATACGTATCATAGATACTATACGGCATTTTCTTAAATTTAATTGCGACCACGGATTCTTATCAGAAATAAAATATATGGAGTATCCGGAAAAGATGCCCACAAAGTGTAAAGGGTGGCAGAGAACATAAAAAAATACATTTCGGTTTAATATTAAGTTATATGTCCTCAAATTATTTTATTATTTTATTTAGCGTATTTGCAAAGCATGCTAATGCGATCTAATCACATCTAAATGACTGCTTATTGCTAGGGAGAAATTTGGTTTGCGACTGAGGATCCATGGTCCAATATGCCAAGATATTTTTTGGTCGAGTCTAAAAGCATCGACTAATATTGAAGTATTCAGTAGCAGAGCATTTCCATTTCATTCCGTGCTTTTTTTAAAATTTGTATATTTAGTGTTCTATGATCTTGATTATATAAATTTGACACCTTAAAGGTGACCCATAGCCGCACATATCATTTTTACTTAGTTCTAATTTTACTTTATTGACAATATTTAAGTTTTGACCATTTACTTTAATTGACAACACTTATTGACAGCACTACTTCTGTTCAAATTCATCAATAAATACCAGCTATCCTGTATAACAATATATGGATATGTCTTCTCAAAACCATCTATTATTTGTAAGGTTTAAGAATATATTTTGCAACAACAGGAGCAACATATTTTGTAAAATATAGAGAAATGTCTGCGCTTAACCGGACAGTCAGACGAAGTCAAATGAAACTATTATTCTCTCCAGTTCAGTTAAACACAGTGGCGGCTCGTGAGTTTTTGGAAAGGGGAGGCTAAAGGATAAGTGCAGATAGAAAGCCCGCCGCAGGTGCCCCGCCGAAGGCGAAAAATTTTGCATGCCACGCCCACGTTTTACCCAATTCTCGTTAAAAGTTAGTCTTGAAAATCGTTTTACAAGTCGTGTTCGATTTTACTTTTAATATTGCCTATTTTAGGTATCCTAATGTAATAATAATTATATATACATAATTAATATTGTTAAATATTTAATTATTAGGTACTTTTTATATATTATTTTTGAATTATTTTTTTAAAAAACAAGAAATATAATAAACTCTCTATTTCAAAAAAATAGTTATATTTAATATTGGACCTAAAAGTATATTTTATTGTCCAGCAAGAACCAGCGTGGAGGTGAGAGTTAAGTCTTGCCAGGAATAGGAAGGGATAAGGAAATAGGGATTTGGTTTATGAAATAAACAAAAATAAGTTATACATTATATGGGACTAGAAAAATAGGATAATAAATAAAAAGAAGAATTATATCATCAACTGAAACCATATAATGGTTTTATATACAAAAATAAAACATAACGTAAAAATATTTGCCTTGGTAAAAACTTTGGTTAGTTGCTTATATTGCAGATAGCAGAATATGCTCTAAAAGTTTATAAAAAATAATATTTACATATTTACAAAATTATTCTATAAATAAAAAAAAACTCGACTCTAGCAAAACCATGTAATGGTTTAAATACAAAATATAACGAAAACGTAAAAATATTTTCCTTGTTAAAAACTTTGGTTAAGTAGCTTATAATGTAAATAGTATAAATAAGCTTTAAAATAATATATTATATACATACATACATACATACATACATACATACATATTTATGTACAAAAAATATTTTATAAATAAAAAACTCTGTTCTAGCCAAAACCATGTTATAGTTTTATATGCTGAATAGAAGTAATAGAACAAAAGAAAAACATATTTTCTTTGGAAAAAACTTTGGTTATTATTGCTTTATATCACAAACAAATACTTAGTAGGAATAGGTTTTAAAACTCTAAAATAAAATTATAATATACATGTTTATGTCCAAGCGAATAAGATAATACTTTATTATGTACAATGTACATACATATACGTATACATTATAGTCATTATACATTAGTTATTTTTTTGTTTTTTTTTTTTAATTTTTTTCTGTGGACTCTACTCTGGTTTGAAAATTAAGGGAATTCTTCGGTTTTTCATGTTAGCAAAGAAGTCTATAACTTCGTCATAAAATTTGTCATTTCTTTTATATACTCTTTTTCGATTGAAAGAAGAGATATATTACTTAGTCGCATTTGGGTCATGGAATTACGGCTATAACTTTTAATTCTTTTGAGTGCTGAAAAATATCTTTCTACAGATGCCGATGTTATGGGTATAGTCACAGTTATTTTCGAACATAAAACTTAATAATTCAGATGGAGACTTACAACTCTGAAACATCTGAGGGTCACTGTAGGTTACAATTAATTCATTTTTTAATTGAATGGGACCAAAAAACGGATACTTGTTTACTAAATTGTCCAGTCATTTTTGGGAAAAATCTTTGGAGTAGGATGGAAATTTTTCGAACATTAATAGATCAATGTAATTTAATTTACTAAGATCGCTGAATCTAACCTTATTTGTTCAGTTATTGTGTCCATTATTTCAATATAGATTTGTCTATAATTTTGTCGCAAATCGGGTAAGTCAAAATTAGATTTTCGTTTTTTTACTGGCGGCTCAACATTAACATCAAGTTTTTCAAAAATGCTATTAAAATACTGCTCATCATTTCTAAACTTTTACAAAACTTCAGTCAAATTATTTAATCGATTTTTTGAAAAATTAATGTCTGAAGATTTATTTTGAAGAATTGAGAAAACCACGTCAGTTTGCTCAAAAACTAGTTTAAATGTTTCAAGCAAAAAAGAAAATTTATGGTCTGTTAAAATATACTTGAAACCCTTTGCCTCCCTGATACTTTCGTCGTCATTTTTAAAATCCTCACTGTTTAGAATAAAATCAAAAACATCTATTAATTTTTCCTTATGTGTATGCACTGAAAACACAGATCTTGATGTAGAATTCCACCGTGTAGCAGCAAAAGTAGGCATTCGGCTACCGCAAATTTCATTTAGGATGTGACTTCTCTTGGTGGACTTGGAGAAAAGAGCAGAAAATCCTGACAAGTTGGAGAAAAAAATACGACAGTCTTTAATATTATTGCATGCCTTGCTTAAAACTAAGTTTAGTGCATGGGCATGGCAATGCGTAAAAAGTGCATAGGGCGCTATCGATTTAATTTTAGTTTGCAAGCCATTTAAATGTCCCGCCATGACTGCCGCCCCATCATATGTTTGCGCAATTAGCTTACGCCTGAAATCAAATTTGTCGCATATATTAACCAGGAGATTAAATAAATCGTCTGCAATCCGCCCAGATGAAACATCATGAAACCCCATAAACCGTTCTACTACCTTGCCGTCTTTGACATACCTAAAAACAATCGAAAGTTGGGAATTACAAGTAATATCCGTAGTCTCGTCTATTTCCCATGCAAAAAAAGGGACTGCTTGAATTTCTTGGAAAATATGCTCATCGACGACATGTGACAAACTTTCAATGATTTTATTTTGAATCGTATTTACCCCACGACGTCAAAAGCTCTTTATAGTTGCCACGATTAATCGACTCTTCGGTCTCATCATGTCCGCGAAAAGCTAGTTCTTGTGAAGCTAAATAAAGAGTAATATCAACAAGCCGCTTTAAATTTGACCGGTTTTCACGTACTTGATTGTTAAAAGAAATAATGGCTTCTTTTTGAGCATTATCTAAAGCAGAAGCAATATTTTGTTTTCCAAAAAGCCTTAATTTACAAGACGAAAAAATGTGCTCCTTTGATTTTAAATGTCTTTCAATGGACCGAGGCAAATTTTTTAAATCAGAATATCCAGTTTTCGACCACGTAGAATATTCAGTTTGGACAGAAAATAACAGACAAGCCCAGCAAAAAAGCTTTTCTCTTTTAACCGATCCGGTCAACCAATCATATTTGCTGTACCAAGTCAAATTAAACCCGCGATTTTGTCGATTGTCTGCAGATCGCAATGAAATTAAATGGGGCTGAGGCCTGCCCAAAGTCTTAATAATATAATATTTGACATCAAAGCTTAATGAACTAAAATTGTTTAATAGCAGCCAGTATATTAAATCTTCAGCTTGTTTGATTTCATTTAATTTGTCCATCTTTTAGCAAACAAACATTAGAAATTATATGATGATTAATAAAAGAAGCCATTAAATACAAATATCTTACCTTGCATGTTGCTGTTTTTGAAGGTGGTAGATAATGGTACAGTGAAAACATCTTGTCGGACTTGCATTGTCTTATTTATTTAATGTAACACGACGTTTCGGTTGGTATCTCCAACCGTTATCAAGTGTAAACTGACAGCAAACTACTATTCTAAAGGCTTATATACTAGATGTGTGCAGCGATGTGGAAAGGAAAGTCATCCGTGAAAAGAGTTGGGGGGAGCACACGCCTCTCTCTAGATCCTACACTGTCCTGAGAGTAGAGGCTTCCAGATGCTGGGTATATTGACGCTTGGCTGGCTGAAGATCCCCTGATTCTGTGAAATGAAAGCTGCCTCTATGAACTTCCTCTTCCGCCAGTGCTGTTCCTTGTGCAGAATCTTGGCGTCTGACCAATGGATATTGTGTCCATTATGCCACGCGTGCTCTGCTATTCCGGATTTGGAAACCTCTCCTCTTTGGGTCCAGCTGCGATGTTCCTTCGCTCTGACTTCAAGGGGGCGCTTCGTTTCACCTATGTATGAGTCACCGCACTCACATGGGATCCGGTAGACACAATTTTTGGTATCCAACAGGCCATCTGGTTTAGTCTTTGATACCACGCTTCTGATAGTGGTGCTAGATCTAAAGGCAGTTCTAATATTGTACTTGCTGGCAATGCGTCGGATTTGTTCCGATGTACCCCTAATGTAAGGTCTGGTTGTCGTGGTGGCCTCGTCTCTGATTTGATTTGGACGCGTCCTTTGGATGGTCCTACTTATTAGCTTCTTTGGATATCCATTCTGTTGTAGGTCTTTGTAGATGGTATCCACTTCAGTCTTGAGATCCTCGTCGCTTCTACAGATGGTTCGACCTCTACTGTAGAGGGATCTTATGATGCCTACTTTGGTGCTTACCAACCGAAACGTCGTGTTACATTAAATAAATAAGACAATGCAAGTCCGACAAGATGTTTTCCTTGCATGTTGCATCACTCAAATACACATAATAATAAATTATTAAACACGATAAATACCTTAAATTAAATACCAAACACTAACATAGAGGGAAATCCGGCCGCACAATTAAATCGATGAATCGACAAAATCAAAACTAATCAATAAAACCGTTAGCAAAACCACATACCTTGTCAAAATTCGCGGGCAAAAGACACGACAATCAGCGAAATCAAAACGACTGAAAACCGCTGAAAATTCAGAACAAAACAAAAATCAGGTTAATCAGATGATCGGCCTCCTTTGGCGCCTATTTTCGCTTGCCTCCCTTGCTACGTATGGCTTTTCTTATTTCGTAATGTATCGCGTTCTCGCACACGTTCTGTGTCGATGTGGATAAAGCCGGTTAGCTTTCTCTCTTTTCTTACAACTGTTTAAAAAAGGATGCGAGTCGCCGCGAATTAACAGTATGACGTATGGCTGGTTCGCGCTATATTGGTGTATTAGAAGTTATAGAGTCGGTACTTATTATTTAAAAAAAAAAATATTTTCTTTTTTTAGTTTTGTTAAATATTTTTATTATTTCATTACATTTGATGGGGAGGCTAAACCTCCCTTGCCTCCACTGACGAGCCGCCACTGGTTAAACACAACAGATAAATAAATTAGGAGTGAAAATATTGCCTGTAGTGTTGCAAAATAATTGGACAAAATGCCCATCTATAGTCTGTTTAATTAGGTTTTTAAACTTTAAATAATTCACGGATATATAGATATTCATCATATAGAAAATAGGCAATTTTTGAGTACTATTGAGTATTATGGCAAACTTACTAAACTTTACTAAACATTACTAAACTTTGCAAAAGATAGATAATTTACTTTATCACAAATGATACAAATATTGTGCTAGTTGTAAAGCTTCTTACAAACTAAACAATTGAGCATTAAAACTTTATGAATACTACACATAGAAAAGAATATACATATACAATGTTTGAAGGTTAACAATAAAAAAATTTAAAATAAAATACTTAACACACCCAAGATAACTAGGCGCTTCTTGAAGATTTTCAAGCATTAGATATTTCTGATGGAGAGAGGGACATGATCATAAATCTGGCAGCTATATAAATAAGCGAGTTCTTAGTGAGAGATGATGTTGGTATGGGCAAAGGAAAATCATGGAATTGCCGAGTAACATGGCCAGATGGTGGTCTATCAGACTTATAGATGAGTGCCTTAGTCTCTAATATAAACAGGGAGTGTTACCGTTAAAATTTACTCCGAAATAAATAGTGGTCTGCAGGAACCTTAAACCAACAGAACAGTATATCTCCCAGCTTTTTTCTGAATCACAAAGACAATATTTAACACTCTTTTTATACATAAGCCCCGAAAGGAAATTCTATATCTCAAATGCGACTCAATTCGAGTAAAATACACTGAGCGGGGAACCACCTTTCCCAGTTCCTGCTTTGCCACTTTAACTGCAAAACAAGACCTAAAAATCGATATTTTGCTTTATTATGTAGAGGCTGAAGTCATTAAATAAAAGACCATGAACATTGCACCTAAAACCCAAAACAAGAGTCTTGTCCACATTGAATACCAGACGGTAAAACGCACACCTCTTTTGAATTTTACGAAGCTCCTCAACAATAACACATCTAGGTAGTTTTAATCTTTGAGAAAACAAGATTCATTCTTTCATTTGTTAAAGAATTAGAACAAATATTACAGTCAAACTGTCTATTAAAAAACGAAAAAATTGGCGGGAAGCTGATTTTTTGTCAGTTGAGATGTTGCACGCACTAAATCTGAAGTTTTATTATCAAGGAAGGGGCTTTTTTTTAGGGGATGATTGGGGTTGGTTGTAGATTGATGCTATCCCGTAAGACCTACAGCTTTGATCTTATGTTTAAAATTTTCAGAAAAATCAAGGCTGCATTTTACATCCCAGGATCAAAGTCGTTGGGGTGGATTTAAGCGGTGAAAAAAGGGAACAAAAACAAAAAAACAGTTTTTCTTTGATAACTTCTTAAGAAAAATCCATAGTTTCGTTCGAGTAGCAAAGTTGGTAGCTCTTGAAAACACGCCTCTACTGATATAACATATATCGACTTACTCAAAAAAAACAATAAAATTTAAAGAATATTTATTTTCATACTCAAATACTTTGATCACTCAAAACGAGTAGGTTCATACCTACTGATAGTTCAACCAAAAAAAATCGAAAATTACGAAGATTATGGTGCAATAATAAATAGTGCAATAGTGCTCTGTCCTAGGCAAGATTTTGTAAAAATCTCGTTTGCTTTTTTTATATAGATGGGTTCTCTAGTGGTAGTCCTTTTGGTTAGAATTTTTTTCCCGCAGGAAATACGACTAATACTTCCCGAAATATAATCGAGAACAATTCTTAATGGGACTCCAAGGGACCCTCAATTTGTAAGAAAATTCCGGGATTAAATTTAAATTTAAAAAGTGTCGAAAAAATAGTCAAATAAATGGTCAAAAAATAAAGATATTACAACACAATGATTAACGCGGACTCCCCGTATTACCATAAAAATACGTATCATACTTCTTTATCACAAATCTTTGCGGTCACCATTCAGCCTATATAGTAGATTAGATCTTTCAATCAACAGGTTAATAGGAAGCAAACACATTTTTGCTTTTTGAAAACACATCTTTTTCTATATACAGGGTGATTGATGGTTGATGGTACCTTAGACGTTTACGGAGAACGGAAAATGGCAATTTTTTGAAAATTTGGCATAATAGATTTTAGCTGGTGATCTAACGATTAAAAATATTTTTAGCGATACAGCGTTGCCGCTTATACCAAAAAGTAGTAGCAACTTTGTTATTTTAAATGGAATACCCTGTATATTATTTTATTTTCTGGTTCGCTGTTGCTTTATGATTGTTTTTCTATAAGGTGTTCCGATACCTATCTTTAGTGGTTTTCGAGAAATTAATTATTTTCTTTCTTTTTTGACCAAAACATAGCTCCAAATAAATTTTTATTTCTACGGCACTGGAACGCACAGAAAATTGAAATTATAAACGTAATTTACGGAAGTATTTTACATTAGTTTTCACTATAAAAATTTGTTCTACGTTATGCAGGGTGGCTAAAAGTTAGTGATTTTACCACCAGATACAAAAATTGTCATATGTGCATTTTTTTAAATGGAACACACTGTATATTATAACATATTCTAAAAGGAAATTGAAATCTCTTTCTAATGAGTTATCATGATCCTATATCTAAGTAGTTCGGTTTCTGAAATAAAAACAATTTTCTGTAAAAATCGGAATATTTTGACATATTTGCTTTAGGTGGCCATGAAAGGTCATGACGCAACAATACTATGCTATTGATGTTTGACAGTTACATTTAGTTGATTAATAGTAAATACGCTTGGGTGTTTTTTTTTAATAGTGACTTAAAAATTCATTAAAGTGGCAAGAAATAGTTATTCAAATGAAGTTTTGATGAATCTATTTATTATTCAGGATCAATGTGACAAAATTGTATCAAGAACACGCAGAAAGTTCAACGAAATATACCTCAATTTACAAAAAATGGATAAAAGAAAATTTGTGCGAATACAAAATAACTTATACTACTAAACTACTTTAATACAATTTAATTCATAACTTAAAAATGATGCAAGTTTACCCAAGCCTGTAACGTCTGATGACAACATCGTGAATGTTTTTGCCACCTTTCACGCATATCCACAAGCTTCCATCCGGAGTGCAGCAGATGATTTAGGCCTAACTTATTATTGTTTGCAAAAAAATCTGGACGACAATAATATGCAACTGGAATGCATGGAAAACTGGATGATTACCAACGTCGCGTTCGATATTGTGAGACACTTCTGAGAGGCACTCAAGAAGATTCAAACTTTCTAAAAAAAATTATATGGACAGATGCAGCAAAGTTTTCTAGAGAACGTATTTTTAATGGAAGAAATCAACACTTTTGGGCTAATTAAAATCCACATGCGATTAAGGAAATAGGATTTCACGAAAAATTTAGTTTTAATGTTTTTTGTTTACCCAAAGACAATCAAATAGCTTTTTTCGTTTACGACGGATCATTAAACTCTCATAAATACCTTCAGATTTTGCGCTCAGTAGTAGAAGATTTTCTGGAAAATTTAACGCTTGAAAATTATCGCACTTGCTGGTTCCAATTGGATGGGTGGGGCACCCGCTCATTGCACTAAGGAAGTGATACATGAGTTATTTGAGAAATTCGATGACCGCTGGTTTAGGCGTTTGGGACCATGAGATTGGCCTGCGAGATCACCTGATCTTACACCACTTGATTTTTACTTTTAAGGTAATTTGAAGCAAATGGTATACAAGACACCGGTAAACAGTAAACAGGAACTATATCAACGACTTATCAATTGCATTGGTCAACAAGATCCTTCTGAAATACAAGCAGCGACAACACATACTGTACAATGCAGGATTTTGAAGTGCTTAGAAGTCAATGGCAATCATTTTGAGATCTTAATGTAAATTATTTTTAATCTTAGAATAACTAATTAAATCATTCTTAATTTATTAATCCATTTTTTGTAAATTAGGGTACATTTCGTTGAACTTTCGGCATGTTCTTGCTACAATTTTGTCACATTGTCTATGAATAATAAATAGATTCATCAAAAATTCATTTGAATAACTATTTCTTTCCATTTCAATTAATTTTTAGGAAACTATTTTAAAGAAACATCCGCGTGTATTACTATTATTGATGAACTAAATGTAACTGTCAAGCGTCAATAGCATAGCATTATTTGGTCCTCACCTTTCATGGCCGCGTAAGGCCAATATTTCAAAATATGCCGATTTTTACAGAAAATTGCTTTTATTTCAGAAACCGAACTACTTACATAGATATAGAAACACGATAACTCGTTAGAAAGGGATTTCAATTTTCTTTTAGAATATGTTATAATATACAGTGTGTTCCATTTAAAAAAATTTACAATTTTTGTATCTAGCGGTAAGATCACTAATTTTGAGCAACCCTGTAAAACGTAGAACCAATTTTTATAGTGAAAACTAAAGTACAATACTTCCGTAAATTACGTTTATAATTTCAATTTTCTGCGCGTTCCAGTGCCGTAGTAATAAAAATTTATTTGGAGCTATGTTTTGGTAAAAAAATAAAGAAAATAATTAATTTCTCGAAAACTACTAAAGATAGGTATAGGCACACCTTATACAAAAACAATCATAAAGCGATAGCGGACCAGAAAATAAAATAATATACTGGGTAAAATAACAAATTAGTTACTATTTTTTGGTATAAGCTGCACCAGCTAAAATCTGCTGATGTCTGATGCCAAACTTTCAAAAAAATTTCAATTTTCCGTTTTCCGTAAACGCCTAAGGTACCATAAACCATTAATCACCCTGTAGAATGTAGATCAATCGTTCTAAGTTCTATATATACAATGTGGCCGAAATTCGGTATACATGTATGGCTTAAATGAGGAAAGTTGTAGGGAATTTCTTTGCCAATTCAATGCTGCGCTGAGAATGATTTTATCTTTTTTGCTTTTTGAAATATTTTGAAAAACACAAAATGTTGCATTTTCGTAAAAGTGTTTTATTTTTTTAATTTCAAAATATTTTTAAAATCTGCAAAAATCATTATTAGGACAACTTTTTAAGAGTAATGCATCCCTGCAGTCAGTTTTTATTTTTGACCTTTTGGTTGTGAGATACCATTATTAACTTCTTTTTTCTTTTAGCGTATAGACATTTGATTTCACTTTTTATCTTGTTAACATTTGAATCTTTGGTATTTAGTAGTTTTTTATTAACTTTTAAGTTCAAAAAACGCCATGCTATATAGCAATGAAGAAAAATTTGACATGGAGTGTTATATTAAATTAAATAGGAATATAAATCTTGCCACCGCCAGGTATTTGGAACTATATCCTGAAAGACAACAGCCAAAATATTCTTCGCTAGGCTTGGAAGTCATGGAATTTTGAAAAACCAATGCCAAACAGTTAGTTATCGGCGGAACAATGAGAACGAAGCCCGTGATAGAACATTTTAATGCGAACCCGAGATCGTCGACCAGGAAAGCTGCAACTGATATACGTATACTGAGAGTCCTTAAAAAAATCATCGTCCATAGAAGCCTACTATTGTTCGAGGTTTAAGAGATACAGACTACTACAAGGCGATTATAATTACATATTTTTTTTATACACTGGTTTGTAACGCAATGCCAAGAAGTGTCCAATTTCAGCAGAAAAGTTATTTGGCTATATAAAGTTATATCGACGAAACGTCTTTTAACAACTACGGAGTATTTAACAAACATAATCGTCATTTTTGGGCTACTGAGAATCCTCATAAAGTGGCTGAATGTAGGCACAAGTAAGATTTGGGTTTAATGAATGGTATGTATGGTAAGTTAATCACCCAGTGTGAATTTGTTTTTAGATACTCACCTTATAGTATCATTTATTTAGAACCATACACTAACCGGCCAAAGGTATTTCAATCTTTTGGAAGAGCAGATATTATCGTCCGTGAGAGCTATAGTACCCAGGGAACAAGTACGGAATGACGTGTGGTTTTAACAGGACGGGTGCCCCGTACATTATATTCGTGACATTCAAAATGTAATAAGACAAGTATTTGACAACAAAGTTACTGTCAACCAAGGAACTATAAATTGGCCAGCTGGGTCCCCAGATATTAAATCTCTCGATTTTTATCTTTGGGGATATGTTAAAAGTGAAGTGTACGAGTTTGAACCTCCTACAACTCTAGAACAATTAGAAGACAGAGTTCGAGAGGTCTAAAACTGTTTAAAAAATGTGAAAATACATAAATCAAAATGGCCATCATTTTGAATAGTTAAACTTAATAATAAAGTTACATGTAGTTTGTTCTATTATTTAGAAATTGCCTATGTAATAGTAAAGAAAATTTAGTAATTATATAGGCATCGATAAAACAATAGATAGAGAGTTAATAGTAATTAACTATACGGCAAAAGGCCTTTGTAGTCATGGCCAACAAATTGTAATTTTGTAATTTTTTGACATAATAAGAAAACAAACAAAATGGTCGCCCTAAGAAAAAAAAGAACTTGATGATGGTATTTCATAACCGAAATGCATTGCTCCTAAAAAGTTGTCCTAATAATGTTTGTACATATTTTAAAAATATTATATCTTATCTTATATCTATATTTAATTTTTTGTTTTACCAAATGGCTTTGTCAACAACTATGTTATGATAATAAAGCTATTATTATTACAAATACAGTTTTTTTTTGAAAATGCTACTTTTTGATTTTTTCAAAATATTTCAAAAACGAAAAAAGATAAATGAAAAAAATTGTTCTCAGAAGGGCATTGAATTGGTAATTGAATACCCCACAGTTTTTTCATTTAACCAATTTTCTATGTCTTATAGTTTCGTAAGATAAATAACCCAGACATGTATACCCAATTCGGGCCATATAAACATATATATATATACATATGTAGATGTAGATATCTATAAGTATTTTATTCCTAAATGGTAATTTCTGTCCAGATATTTAGAAGCTCAAATGCATGGCAGCCGCGAAGAAGCTATCAAAGGTACGCTGATTATGTTGACAGCTGGTGACAGCAAACTATTTATGAAGTGTCAACCATTCTTTCAAGCAATGGCCAAATCTTCATTATATTTGGGTGATGTCGGTGTCGCAAGCAGAATTTATCTTATTCTGCAACTTATGCAAGGTAATTTTTTAATATTAATCAACATTTTAATTTTATATTTATTATATGGTTACTTACACAAACAAAATTTTTAAAACAATATCCCCAAGCAATTCCAAATTATTGCATCAAAATTTACTATTACATTAAATAGAATGATATATATGAAATATACATATGATAAAATGTAACACTAAAAACCTGAGAATCTTAGTAATAAATCGTCAAGTTAAAAATACACATTCTCCATAGGACTCACATTTACAAGTTAGTTGCATCGGATATCCGTATTTATAATATTTTATTTCAGCCGTGCATATTTTTTTAAAATATTGAATATTGATTTGTTGCGCTGATGTTTGTGAGAAGGCTCTTAGGAAAGGAATTTTAAAAAATCCTGTCTTAACCGCTATTTTGTGACATCAGATTGTCATGAGAATATTAAGGCTTGTCTATTGTGTTACATAATTCCAGTTCATTACCCAACGATTTTAGAGGTTATAATCAGGAATTGAATAATATTGATAATAAGCAGCAAAATTATTAGAAACAATACATTATAACTATGAACAGTTAAAACAGAATGCTTAATCAATAAATTGGATTTTTTTGTGTTCTTGTGAGGACTCAGATGAAATGATAGTAATTTATAGATATTACAAAAGAAGTAGAGAAAAATACAAAAAAAACTAAAGTTTAAATCCCTAGAAAAGGTCGGATTAACAAAAGTCTCGTTAAAGATGTTCATAGAAAAAAGGAACTGTATCAGAACTTAAAAATATTTCCAAATAATTTAATTCTTAAACAAAATTACAATAGGCGTAAAACAACTCTTGGAAAATCCATTGCTGGCTCGAATAAGCAATATTTTGAAAGTTTACTTAATCATCAACGAAACAGCATTCGTTTATAGGAATCGGTCAATAGGATTTGTAATAATTATCAAAAAAAAATCATAAAATTGATAAAATTAAATTTAACAATACTTTCATCTCAAATAAAAAAGAAATAGCTAATTTATTTAATAAGCATTACCAAAGCAACACCCAAAGAATAAAAATACCTCAAAATTTTATTTATAACCCTCTGACAAATATCATATTATTTACTTCAGAACAAGAAATAATAAAAATTATAAGAAGCTTAAAGCCAAAACCTGAATTTAGTGGCATAAAAAATCATAGTCCATTGCACTTCCCTATCTTTTAATAAGTAAATGTATAAAAAGAGGATATTTTCCAAAAAAAACAAGAACAGGTATTATTTCATGAATGTTGTGTTATGTAAAAATAGACTTTTCCATCCGATACTTATATACAGGGTGTCAATTTGAAAACTTCCCACCCCTATTATCTCGAAACGGGTTAGGTTTTTATAAAATCGCTAGGACACGTCGATTTTATTATCGAGGGGGAACAATTTTTATGCAGAAATCACTTCGCCTCTTTCAACCCCCTACCCCCCAGAACCTCCCTATCAAAAATCTTAAATGGCAATAGGGGTTGAGTGATACTTCATTTGAAAGAACTTTTTATTCTCTACATTTTGGCACCTTATTTTTTAAATTTGAGTGCTGCGTTGCCACGTTAGGGTTATTTAAACATTGTTAAATTACTTATTATTAAACATTATTCCTGTAAGTGTTTTAAATACGTTGAAGCTATGATTTGCATTAAAACATGTTATTTAGGTTAATATTATTTTTACTAAACATTTGCATAGCCGTTACAATTATGGTCTTTACAAAAGCACGCCTAAAATTTATTTTATTAACACATCTACTTTAAGAGGTGTTCAAAGTGTTCTCCATTGTTCTCCAAACAAAAATAAAGTCTATTCTCAAATTCTTCCCGAACATTCTGAAATACCTCTTCTGGAATAGCCCTACTTGCCTCTGTAATTCTTCTTTTTAAATCTTCGATATGATCAGGCTGAGTTTTGTAAACAACCGATTTTATGTGCGCCCATAAAAAAAAATCTAACGGCGTTAAGTCTGGTGACCTAGCAGGCCATTCTATCGGTCCCCTTCTACCAATCCATTGGTTAGGGAATCTAAACGCTTGATTGTTCGAGCACATGAAAACGACGACGAAATTCACACTTACAAACAACAGACTTGACAAAATTTGTCAAATAAGCAGTAACAATAATTCCGCTTTCTTGAAATTTGTTTACGTCCAAAAATGCTTACCTATTTAGCATCACTATCCATCTCTTCAGAACTGGATTCGTCATTGGCGTGAATTATAATTGGATTAATTCGCGGTAAGATGCAGTATTCGCCTTCTACACTTTTAAAGTAAGATACACATTTCTTTCATAAATTGGTTTTGTCGATTTCAATCACCGTTCTTATATTGTCTAGAACAGACACGCTTAATTGGGGTGTGTGATTAATTTTGCGCAACTGTTTTTTAATTGCTCCCCAGGCCATCTCAATAGGATTGAAAATACGATAATATGGAGGCAATCATAAAATTTAGCGGCCATACGATTCGATAAAACTGTCTAGAAAATATTAGTTTTTGAACTTTTGCTCCTTTATTACTGGTAATAATATTTTTTTATGTTCTTTAAAGGGACTTGCATATTTTTGCTCGCCATAAATATAACTAACTCAGCCTTTTTACTACTAGTATTTGGGACTTTGGTGTCCAGCTTTAGGCAGGAATTGAATGAAGCATTATCCATTAATATAACAAAATTGGACTTAAAAATCATTTTTTTTTTATGTAAGGTTTATGTTCATTAATTCTTTTTGTAAATGCTCTACAGGTTTCACCTATGTAAAATTTATATTTTACAGCTTATCTCACTATCAATCAAACGTGAAATTATAAAAAGAGTATTGTGACTATTCGCGGATTAAGAACAAATTTTACACAGGGTGCAGGTGAAAAATTAGAAAAGATAAGTATATTTTTTTATATTTTAATTTAACTTACCTTGATAACGGTAGTATATATAACTACTGAAACGTTGGTTCAAATTAGATATTTTTATTAAATAATTAAGTTTTTCTTATCGTTTTCAAGTTTAATATTCATAATAAAGTTAGGTAGGATATTGAAAAGAAGAAACGAGCTCAGAGATCAATAGATTAAACCTCAGCTCCTGGGTGTATACAAAAATCTATTATACCTCAAGTAAATTATTGTATTTAAGACTTGTTGAACTTACATTAAATTAAATATAACGAAAGGTTTCCTTAAAAATGTAAGTTAATATATCTTTTAAATATGTGAATAATTCTTTTTTATTCTTCTTTTCAATATTTGAGCGTATGACATTATATTTTCTAAATTGATATTAATTATAAGTGACATAATACCCGACAAAATAAGTGACTCAATAATTTAACTGTCAATACTATTTAATCTTGAATTTTTATCTTAAAAAACAATACTCTAATTTTTTTTATCGAGCAAATATTAACGATATATCATTTAACGTATATTATATTTAAAAATTGTAATTTAGGTTTAAAATACATTCAGGTCGAAATCGAAAAACACGTGTTAAGAAATTGATACTCTCTTAAAATATGATCAAATGCCTAAAAATATTTACCACAACTATTCGATTCATTATCAGTAGTATTAAAAGGCCGCCAAAATTATATTTTTATTGTTCAAAAGTTCAGAAGAAAGTAAAACAAAACATCAACAGTGTAAAACAAATAGAATAACAAGAACTACAGTATAATATAAATGTGAAATCGATTTTAGGGTGAGCCAACTCTGCACCATGCTAATTATAACACACTGACAAAATTGAAAATTCTTACCATATACAGACCTATATATTATGACACGCATCTTAAGAAATGGTTGATTCTTCGAAACATTATTTACACGTACAAAAGGGGTGGTCCAAAAGCGCCCCAACAAGAAATATAAATTTAAATATTTTTTATTCAAATTTTTAAATGGCACATTTTTGGCTCAAAAATGTTTGTGCCAAAAACATTTTTGAGCGCCATATAATATATATTATCTAGAATGCAATACAAGTTAATATTTTACTTATATTCTTTTATTTTAAGAAAAATTTTTAATAACAATAATAAAACGTATAAATTAATTGCATTTCCTATTTTTGACCGCACGACTCTATTTCACTGGCTAATGTTCCCGGCCCGTCCACAATTTAATACCAGCAGCATCGAGATAATCTCGTATTTTCGTCTGTTTCACGTTATCCCCGCCGAACTTGCCTATCTTTATCTGATAAATATTGATCGTTGAACAGGCCGGGGTGCCATGAAAAGACTCAAATCGACCGTAAATATATACGGGGATCAATCACTAAATATCGTAATATATTTTGCAGTTTATTTTTTTGTACATACTCAATTTTGATAAAATAGAGCTTGACCAGGTAACTTCACCTAAACTATATTAAAAATGTTAGCTTCTTATAACACGCGAGCGAAGCCGAGGGGGTGGTGCTTACGCTAGCATAGTATAATAATCAAAGTTCTAAATGCCCTGCAATATTTTAAACCTTCAATGTACAAAGTGGGCTATTTGTTTGCCATTTCTGTTAAAATTAGTAACATTTTCAATCAAGAACGATCTAGAAAACGTGTGTATTATTTATAACTAAAGAACAAAACGTAAAAGTAATTTGTCCCACATCAAAGACAAAACCGAAGTATTATAGTGGAGTCTAAATCAAATTGCGGAGAGTGCATATCAAAATATATATTGATAATATATTGATAAAACAGGAATAATTTTGACTCAGAGAATTAAAGGACATCTTAATTTGTAACGTTTGCCTTTTGACAATCGTCGTTTGGTTGCAGGCAAGGTAACTTTATAATATTTCACGAAGTAAAAATTGAATGTTTTAGACAAAACCCATTAATACCCTCAATGTTTTAGCACATAATGAACCATTTGATGCACATTTTGTGGAAGCAGCACACGTAACGAAAGATACACAGTTTGATTATATTTTTAATCTATATCCTTTTTATGGTTTAATAAATCGTAACGCGGCATCGTCATATAATGAACTAACTTCAAGCTGGAGCAGAACTTAAGAAAAAATATTTTAATAATTGTTTTATTATTTTTGCATATCAAATTTATACTACATTGTACTACTAAGTTATAGCTGTTCTCCATTTCTAGGTATAAATCTTGTGGGACTAGCTGAAGGTCTCGTGCTAGCAGATCGATGCGGTATATCCGGAAAAGATATGATGGATATCTTTAATATGACCAGCATGGCTTCACCCTACTTGTCTTCGAAAGCCAAAAAAATTATCGACAAGGATTTTAAAACAGTCAGTAGAATAGTTTAAATTTAAACATATTATATCGGGTGACACAGAAGAAAGGGAACCCTTAATAACATTTTTATTTTTCAACATAAACAAATCAAATTTGGTATATCGACAGGATAGTTATATGAGCATCTTTTGACATATTCTATTGTTTTCCATCACTTTTTTTCTCGGTTTAAAAAAAGAGATGCTAACTTTCTTATTTTAAATTATGGGACACTTGGTATATTATATATGGACTTATTTATCGACCGATTTAAGAAATAATAATATGAAATTATTGGGAAAAAGAAATCGCATTTCAAAGGTGGTTGTTCCCAATAATGTGCTATTTAAAAAAATTAATGCCAAAATTAATAGCTTGGACATTATAAATAGGCGTGTAAACGATTTAAGTCATAAAATGCAATGAAAAATATTTTTCCATGATTACTTGATTAAAAATTTCAACGCATTCATAGCACCCTATTTTAAAATTTAAAAAAAAAAGATTTTTTCTATGAGTATAAAACAAAAAGTAGCAAAGAAAGTATCATTGTTTTCAGAACAATGATACACTAAGTGTTCCCTTTTTTCTGTGCCACCCGGTATATGTTAACCTGCATATTCAGAGTGACAGTTTAAACACTTGAAATGGCCATATATGAGGAACGAAAAACTTATAATAAAAAATGCTGAAAACGGTTTCTATAAACCGAAGGGGGGACAAAACCAAGCATATTATCTCACCCTTATCTACAACCCCTTGGACAGCGTGAGATACACCCCTAAAATCTTAAATAGAAAGGGGGATCGAATGATATATATAAGTTTGATATAAAGTCTGATATACATAATTCTGAAGCTCTTGAAAAATGCTTTCCAAAGATAGCATATAACGCCAGATTTCAGAAAATTATTTTCTGTTTATCAAAAAAAACAGTAAATACAAACGCAATTTTGAAACTTTTTATTATTAGTTAATTAAATATTTAAATTGTAAACATGTCAAGCCCGTGGTATTGGTTTATTTGCCGAAAAAAAGTTTTTTTTTTAAATATTCGCATTTTGTTATCACATAATTTACAAGAATAGCTTAACGTTTTAACAAAAGGCATCCAGGCCAAAACGTAAGCCTGGAGAATATTCGCCAATTAGTAGCCAAATTTAAAGAAACTGGTTCTGTCACGAATATAAATCGAAATTAACGAGATTAGTCGTCGAAACAGCGCCAACTTGAAATTCTGGGTCAGTTTGCAATAACTTTGGTGACCACGACCCAGAATTCTGTCCGGACCTGGAATCCAGTCTTGTGAAATAAAATTCGGTGAAAATATTTTAACATCGTATTGTTGGGGTTAAAATAAGACTTTTTTTGCTATAAACATGTGTCCTAAAATGCACCCCCTTAGAGTTACAGCCCGCGCAAGTTGCTTGAAGAAAATCGATTATTTAAAACACTGACTAAAGTTCTCGTTTTTTGGGTGCTCTTGACATTTTCCGTCCCAAAAATTGAGCTTACGCCATTTTCGGGAAGGATTCAGAGGGGCTTAACCTTATGATTGCCCATGTCTTATGTTTCCGATAAGAAATTTGAAAATCTAGAACACCATTTAGTTAGCCATGAAAAAATCTGAAATTATCGTTTCTTGTTTTTTTTTCGATACAATTAATTTGATTTTACAAAAATTAAAGCGGTCACGGACCACTATGTTTTTTCTAACTTGATAGTTAATCGAGTTTAATAATGCTTCCCTTTCGTTTACCAGAAATTTTCTTGTAAACGGTTAATTGTATAGAAAAAATGCAAGAGACAAGAGTTTTTCATGGCTAACTAGACTGTACTGCTAGATTTTTAAATTTATCGGAAGCATAAGATAGGAGTCATCAGAAGAGTTAAGCTCTTATGAATCCTAAAATTGGATTTACACCATTTTTGGAACAGAAAATAAAAAGGAGATTTTTAAATTTTCAGCAGATTTGAAAACTGTAGTCACGATTTCAAATAATCGATTTTCTTAAGCAACTTGCAATAAGCAATGACTGTAGCTCTAAGGAGGAGTATTTTCGGACACATGTTCATAGGAAAAAAACTTCTTATTTTGATCCGAACAATACTGTTATAATATTTGCACCGGATTTTGTAATGCCCTGTATGCTGAAATACTACTGAGGTCTATCGAACCACTAATAGTGCAGGAATTAGAAAATCGGAGATAAATAGATGCATACTACAATTCCAAAAGGATGGAACACCTCTTCATTACGTAGTTCCCGTTAGCCAATGGTGGGATAAGTGAATTGGAAGAAGAGGTCCCATTTAATGGCCACTTAGATCCCCAGACCTAACATCTCTTGACTTCTTTTTGTCATGTTACCTAAAATCTGTGGTTTTTACGCAACCTGGGTCTTTACCGCAACTCCAGCATAGTATAGTTGAGGAATACCGTACTATATCTAGAGAAAAATGTGTAAATAAGTGTGCAGAATTTGACAGTATGGTTTATTATTGTCTTCCGAATAACGGAAACCATTTTTAACGTTTAACTAATTAATAAGAAGGATTTCAGAATTATGTTTCTATTTATTGTTTTCCTTGACAAACAGAGAATAATTTTCTGAAATGTGGCTTTTTGGTATCATTGTAAAGTTAAAATTTTTCAAGAGCTGCAAGATGTCTCTGTTTTCAGGATTTTTTATTCAGTTTTTCGTTCCCAATATATGGCCATTAACTTCTTAATTAATTAGCCATTCAGTTCTTAAATTGTCACCCTGTATATATGTTTTATCTGCAATATTCGTTTTAAAAATGTATGTAAATACCCTATGCCTAATCGTTTTTTAGTTTGCATGCTGACACAAGCATGAATTTCTTGAAAACAATAGCTTTTAATATAAATTCGAGTTCGGTTTTTAGGAGAGGTAAAAATTCTTTTGCGCAATATTTTTATAATTAATAGTTGGCAGAAAAATTTCCACAAATGTTACATTTATTAATTAATAACATATGATTACAGCCCCCAAAAAGTATTTGTTTTTCCAGAAATGCAACTAGAATTTTTATTGTTTCAATTTTTTTTTTAAAGATGTTAAATAGCTATGTACAAGCTATAAACAGTTTTGTTTACATATATTTGAAAATAACTCAAAACCAGTATACATAAAATGTGTCACGATTTAGAAGACAAATAGCACAATTTACGGTATTTTAAATAACAATGATGTTGCCGGCAACACTATATATTAATAACAATATTTTCATAATGGGCTTATACAGGGAATACAATAGTATGCAATAGTATATAGCTTATACAATATATATATAGCTTATACAGTATATATAATAATCCTATATATTATAATATATAGGATTATTATATAAGTATTATAATATTATAATAAGTATTATTTGATTTATCGTTTTTTCCGATAGGTCCTGAGCCAACTGACATACTGACATAAAATTTAAAACATACGAGTCTTTTAAAAATAAAAAAAATCGTATACAGTTTTCGTGTTTTTGGTAGAGGGCGCTCGTTGAGTTAGTTTTTACTTTTTTAGAACCTCTAACTTTTTTTCAGCCCCGTATATCAATTTGAAAAGTAACAAAATAATTTGCTTTTTTATATTACATAAAAAATGTATACCTTATTAAAGTCGCTAGGAGCAACCATTTTCGAAATAATCGCACTTTTAGGTTTTTATAAATATGTGAATGACTTAAATTTACTAGATTTTTAGCAATGCAATCCTAAATAAAATAAAATAAATTCCTAAAATTATTAATATTTATGTAAAATTAGAATAGTTACTAAATTTAAAAAATAATATTACGACGTTTTTGTTAATTCTTTTATTATTATTTTATATATTATTTTATTATATTTTATTTTCAAACAAATATACCAAAACAATAATAAACAAAGAAACATAATAATAAAATAATGCTACTATAACAACTGTTCAAAATGCCCACCATTAACTTCAATGCATTTTGAAATACGTTTAACAAATGACTGCCGTATTAGTACCTGCGTCCTCTTTTATTTTTTAACATATTTACAGAATTTACAATTTTTACATTTAGTTCATTTAGATTATTTATAGGACTATCGTAAACAATTGATTTCAAATATCCCCAAATACAAAGTCCATAAGGTTTAACTCTGGACTACGCGCAGGCCAAAGCAAAGGTCCTCCACGGTCAATCCAACGTTCGGGATATTATTTTTTAAGATAATTACGTACCTGTCGAAAAAATGCGCTGGCATCTTGCATAAAATACATGTTCTGCCTAACATTTAATGGTATATCTTCTAAAAGACCTCCAAGTTTATTTCGTAAGAATTTTAAGGACGGGTCTCCGTTTAAATTAGGTGGTAGTTCATGGGGGCCTATTATATGGTTTGCAATACCACACCAAATGTTAACTTTATATTCATGCTGGAAATGACGACTGACAACTGAATGCGGGGTTTTCAATATGCCACATATAAGCATTTCTTAAGTTAAATACGCCGCGTCTAGTAAATGTAGCCTCGTCTGTGAATAACACTCTGTTAAAAAGCATTGGATCTGCGTTTTGCATATTTTTAAACTGACGACAAAACTGCATTCTGGCTGGCAAATCTGGTGGGATCAAACACTGAACTGGTGTAGAGTGGTATGGATAGAGGCCTTCTTTCTGAAGTACTTTACCAACACATGATTTTCTTACACCCGTAGTTGCCGCTATTCGCCTAGTACTTAACCCGAGATTTTCTGCTATGCGAACTAAAATTTCTTTCTCCTGTTCTTAGGAAATATTTATTTAGGCGACCCAAAATAGGAATTTTTGGCCGAAATTATCCAGTTTCTCCTAGTCGGCTATAAATTATTTGGAATAATTTATGGTTTGGTTGTTGTCTATCTGGAAATATTTCCTGATACCTGCGTCTTCCATGCCGTCCATTAAAATTTACTTGCGCGTAAACACAAAGCATATCACGCATCTCCAAATTGGTAAACAAATTATGCCTAGGCATTACTTAAAATGATTAAACTTAAGAGAAAAACTTTATACATTCAAAAAGTTTGACATAAATAATACAAGCACTTATCTCCAACGCCAACTGCCAAAGATGCGATTTAAATAAAGTAGTAAATAAATATTATTTCAGAAATTTTTTTGAAAAATGGTGATTCTGTCGAAAATGGTTGCTCCTAGCGACTTTATTAAGGTATTCATTTGTTATGTAAAATTGAAAAGAGAATTTATTTTGATACTTTTTAAACTGCTATACGGGGCTGAAAAAAAGTTAGTCAATTGGCTCAGGACCTATGGGAAAAAAACGACAAATCAAATAATACTTGGAAACCCTTTATTTCAGTTAATATTAAAGTTAGGATATCGCAAGTTGACCTCAATCACATTATTTTGACGTAAGGAAACTGCTGTTGTTCTATGTCCCATTACTTTGGGGACACCCGGTATAATTAATATATTTAACATTTAGAAATTTTCAAAAATTTCCCACTTTTCGAGAAATCGATCGCCGCAATTCATCGTGGTACACTCCGCATAAGGAGCCCCACACATTTGCTGTATTTTCTTGTATTTCCGTTTTAGGTGGACCAATCAATCAAAAATATTCAAAAAGATATTCGTCTAGCTTTGGGCCTCTCAGATGATCTGATGCAGCCATTAATGATGGCGTCCACTGCCAATGAGGTTTTTAAGCATTCAAGAAAGCTTGGTTTTGATGACCAAGACTGCTCATGTGTTTACATGAAGGCTAGATATTAAAACAGTGCGCGAATTTGAATGATTAATTATTCTTTATTTTATTAATGGTGTCGTCATT
The DNA here is from genome assembly GCF_022605725.1 of Anthonomus grandis grandis. NCBI lineage: Eukaryota > Metazoa > Arthropoda > Insecta > Coleoptera > Curculionidae > Anthonomus > Anthonomus grandis. Next base: position 16,058,825 of record NC_065559.1, on the reverse strand, counting down.
GTTAGAGTTTGGAAATATTAAGGGTAACAATTGAACCTTTTTTTAAGTATTCATTAGTTAAAAAGTTTCAACTTGACTTTTTACATTTTATCCTTGACTTATCAATTCTATACTTTCTATTGACTTTAGTAGGTTAAAGAAATATTTAACTTTATTTTAGTTTTGTCATAAAAAACAATATATCTTGATTTTAATTAATTATAATTAGAAGTAATTGTATTGTGACTTGTAGTGAATTCCTCAAATATTAATAATAATAAATTGAAAAATAAATTGTTTGCAATATTAAATGACTTATTTTATTTGAACATTAAACAAGAATAAAAATAAATACTGTGCCCTAACATTATCTGTATACCATGTATACCAACAGATCTATTTCTTGTTTTTTAGGAATATAGATATTTTTTTAATTAAGGATTGGCAAGCATAATTAGGGTATTCCTAAAATCTATATTATTGTAACGAACCTGTTATCAGTACGCATGAATGAATTGACGAAACAGTGGGCTGCCAAGGCAGTTGTGCATATAGGTCTCCTGATGGACCCGTCATGTGCCCCACCGGAGGTTACCAGAGCCCAACGACCTTAGAGAAACCGATAAGGCTCTCTGGTCTGAATGACTTAAAGTCGCTCGGTACACTGAAAGTGTTACCCAAGTATTTGAACCTGGCGCGCGTGAGTGTATCCAGACGAGCTGGACCCTGCATCCAACCTGTACCAGTTTTTTCAGGACTTTTATGCACTCTAGTACAAGCTTGGAGCTTACCTTTGCGGCCGTGATAGCCTTAATGGTAGCTCTGCTGTCCGAGCATATTGATACGACTGTATTGCGGTGTCCGCAGCTTAGGATTTTCTGTCCGCATTTTAATACAGCGAATACTTCGGCCTGGAAGACAGTGGCGTGCTCCCCCAGCGAGTATGCCCTACTGGTATGTGGGATCCCACCAATAAGCCCTGATCCAGCTCTGTTATTCATTCTGGAGCCATCTGTGTACCAGATGGTTCCCCTATTTAGCAATGCAGGTCTGTTGGAATGCTGCCACTCCTTTCTGCCTGCAATGTGCGTCACGAATCCCTCGCAGTCCATAGTCACTGGAGCCATGCAGTCACTGCCCGTCAGAAGGAGAGGACATTCCTGTATGGCCCGTGACCAAATTTTTGCGTGACCGGTCTCGCCAGCACGTAGTTCGTCGAGGACGTATAGCCTGTACGAAGTCCTTATTGCCTCAAATTGCACAACGAGGTCCAGAGGCGGAAGGCTCAGCAGAGTCTCAAGCGCTCTAGTTGGCGCCGTCCGCATGGAACCCGTTATGCTGAGACATGCAAGACGTTGGACTCTGTCCGGTTGAGCACGAATTTTCGCTTTCTCCGTACATGGCCACCAAACGATAGCCCCGTATGTGAGAAGAGGTCTCACAATGCGCGAGTATATCCAGTAGAGGAACTTAGGATACAGACCCCAGGCATTGCCGAAAGCCCGCCTGCAGGCCCATAGCGCGCAGGTGGCCTTCTTCCTGGAGTAGTGCAGCTGCACGCCACCTAGAGATATAACAGGGGGCGTGCCAAAGTTACGTCTCCTCGTGAATAGTAGGAGCTCTGCTTTTTTGGGGTTAATCCTGAGACCCCCCGAGAGGCACCATATGTCCACCATACGCAGGGCTCTCTTCATAGGGCCCCGCATTGAGACGGCGTTTTTCCCTGGGCAAAGGATTACCAGATCATCAGCGTAGGCCTGTGTGTATAGGCCAGCATTGTTTAAAAGATTTATCAGGCTGTCGACCACAAGGCACCACAAGGTAGGGGACAATACTCCTCCCTGCGGGCAGCCCCTAGCCGCCAATGTTTCGTCAATCTCGTTGTTGAGCTGGGCAGATACATGATGTTTCAAGAGCATGGCCTCTATCCAGCTAACCAAACAGGGTTCTGAGCCGCGGCTCTCGAGTGCTTGGCAGATTAATGCAAAAGGGGTGTTGTCGAACGCCCCTTCAATGTCTAGAAACGCACCCAGGCAGGCCTTGCCACTACCCAGAGCACCCTCCACCTTCATAACGAGGTGATGTAGGGCCAGGTCCGTGGATTTGCCCGCCTGATAGGCGTATTGGTGCACATGCAGTGGTTTGTTGACCAGGATGCTTTCCTTAAGGTATCGATCAATCAGCCTCTCGATCGCCTTCAGCATAAAGCTAGTAAGGCTGATGGGTCCGTACGATTTGGGATCTGTAAAATCGCCTTTTCTGGGTTTCGTAGAACGTAGCCCTGAGCAAGGGACCACCTGAATAGTCTGACTATTTGTAGGGTTAGTACTTCTAACCCGTTTTGCAAAAGGCATGGATATAATCCATCCATGCCCGGAGATTTGAAGGGGGGGAATGTCTTGATTGCCCATTTCACCCTCTCGTAGGTAATTATTCTTCTAGCAGTCTCGAACTCTAAGCGAATCGGAGCCCGAGAACAGCTAGGAGGATCGCGAGATGAGTTGGAGTCCGGGAAGTGAGTGCGCAGCATGACTTCCAGTGACTCCCGCTCATTGGTAGTAAAGCCGCCATCTGGAAGTGACAGCGACCCCAATTTAGTTCCAGGTTCCTTGGACAGTACTTTGCACAGTCGTGCTGCGGATGGTGTGTTTTCAACATAGCAGAACCGCCTCCAGCACTGTCTTTTGGAGTCCCTGAGTGTCTTTTTGTATTGCCTTTGAGCTGCGTGGAACGCATCCCAGTCAGTGGCGAGCTTAGTGCGCTCAGCCCTGCGAAGGAGCCGACGCGTAGTGTCACGGAGCTTTTCCGTGTTCCTGTACCTTGGCATTGGCGGGTCTCCGTCTGAGGGGACAGCTGCCCTCAAATGCCGCGACTGTCGCACGAGTCAGGTTGACAGTCCCGATCTCTGTGTCGGCCGGAAGTGTGTACCTTGCCGGCATGTCCGCAAGACCACCGACTAGTTCCTCTCGAAAGTGGTCCCAGTCAGTGCACCTTGGGTTTCTGTAGGCTGGGGTATCGCACCGAGCCTGCTTCTTTAATTCAAAAAGACTGTGGTCCGACATTGTGACCTCAAGGGACACTCTCCATGAGCTGAAAAGGTTCACAGTACTAGGTGAACAGATAGTAAGGTCAATAATTGATTGACCCCTATTGCAGTAGAAAGTTGGGACACTGCCTCGGTTGAGTAGTTCTAGGTTATTTGAGCACAGGAAGTTAACCAGGGAGCGGCCACTTGGGTTCTCATCTCCGCATCCCCAAAGGCCGTGATGTGAATTCGAATCGCAGCCCATGATAAGCGGGAGACCCAAGACTTCATAGTATTTGACCACCGCAGTGACGGCCGAGAGGGGGTTATTCAATTTCGATGGGAAAGTAGGCAGAGCAGACTACCAGATCCTTTCCCGTGTCCATTGAGAGTTTGACGGCTACTAGGTCCCTTGTACAGAGACCTGAGACGAGAAAGCACCGCACATTCCTAGTAAGGATGACTGCGCGAGGATTCTCACAAGGTACATGTTTATGTATTGTGCCGCCAGTTAAACCCAGGCCTTTAACAGAGCCCTGGTAAGTCCAGGGCTCCTGTAATAAGGCGACGTCGATATGGAGCTCAGTGAGCCTTTTGCACAGAACAGCGGTGGACGCTCTTTCATGCTGTATGGTGTGGCGATAGGTGACTGCCAGCACGCTTAGTCCTTGGAGCTGGAAGGGCCATCGTCTACGGATAGCCCTGGCCCCTCAGAAGCTGCGGTGTGAGCAGTAGTGGCTTTTTTTAAGTCGGCGGCCGAGAGCCCAGGGGCCACTGTGGAAGTAGCCACCCTGGTGTCATCAGCCGCTTTCTTGCTCTCGATAAGGGAGATAAAGGCCCTGGTGATGCTATAAAATAGCGAGCCCTGTCTCTCCCTTATCATTTCGGCCGATCCCTCATCCACCCCCACCACCAGCCTGAGGTTCTTAGCCTCTTCCTTGCGCTCCCACACTCTCCACTGGGAGCACGGGAGGCCAGGATTTTGAAGCTCCAGAAGCCTCAGGGTGTCCTTGTCAGATTTATGTCTAATACCCGGGATCCTTAAGGTGGCCCGGCGTAAGCGAAGCGTGGAGGGATCCACTGTTGTCAGCGTGACCCCCTCCCAAGGGGAAAGATTTGGGAGTGCCCGATGGTGCCACTCAAGACTTTCCTGGTTCGCGGCCGTTAACAGAATGTGGTTCCTGATCAACGGCGGTGGATGGAATTGCAGTGACTGTGCCTCACTGCCGAACGAAGTCCGCAGTATGGCCTCAGTCTCAATCTCAAAAACTCTCGCAAATCTCAAAAACTCTCGCAAATCTCAAAAACTTTCAGACTAAAAGTGTTTGGAAGTGTAAAGTATCTTCTTAATGTTCTCGATTATTGAATTGTAGGCTAATGTATAATTTCCATTGACCAATTTTTCGCTTTCACTGAATTAGTTGTACTCTCGTGGGTTTCTAACTCTTCTCGTCTTTGGAAGACTTTTATCGCAAATCGTACATGTCGCATTCATGAAATTCCTAATGTACTGTTGTGTCATGTTTCCAGCAAGGGAGCACGAACTGCCCTATTTTTATAATAAAATAAAATTTTAAATATTGTAGTCATTAAAAATAAACGGATTAAACTCTCCTCGTAACCTACATAATTAACGACACACACATAATACGCCGATTTATCCAATCGGATGGGAGGATAAATCCGCGTGCAGAGAAATTTATGGAAAGGAATGTTGAGTATTTCTGTAAGAGTAAAATAATAGCTGGACGTTGATAGTAAGTAAACTTTACTTGTACAGAGTCTCGAATCAAATGTAAACCGAGGTGACGTCACGCGAAGCTCGTCGGTCCGCGCTACGTCACTGGTTGTCATGCATTTGCTGCGGTCTCTAACATACTTATCTCTACGCATACTAGAGCAGCTGAGAGAGAGTCGCCAGCGAATTGACGGCGACCTATTTGCGCTGCATACTCGTACTCTATTCCGTACTCCGTAGGCTCACCGCCGCCTACACGGTGCCTTCAGGCGCGTTCTCCTATAAATTCGCCGGTCGCTGGTGGCCGCGAAAAGGTAGCCACTACCACAGTTGTAAATAGCTCCAGCGTGCGGAGCTATTTACATCTGTGCCGCTACCAATGGATTTTGACAGCGCTAATGCGTTTTAAATACAATTGGTCTCCTAGAACCTACCGAGTAACTACTATCAAAGACCAGTCGTGGCAGACTAGCGTCCCAGTCGCCACGAATAATAGTATTTGTGTTGTGTGATTATATATCCGGCATCGCCAAGCAAATAACTTGGTAGCTGTCTTCTTTTAAATCTGGTTTTAACAGAGCTTCTGTTAAAAATATAGCTGCCGTGGTAGCTTCCCAGATATCTAGCAACAATATCGTTATTAATTAATTTTTAAATCAGGCCCAGCAACTGCCTGTACATTAATCGAATATATTCTTTTTTTATTTCTAAGGAGTTCCGCATTTGGTCCTCCTGGATTAATGATAGGGACATGGGTACAGTCAATACAACCAGTCACGTTTGAAAAGTTCCCAATTCTCTCGAAATGCCTTTGAACTAGTTCCAAATTATTTGGAAATTTTATATGTTGTCGACTGTGGCCTGAAATTCTTCTAGTAACTTTCTTTATTACACGGCTTATAATAGCTTGGTGGCATTCTCTTAAATTTATTACTATAAAAACTTCGGGGTATAAAATCTTATAAAGGGTTTGGGGGTAACTTCTTGGTCCCCAAAGGAAAAGCAGATTGAGAATTTATTTTTAATGATTTTTGAGGAAAAACATATTTTGCAAGTCTTGATCTGAGCCAAGGCTATTACCAAATGATAATGGCACAAAATTTAATAAATAAAACAGCTTTTGTCACGCAAGATGGACAGTTGGAGTTTTTACGTATGCCATTTGGCGTTTCTAACGCATCAGTAATATTTCAGCAACTAATCAATAATCTTTTTGCTAGGTTAAGGGATCAAATCAGTCTGTATTTACATGAATTCTACTGTCCTCCGAAACAGTTCAAGGCCTTCCAGAAATTTTAAAAAGTGTATTGGAAATTTTGGAAGATGCGAATATAAAATTAAATATTGAAAAGTGCTATTTTTTTGGAACTACCATAGATTATCTGAGATAAGAAATCAGTTGAGAGGGAATTAAACCGGATCAATATAAAATAAATGCTGTAGCAAATTTTCCAAAACCCCAAACATTGCATCAAGTACATACGTCAATTTCATATTTTAGAAAATTCATTAAAAATCATGCAATGATAATTTCTTCTCTAACCAATTTATTTAAAAAAATGCGTCGTGGACTTGGTCAGAAGCACAAGAAAATGCTTTTAACGAAATCAAAAAGCTTTTAACCTCTAGACCAATCGTAAATATTTATGATCCAAGTTTAGAAACTCAGCTCCATACCGATCCGAGTTCATCTGGCGTTGCAGCAATTTTATTACAAAACCACAAGAGTATTTTTAAACCAGTCATGTATTTTAGTAGAGCCACCAGCAGAGACGAAATTTTTTTTCATTCCTGTATTTAAATCCAGAGCTGATTTTGTTGTTTTCGTTATTCTTGTGGGACTGTCTATTAAATAAGTAAGGTCAAAAGTATCTAAGATTTGTAAGAGATAGTCATAGTCCGCAGTTGTTCTATACATAACATAGAACATCATTATTCAAGTCTTCTGTACATATGCAAAGATCACAGTCCTGTAACATTTCAGGCAAAATATCATAAAGAAAAGATAGATTTTTATAGGAAACACCAGGTGGCCGATAAATAACTCCTATGACTATGGAGAGTTCATTTACTTTTAGTTGTAGCCAAAGTTTATCAATTTCATTTTGCAGTTGCCGGATCTCAATAGTTTTGGATCTAAAACTGCTTCTAACATAAAGACCAACCCCTTCCCCTCGCTTAGTTCGGTCATTATGGAAAAAAGTATAGTCCTCGATGTGAAATACTTGAATGTCCATTTCTGGGTCCAGCCAGGTATAAAATTTATAAAAAAATATGTTTATGCCTGCCTAGACTCTGCATATAAGCGTGGTCAATATAAAAGAAAAGAGGGTTTCTTTTCCCAATTGATAAACCTAGTCAGCCTTAACATCCATGGCATATTGACCATTTAGGCCCATAATTAAGTAAATTCAATGTTTAATAGTTTAAATTTCTTACATTGTTCTGTTAAAAACCGAAGTAAGATAAAATATTTTGCGGTTCTCGATAATACCGAGTGAGTAATATAGATGGCAGAAAAAGATTGTCGGAGACAGGTCGTAGCTTGTCTTTGCTTTTGTTGTTAATATTTAAAACTATTCGTATCATTTGTTTCCATTGCGGATCACGAATCGTTGTTTTCGTTGCACTTATTTTTTTGTGTTAAATGTCGATAATATTAATAATGAATACTATTAAATATATTTTAGAAAATAGGTCCACCCTCCTGAAGAAAAGGTTAGATCGACCTATGCTCGATTTATTATCAAGGTAAGTAAAATGAACGGTAATATGCAGATGTTCCTTGAATGTTTAGGCAAAATTATATAAGGGAATAAAGATAAACAATATCATCGTCAAATGGTCTTTATCATATAACTCCACAAGTCGAAATATTTTTTATTCAGTCAAAAAATCCAAATATATATAAGCAGATATTATTTAAAAATACCCAGTTTATACCACCAAAAACGTTAAGTCAGCAGAATGACCGAGCAAAGGCGGGACAAACGGGAGAACTGCGACGGTACTCTAAGTCTAGAAAGAGTAGAGTATGAGATATGCTCGGGTCACGTTAAGATTGCATTACGTCATCTGTAGTCATCGGCCTAATAAATTGTATTATTGAGAAGTAGTGACTTTTATTTAGGGTATAAACCTCAATTTACCTATATATTACGAATTTACATATATATATATATGTACGAGTATCTCTATAAGTGAGTAATAAATTTAGAAAAATACAGGGAATTTGAAATAATTATTTAAACAAGCTAAGAATGAAAATAATGAACAAATACATAATAATAATTTTTAATAGTGGAAGGTTAAAGTTCGAACTTATGGTTATATACGGTAGAGATGATATGATTGATATGTGTGGTAACCTAAGCAGCTCCAGTTTTCTTATTTATTATAAAAAAATAATTTAAAGGAATGCTTTTCCTGAAACCTACAAAATTTTAGAATTTGTGTGCACTACTCCAATGACAACATGTGATTGTGAAAGATATTTTTCATCTCTAAAAAGAATTAGGTGTTTTTTAAGAAGTATGATGGCTCAGGATAAGCTTAATGCTCTTGCTATGCTTTTAATAATTGAAGTATTTGCTGCCTAAAAAAAGAGAAGAATAGGTTTTAAATATAAATAAACAATCTGATTTTCTAGTTTGGTTCTTTAAATATAGGGTGATTCATTAAGAATGGGAATCACTGAACTGGAGATATTACACACCAAAATATGGCGATTGAGCTTAAAATGTCTTATACAAATGTTGCAGGCTTACGAGATACAGAGTATTTAAAGTTGGAATTTTAATTTGAAATTTCTTAATAATTTTGTGATTTTAAGCAGTATCGTCTTGAAAATTGGCGACTTTACGTATTTTGACATGAATATTACGAATTTTGTGGTGATTGTGGCTATTTGTACAGGGCATTAGTTACACCCTATTACTTAGGTAAATTACAACATATCTTTTTTGCCTAATCAGTTATGGCTAAAACGACTAGAAAATCTAAAAGGCGATTCAATTTTGAATAAAAAAGGTACTCTTGTTTATTCCATGTAACTATGAGTTTTTAAGTTATTTGCATTTTAAATATTTAGCGTAAAGAATCCTAAGCCACCGTTATTACATTGACTTTTTTTCAAGTAGTTTTACTAGTTTACTAAACGAGGTGTCTTCAATTGGAAAAACAATCATTTGTGGAAATTTACATGTTCTAAACGAACGACATTTTCAGCATGAATTCAAGGTAAATATTTGGTGTGGGGTGATATCCGGTTTTTTTATTGGTCCTTTTGAACTTCCTTCAAACCTAAACCGGCCGCTCTACTTAAACTTCCTTGAACAACAGTTAAACCCACTGCTAGAAGATGTACCACTAGCCATAAGGCGGAACGTGTGGTTTACGCAAGACGGGGCGCCGCAACATTTTTTTTGCCATTACGGCGATACCTGAATAAACATTTTCCTCACCGGTGAATTGGGCGTGGCAGTGAATTTGTTTGGCCACCTAGAAGTCCAGACTTAAACCCTCTAGACTTCTCAATATGCTCACACATGAACGACATGGTTTACAAAAATACAATTAATTCCATCGAAAAATTACGACAGAAAATTTAAGATGCTGCTAATATTATCAAAAATAATCGACAAATGTTATTTATTATTAAAATATCTTTAAAGAGACACCTTACAAAGTGTATTGAATAAAGTGAAAGGCGGGCATTTTGAGCATTTACTTTGAAGTTTTCTTAAAATCAGTAATATTATTACTGATTATTATTTGTTGTTTTTACTGTTGGTAACCAGCATAGTATAGTAATTTAAAAGAATAAATTTTTATTAACCCAATGTAATAACGGTGGCTTAGGATTTTTTATGCCGAATGTTTAAAATGCAAATAACTTAAAAACTGATAGAGTTACATGAAATAAACAAGAGTAACTTTTTTATTCAAAATTAAACTGCCTTTTAGATTTTCTAGTCGTTTTAGCCATAACTGATTAGGCAAAAAAGATATGTTGTAATTTACTTAAGTAACAGGGTGTAACTAACGCTCTGTATAAATAATGCAAAATTCACCACAAAATTCGTAATTTTCATATCAAAACACATATAGTAGCCAATTTTCAAGACGATACTGCTTAAAATCAAAGAAATGTTAAGAAATTTCAAATTAAAATTCCAACTTTAAACACTCTGTATCTCGTAAACCTGCGACATTTGTATAAGACATGTTAAGCTCAATAGCCATATTTTGGTGTGTAGTATTTATTTCCAGTTCAGAGATTGCCCATTCTTAATGAATCACCCCGTATATTCTTTTTCTTCATTCGGTTTTACCCGGCTTTTTAATGAAAGGGTTCAAACAGATGGATTCTACTCGGTGCAAATCCACAATTTTTAAGAGGAGTCTAATGATCCAAAAATGTTTTTTTATTAATTTCTATCGGGAATTTGGGCGCGGAATTTTCAGTTTTTTAATCTCCGGAGGATCACCTACGCCGCTCCTTTTTTATATCCCATTTCATACTCGCGCTCTTCAAATTGAAAACCCACGAACCGCTACTGATCAAATCACTTAATTTTAAATCACTAATTGATTTAACGTATGAACTTCGACTTTTAGTCAAGATTGACGGATGAATATTTGCATACATTGCAGTAATTTTATTAAAATTTCTGAAGTCTTACATTTATGTCTTAGTAAAAATCACTATAAAAAAAAACTATTAAAAATAAATAATATAGTACCGGCGCGGTGACATTTTCAGAGAAAAGTCCAAAAATGCCCATATTCGAGAGTATGAAGTTCGATTATGGCTTACAATAGCCACTAACCACGATGTCTTTCTCGTGTGAGATTTTTCTCAACAATCTGAGCGAAAATCCTTGAAAATTATATTGAAATAATTATCTGAAAAAAAATTTTGAGGCCTTTAACAAATTCTTTGCTAATGTTGATATGGCCCAGGAAATCTAATGTACTTCAGCATCGATAAAAAAAATACAAACATCATAACTAAAACTTTCTTCCTTATCCCAGCTAGCGCTTCCAAAATTAGAGATTCAGTAGATACTGAAGCCTTTAATATATATTTATCTCACATTTCCTTCTGCTAAAATTCCAAGGGAATGGAAATCATCTAATAAATCTCATATAAGATTAATTTTATATATAATATATACAGGAGCTATTCATGTATTTAAAAAAGTTGATTATCCAGAGATTGACCGATATCAGTAATAAGTAACATTGTCAAAATTGGGAAAAGTGCTTAAAGTCAATCCGATTAGCACGACTATAATGAGACAAATTTGTTTGTCTTTGCTCGGTATATATGTGGTTGCAACAGAAAAAAAGTACCCAGGCTTCTACTCTTGAACTGACCAACACCGTCGTGGTTAAAATAATACATGGTCTAATTTTTTATATTGGTTAGTGTCTATCTATCTATACCTAAATTCATCAATCCTCTTTAAGATCGTTTCTTGTACGGATAAAATATAAGGATAATGATTGTTGAATAAAAGTTAAAAAGTTTCTTTACAAGTATTTAGACTATTTAGGTTTCACTGTATAATACTAATGTGAATTGTTAGATTATTTTGATTTATATGAATGCTTATTTTTTCTTTTTTAAGAAGTAGAACTCACAGCAAAAAATGAGAAAGAAGAATTTTCCCTTTTTTATCTATTTTGTGGCATTTTCGTTGTTGTTGGTTTCTTGGAGTCTTAATTTGAAGGGTATGATGCGGAAAGGGTTTTGGGTATGAGAATTTTGAGGTTTGATGGGACGGTGGCGTTTCATGTAACCGAATGAGTTTTTGAGGAATTAAGGGTTTGGAAATATGAAGGTAGAGGAATAGGGATAGTAGGGCTGGAGTAAAGGAGAGGTTTTTTATTTTCTGATATTTTTGGATGATTCTAGAAAGAGTTTTTAAAGGTTGGATTCAAAGCGATACATTTTTATTACTTTGATCTTTTTTATAAATTTTAAAACCTTTGTATCTTGGAGAATGTTGCTTGAGAGAATGCAATTTGCATAAAATGAAAGGGATTCTTTTGGTTTGTCTATTTTGGCAGATTTCGTTGTTCACAGTCTATTCAATTTTCAAAGTTCTGACACCTAAAGCACGGCAAAGGATTTAAGATAAATGGTCTAACTTTGACATTTAGATATCCTGCTTCTACGCTATCCATCAGTTTTAAAGTTTTGAATATTAGAAGTAAGGTGGCTGATTGGGAAGGAACTATTTGTTCATTTCTTTAGTGTTAAAGCATTTCACTTATTTAACTTCTTGTGATTCAAGGCTAATACTTCTTCGATATCGCAGAATAATAAATCATTACTGATGATAATTCCTTTTTGCTATATTTAGAGATCTGTGTAGTTCTACTGTAACCTCCATAACTTTTGACTATTCGAATTGTTTACCGAGTAATTGCTTACTACAATAGTGGAAGTAGGTGCTTTATGTATAAGAAATGGTGAATTTTTTTTCGAAACTTATCGTTTCGTATCGTTTAGTTCCAGAGAAATAATTCTGGAGCTTTTATGTGTGACCCTGATAGCGGTGGGAAACTAAAAGAATCCAAAGTTTAGTTTTGCCAGCGCTTCATGAACAGAGGAACGGGTGTACCCTCGGGATATATTAAATATATTCAGATTCAATATATCCCAGAGTCTCGATCTACACTTTAGCAATACCGGAAAATACGTACGTATCGGAACTCGCTCGAAGAATATAGATGCCGATATCTATATTCAATCAAGGTTGCCAGGTCTGGTAAAATTTCTCCAGATCTGGTGATTTTGATCTGATTTTTTGTTTTCTGCTGACTGGTGAAACATTTTTATTAAAAACTTAAATCTGGTAGTTTCAGCGTCTTGTGTAACCATAAATCAAATTTACCAAAATCATAATTAAGTGTAAAAAAAAGATAAATGACAAAAATTATTTCTAATTTACACCAAACTGAGATTTGCCCATTTCTATGACTAGAAATATTATTATTATTAAATATATTAGAAATATTAGATACATCTAATATTTCTAACACATCACTAACATAACCGGAAATTCCCAGATGATGTTCTTCAAAATGTAAGAATTGTTGCGCCTCGATTCGCAAGCTCACATTATTCTTAGTTGGTTAGTTGCAAGGTGGAAGTTACATCGCTTTCAATTTTTCGAAAATATACTTGTGTTATTTATTCTGTTTTGAGAGGCTTTAGACGTATAACGGTTTGTGATGTTTTTTCCAATCGCTAATTGAGGATAATTATAAATTATGTTAAGATTGTTTTATCTATAGGAGAAGGTAATTTATAACAAATCCTAATAAATAATTTTTTGCTTTTTATAAATTAGTGTAATAATTATGTAGATATTTATTTGCATTTTATACAAATATATATGAAAACGCAAAGTGATTTACTTATATAATAAACTTTTATCTTTGTAGGTGGCAAGATAAAAATATTTTTGGTAAGTCAGGAAATAAAATGTTTATCTGATTAACCGCAACCATCTACTTCTAGTCAGCAGGTTAAGCAAAGCAGGAGCAAGCCAGTTTTAGTACATATTCTGACAACTCGAACTGTGATGTTGTTGTTCCTCCTACTAAAAAGAAACATTACACTCACAAATATGAATGCATCATGGGATAAAATGCGAGAATAATGGGCGTAAAAAACATTTCAATTTGAAAAAACATATTACAAACATTAAACAAGATTGTTTGCAAGTCTGAAATGAATAAAATGTAAATGTCGAAAATGTCATGTGATAGAACAGTATGTAGCACATTATCTCATCCTCATCTGCAATCTCTTGGACAGGGTGAGATACACTCCTAAAATCTTAAACAGAAAGGGGAGAAAAATTGCTTACCTGTTGATGATTGATAATTGATATCATAGAAAGCCACATTTTAGAAAATACTTTTTTTTTATCAAGGGAAACAATAAATAAAAAACTATTTTTATTAATATTTAATTAAATGTTGAAAATTATTTTCATTATTTTGAAAAAAAATAATAATAGCTACTTTCAAATTCTTCACACACATTTACAAATATTTCTTTGGATAGTACAACTATTGGGCCTATATACCAGCCCAAATATTAATTTTCTGGGTATGCCGCTCTCTAAATACGTGTAGGTTCTCGTCATTCCAGTAACGACTTTTTGTTTATTAAAATGCGATTTAAATAAAAGGTGCACTCATCACTGAAGTAACTTTTTTAAATCTTGTCGAAGTTTTGGCGTAATTATTTCACAAAACTGTATTCTTGTGTCCGGGTCGTCATCACCAAGCTCTTGAAGTATTTGCGGTTTATAGGGATAGAACTTATGAAATTTAAGTACCTTTCTTATTGATTCACGAGATAATCCAGTTCCTACAGCTGTTTTCCTCTTTTTATTCGTGACATAACCAGTTTGGCCACTAGTTGGCGAACATACACCAGGCTTACATTTTGACCTGGATGCCTTTCGTCAAAAAGGTTGGCTTTTCAAAAAGTCTGCACGTTTAAGTATGCTGTAGAATAGGTATTCTATACCTATGGGTATACATTTAGGTATATAGAATAGGTATTCTACATTGTTAAAGATAAGAAGTGCTGCTTTTCGTTTAAGCTGAACTGAAAGTCAATGGTTCTTAAAATGATAATACTAGTACAATTTACTTTTAAAGTAAATTCTGTGATAAAATGCGAATATTTATAAACAACGCCTTTTTTCGGCAAAAAAAAACATATAGCAAATAAACCAATACAAAAACCTACGGACTTGACTTATCTAGAAGTCCTAAAAGACATGCTAGTATATCGGTAGCCATCATTAAATAATAAAAACAAAAATCAAAAATGCGTTTTCATTTATTGTTTTCCTTAATAAACAGAGAAGAATTTTCTAAAATGTGGCTTTCTATGGTATCATTGGAAAGCATTTTGTAAGAGCTTCAAGATGATGTATCACTTGACCACCCTTTCGATTTAAGATTTTCGGGTTGTATCTCTCCCTGTCCATGGGGTTGTCGATTAAGATAAGATAATATGCTGTTTTTGTTGTTCCTTTGTTTTATAGAAATTGAAAAAGCAACGTTTTTTTAATAAGTTTTTCGTTTCTAATATATAGCCATTTCAAGTTTTAACATTGTCACCCTGTATACATGGCTACACGTGTTAAATTTCAGGAAGGCTAAATGTAGGAAGAAAATTGAGAAAACCGAGTTGCTTAGAAGGTATATGTAAATGAATTTAAAAAACGGTGCTTTTTCTGCTAAATGGCATGTATTTCGGTTATAAAGAGTGATATACCTATAAATTATGGATTTTTTGAAACCTACATAACTTTTATTTACGTATAAAATATCTCCCTTTCCCTATAAAACACCCTGTATATAAATAGTATTTCGGGTTTGTGGGGATGCAATCAATGCAATATATGCATACAGTCTGCAATATTAGAAGCTTAGGTGTAATGGTTGCTTAACACATTGACTCGTTAGAATTCAATTTGGGTTTTCGCCCGGACCTCTTTTCTCTACAACGTAAACAATTTTTGCCGCTATAATGCCATACGTCTTAGATTACCGATCTCGCTATCGAAAAGCGAAAGGAAAACCAACTAGCGACGGCCATCAAAAGCGCGAATTCTTTGGCTGCAAGAAATCGGCCCGTCACTCGTGATCGGTAGTCCTCTTAGCGACCACGCTGCTACTATCGCCAAGGACACCACGTTAACGGGTATTGATACGGTGGTGCATTTTTGAAACCTTTAAAAAACATTTAAAGGTCGACTTACTAGTGATTACCACGTTCCTTCGGGCCCGTGAAATGTATAGTGTTAGTGCAAACCAACTTCTGTCATTCGCAGGAGATTTACAGTGTTGTCATTAACGATGTTTCTACGCGTCTGCGTGAATGTTTAGTGCGCATGTGCTTCTTTTCCATTTATGTCATTTTCATATAGTATTGCTTAATTATTACTAGGTGTCCCATGACGAATTGGGTGGACGACTACTCGAAAAGTAAGAATTTAAAATTTTGTAGTTTGGCAACATATTTAAGGTGATAAATTTGAGCTAAAATATTTTCAAGATAATCAGTTTCGATCATACATGCTTTAAGATACCCGCTTTTTTTAAGACGGTTTTTGTATCGTACATACTATAGTTCACAGTTGACCTGACGGCGAAAAGAAAAACAGTGTTGCATAAAAATGTTACTATTTCTTGTAAATTGAGTATCATCAATATTAATCATGCGGATTATTTAAGTTTATCGGGTGTTTCGTGGTAGGTATATTATCTGGTGTTTTATTTAAGATAAGCAATTGGTATCAACTTCCAGTATAACCAGAAATGTTTATAAAACTTACTATGCTGTTTTGTCCCTAAAACTACAATGGGGGTTGTACTAGATATACATTTAATAGGATTTTTGTGTTAAAGCTATTGTTTTTCACCATAGTTTCAGCAAATTTGTTGTAATCTTAGTTATAATATAAGTTCTTTAAAAGCAGCTTAGCTGATCTTCTGATTGATTATTTACGTAAATTATTGATCCCATCAACCTAAGCAAGTTGCCAAATCTTAAAAGGTTTCATACTTTTTCGAGAAATTGAGCCTTAGATCGTCGTGGCATGTCCTGTATTTATTAGTTAAAAAAATAGTCTAATATATTATAATTTAAATATGGTTAAAAATAACGTTAATATTAAATATTTATTTAATATATGGTATAAAATAAAACTCTAACAACTCCTAATAGAGATATTTGTCTATACCCATGTTATTATGTTAGGTTTGGGTATTTTTTAACATTTAAGGAATGTCTTCTAAAAATAGTCTAGTACCTTAAAAATAACGAGATCATTAATTTACGGCACATAAAATATATTACACCTTGTGAGTCTGTAGGAATTAATTCAGTAATTAATTTTTTTTTCTCAAAAAAGTCCACGAAGCCGTGAGTATAATTGAGCTCTTTTTTGTTGAAAACAAAGTTATATAGTGTGTCCTAAAAATAATATATGACGTTATCGACGAGTTTTTTAAATAGCAAGCCTAATTTTTTATTACGTATTTTTAAAGAGGGTATTAAATTCTCCGTAGTTGCAAAATATATAAACTATTAAATCTTATTTTTTTTTCTTTTTATAAGACTTAAAATGTAGCCTATGGGGCATTGCCAATAGGGCTAACTCATGTGTTATTCTGGTTTTTAACTCCTCAATATTTGCGCGCTTGGACACATAAACTTTGGATTTCAAGCATCCCAATAAGAAAAAATTTGAAGAAGTTAGATTGGGAGATCTTGATGGCCATTCAAAAGGTCCACTTGTACCAGCTATCTGCCTGGAAATATAATATCCAGATATATTCGAACAAGACGTGCAAAATGGGAATGCGCACAATCTTGTTGAAACCAGATGTTCCTATTTGGCATATCAGCTTCTGTTTGATCAGAAAACCGAGCAGCTATATTTGGAATTAGTTCTTCTTGTAAAAACTGTAAATATCTTAATCCATTTAGATTTCCTTCAAAGAAAATTGGGCCTATAACTTGAAGGACCTACAATTCCTGCCCTAACATTTAATTTCTCTGAGTGTAGCCTTGCCTCATCTAACATGGATTTTGTTGTGTCTAATATCGCCAATTTTGTCGATTTACTTCTCCCTTCAGCAAAGACAATTCACCAGAGTTTCTAAAAATTGTCAGTTTAAAGGATCAACTTTCTATGCCTTCAGAACTCTTACCACACTACAATTTTGCTTACCGTACCTTGCAATATTGGTGGTAAATCAGGATACATGTTTCTGAATAAGTCCATAACCACCTTTTGGGTTTTCGTTGTATCTCCATATCCAATCATCATTAAGATATCAATCTTGTGTTATATCAATCTTGTCTTAGTTAAATAGGGCATTGCATTTAAATTAAAAAGAAAAACTTTAATCTAATTTTGTAGTCGGTATGCTCTTTAAAAATAAGCAATAAAAGCCATTTTTAAAAAAAATCAACTTTGGGACACAATGTTCAAAACGATTTTCAATAACGTTTAGGATAATATTAAATAGAAAATGGACTACCTTTTAAAAATTTGTTAAAAAACTTTTTGAGTCAAACAAATTCGATCAATTATATTGAAAGAAAAATATATTTTAATTATCTTCAAAACGATTAATCACATAAACTTGAAATTTTGCAGCTTTGTATAGTTATAGCATGTACATATAATTTGATCTTTAAAAAGACGCAATAAACAATTAAAGTTATTTTTTAAAAAATCGTCAATGAGGTGTTTACTCATTTTTGGGACAA
Source organism: Anthonomus grandis grandis (assembly GCF_022605725.1). NCBI lineage: Eukaryota > Metazoa > Arthropoda > Insecta > Coleoptera > Curculionidae > Anthonomus > Anthonomus grandis. The sequence goes on along the minus strand of NC_065559.1, from coordinate 16,040,756 downwards.
ATTGTAAATAACTTTGTTGTTTTCAACAAAAAAAGCGCAACTAAAAATACTACAATGCGTTCGAGGATTTTTTTACACGAAATTAAAACTTATTGATGCTGAAAATATTTGAAAAAAAAGGTACAAATATATAATCAATACTAGGGTCCGAATTTATATGTGGCATAAAAACATAAGTCTTCGTGACGTATTTTTAGTTTAAAACAAACTGGCTTGATACTAGTAGAATGGAGATCTTTAAATCATACATTCTGATTTTAAGAATCAAACCATAGGCAAGGTGTTTGAGTTGAGGCGGGGCTAATACTACCAACTATCTTATTTTAAATGGGACACCCTATATGTTATAATATTTTTGGATTCTCCATAAAATTCTAAACATTTTGATGTATTCACTCATACCTTTATTCGATTATTTTTAAGATACAGAGCGTTAAAGAAAACGTATTTCATAAACTTAAAGAGGGTTCTTTTAAATCTTTTTTCTTTAATAAGTGTTCAAAATGTAAACCATTTACTATTTGGCAATGCCCTAAACATACTACAAATTCATTTTGAACATTTCTTATGCATTCTGGAGACATGTTTTGACACTCTTGCCTTATTCTAGTTTTCAACAATTTTAAGTTAGATTTGGAATTAGTTCTTGTAAAAACTGTTAGTACCTTGCTCCATTTAAATTTTCTTCGAAGAAAATTGAGCCTATAACTTGCTGACCTAGAATTCCTGTCCAAACATTTACTTTTTCTGGGTGTTGAGTGTGGCCTTGCCTCGTCCAATATGGATTTTCTTGTGCCCAATAACGGCAATTTTGACGATTTACTTCTCCGTTCAGCATATCAAGCCGACTCATCGGGAAAGAGAGTTCATTAATAAGAGTTCATTAAGCGCAGATCGACGAGAACTAGTTATTGTTTTTAGGTGACCCTTTTCCCGAAACTGTTTTTCAATCTTGCTTATAGTACCTTATGCGGGTGGTAAATCAAGATACTTCTGTCTGAATAAATGCAAAACTTCATTTTGGGTTCTTGTTCTATCGCTGTATCCAATCATCATTAAGATTTCAATCTTGTACTTTTCAGTTAAATAGCCCATTTCGTAAAAAAAAATAAAAGAAACTTAAATCTGATTATCCGACAATTAAGGCACGTCTTGTAGCAATGTCAAAATTATAAAAATGCTACATTTTTATAGGACATTTATAAAAAAAATTACGAAAAAAAACTGTTTACTGAAACGCATATTTTTTGAATTTTAAATATTTTTTAAATAAAAAATCAAAACTTAAAAACAGGTGAATAATAAAGGTATGGCATGTGATGACAATAATTTATGATAAATTATTCTTCTTTTGTTTGACTTCTGCAGGTGAAATGATTACTTATGATATATTTTGTAATAGAGTATAATATACAGTGAGGACGCGCAAATTGGAACAAATTCATTTATTTTTGAGCGGTGTGTTCGAAAAAAATAACGCTCGGACACGTCGATTTATATTTTTTGCGATTTTTTTGCTGATAAATTCATGTATACAGGGTAAACCAAAAATAAGCAATGTGCGTCAACTTCATTTTTTTAAATGGAAACAGCTATTTTTTATTCCATGTTTGAATTCTGCATAGAATTTTAAGTATATTTTGCATACCATGTCTTATACCTAATACTAACATTATTAATAAATTTGCAACTGTGTGGGTGATTTGAAGCATATTCAAACATGTTTTTTTTATGACTTTTTAACAGGTATATTTGATTGCTGACACCATGTCAGCAATCAAATATACCTGTTAATCGCATGGAAACAGTATGTATTACTTTCCGTAAATGTCAGTAAGTGTCAAGTGCAGTTGCAAAGTGTAAAAGTATGGGGCGTTTAATTGAAAAACAAAGAATTGAAATTTTGATGAAGTTAAGATATGGCGACAAGACTCAAACACAGGCCGAAGTTTATTATGATTTAATTTATATATTTATAGATTTTTTTATTAGAGGCCTATTACACATTCGGTGGTAAGCAAAATTGAAAAAAAGTTTAGAGATTTTAATCATGTTAGAGACAAATATGGCTTGGACCGTCCCACGCTTCCAGAAAATAGTCAATTAGATATTTTGCTCGATTTACAAGAAAATCCACATAAAGTAACTCGACAAGTTGCTGGAGATCAGTCGGTTAGTAAATCATGTGTTTTAAAATATTTGCATATGAATAAATGACATCCATATAAAATGTATTTAATTCAGAAACTTATTGAAATTCAAAATTGAAAATTTGCGAAATAATGATGAATAAATGTAATGCAAATCCACAATTTTTAAGTAAGATTGTTTTTTCCGACGAGGCAAGTTTTTTTTTAAATGTTTCTGTAAATAAGCAAAATTTTCGTTATTGGGCACCAGAAAATCCACACTGGAGTATGGAAAGTCACAAACAATTTCTTCTTTCTTCCCAAGAAGTTAAACGTATCGGCAGAAATTGTGGGCACGTCAATTGTAAGTCCCTATTTTATTAAGAGCGCATTTACCTCTGAAAAATATTTAATGTTGTTTCAAAATCAGATAGTACCTAGTTTAATTGCACTTTATCCAAATGGTGAAAACCCATTTATACCGGCAGATTCGATATGGTCCAATAGGATGGCGCCCCCTCACACTATTCGCGAACAGTACGGGATTACTTTATCAACATTTTCCCAAATAGATGGATTGGAAAGGAGGGTTTTATTTAATGGCCAGCAAGGTCGCCAGATTTAATCCCATTGGATTTTTATCTATGGGATTATCTAAAATCTAAAGTTTATTTTGATAAACCTGAGAGTTTAGAAGAATTAAAAAATAGAATTAGAGCCGAAATACAACAAATCCGACCTCAAACAATAAGTAATGTATTACAAAAATTTGAATATCGACTTGGTTACTGTCAGGAAGATGGTCAACAATTTAAACATTTATTTTAATTTTTTTGTTTTTTTTTTCTAAAGTGTTCTAAAAATTTATGGTTATTCATAAAAAAATTAATCTCAAATTTCTTAATAAATATTGAGATTAGGTATAGGATATGGTATACAAAATATACTTAAAACTTTATACAGAATTAAAAAATTAAAAAATGGTGTTTCTATTTAAAAAATTTAAGTTGATAGTCGTAGGTTATTTTTGGTCTACCCTGTTTACATGAATCAAAAAAATCATAGATATGTGAAAAAAGATCGATTCATGCAGCTTTAACACCCACGCCGCATACAACAAAGTTGATATTAATTTAGTTTGCTTAGTAGCTCTGCCGTTCTATTTAATTTAAGGTGCACTTTGGCCATAAGGACTGACAGCAGCAGGATCTTCTTTAAAAAAATTCGGTTGGTTAATTTTTTGCTCATTTAAGAAAGAAAAAAACGACAGGTCTCGTGTTTAAAAAAAATGCGTAAGGAAAAAAGCGTTATATAAACTTAAAATTTACTCTTTTTAGATAATAGTATATTGTGTCAAAAGTTTTGAAAAAGGCACTTTGCATCTGGGTGTGTGCAAATTTTGTAGTGTGCAATCTTTGCACACGCTTACCTTAAAGGTGAAATTCCTGGTGAGAATTGATATCTAAAGTTGTCGCCGCGTAATCCAGAGACAAAAATATTGCCAACATTGACTCTAGCGTAACCTATTTTTCAGTGTCATATTGTTTGAAGAGTAATTCAATTCAAACATCAGATTTTCCTTAATGTTTTCCCTAAATCTTCGGGTAATGGAGCACACAACTGAACCACCGATCCTTTTGAATCCTTTTGCAGCAAGCTGCGAATATATCGTTACCTGAAAAATTTTGAGAACGTGACGAAATTGCATATAACAAGTTTATGGTTTAGAGGGACAATAAAAATATTTAATCCTTTTCTGAAAATACGGCGCTAGTCTATTTTGAAGAACATTTGAAGAAATATAAGTCGTCTACTCTCTGACCCAATACGCAATATTTAAAAATTCGCTGAAGATCGCACAACGTCAATTTGGGTAATTATATGAAATTTGTTAGTGTCCCAAAGAGAAAACCCAAAAAATTATGTTCGAAAGAAGCCCAACATTCTCACTGAAAAGGATTTTCATCGGTTTCTATCGACTGCTCCAAACGAAAAATATTCGCTTATTAAGGTACTCAGATACTGCGTAAATATTAATACATTTGAATCTAATATAGTAACTTCTTAGACTGTTGTGGCAATTAGATTAACAGGAGCTTGCAGGCGGGACGAGCTCTGCAGATTAACAACTGAGGATATCAAAGACTTTGATTCAGCAATACTGATGAAAATAAAACACAAAAACAAAAGTACCCTTTACCATTACAGTTACTTTTTATGAATTTTGCAAGAAATATCATAGTCTTCGTCCCCAAAATTTAACAGAAAAAGGGCTTTTCTTAATCATCTCAATGGTAAACGCTATCAATGGTAATGGTATGAACAAAATGGGAAATATAACAAGAAAATTCGTCATTTCTGAATCTTCCGAATCACACACACATCACTCATGTGACTTATGGCACTCCCTTACGGCTCGTGGCAATAAACTGTCACACCCATGTGCATAGAGCCTTTTTTAAAACTTACAACATAGTATACTATTTTATATAAAGCAGATTTAAATTTTTGTGTATAAATCGACCTAAACATTTTAGATTTAACACTTTTTCTAAAAATATACCATCTATGATAATATTTAGATTATAATAGATTAGATTAATTAGATTATAATTGACTTATTTTTTTTTGCTTAAATATAAAGTGTTTGGTTTTTTCAATGTTAATTTTTAATTTATTTGAATTATTGCGATCACTATTAATAAGATTAATCAAAACAGTTTCATCTGTATCCGCAAAAGTAAAAATCTTGCCTTTAAATTGACCAACTTTAGATTTAATAAATGAAGACTATATAACAGAGGTCCTGTTGTAAAGCCCATTTTATATAATTTATCTGAAAGAATCGCTTACTACATCAAAAGCTTTTTTTTTTACGATTTCGATAAAAACTGCTATAACTATTTGATGTTTATCTAAAGCTCTTGAAATATAGTATGTTAAATCAATAACCGCATCAAATATTCTACTGTTCCTTATAAAACCAATTTTTCCTATTTATTGTTATAGGTTGTTTATTGCGGTTCTTTCAAATTTGAATTTACAAATAATGTGTTAAATATTTAATTGATGAGATGAAGGGAATAGGCTTGACAGGAAAATACACTGACAACATCTCAGATACCGCTCTAGGCTGTTTCTTTTTTATTGAAAATCAATAAACAGCTCAATACTTAATAGCTATAATTAATAGTTGTATACTTGTAATTAACATCTGCATTTAATTTGTTGATTTTATAATACCTAGAATAATGAAAACAAATTCGGCAATTACAATTTCCTAACATAATTGACTGAATAACTAGATTGAACTATTAAAAGATACAGCTTGGCACATTGGTTTGATATGCCAAGATCTTCATAAATTTACAATGAAACTTTACCATAAAATATACAGTAAGTCTAATATTCACTCACTCTTAATTGGTTCTCGCTGCTGTAATTTCCTCCTTTTTTATGGTCTCTCTTTAAAATTACCATCACAATCGTCTTATATCTGCGAATAAAAACTATATAGAAAAAATATAAACCTCCCATCCATTTAAAGCAACCATTTTTGTGAAATTGAAAACTCCGTTAAAACGGTACTTTCACTAATAAACGTGCATGTGCAACGGCCACTGCAACATTCCCAGATATACTCCAACGGATTGTCGATTTTATGATACGACCAGGCCGATAAAAGGCTTGCCTTGGTTTATTAATTTTAATTTTTACGTAATTTATAATCTGTTTTGCTCTAGAATTTAAAACCTCTTTCCAATATTTACATACAATGCTAGTAGAAAATTATTATAAAGACAAGTATCTGATGCCTTGTAGCAAATATTTTAAGAATAGAAATCAAAGATGATTTTTATATTTAGAGCAATTGCTATATGGTTCATTGTAGGTAAAACACTTTCAGAAATAAAAGTTTTTTATAATCTCTTGACAATTGACAAGGAGCACTGAAGATGGTCTAAGGGCCAAAAACGCTTAGCCTGAATTATACAATATACCAATTTCTCTAAATACAAAAATTATCTTTTATTTTTAAATTGCTAAGAGCAACACCCTTCTAGATGTTTCGAAATTCAATTTCAATATACCATTTATAGTGTTAATGTAACGTCCATCTAATATTGCTAAAAATAGAATGCTATTGCTATTGCTAGAAAACAATAAATTAAATTAGTGAAAAATTGTAGAAAAAATTAAAGTGGTTTAAATCGGCGAGCTGAATTTCCATTCGGGTGAAATCGTTTTAAAGACAGTTTTATTTACTACTTATGTATCGGCTACAGGAACTTTATTTAGTGAACAATCGATTACTGGAGTGGATATCGTCAACCCTGTCTCGGCGGGCGCAACATGATCAGGACTTTCGACAAAAATCCTCTTTTGAAAGGTAGCAGATCAAGGTAAGCATTATCATAATAAGTTTATAATATTAACGTCATAGAAAAACTATTTGTGTAATTTGAATTATTAACTATCATACCTACAAGTCCTATACAACCCTATAAACCTGTAGGGTTATTAGAGTATGAAATTTGTAATGCTATGCTTTAACTTTACAAGTATGCCATATATTATTGTAGCGATTTTACTTCTCGTTAGGTGTTTTGTGTATGGCCTTTTCCACACACGGTATTCTGGGTTGTGATTTTTTTTTTTTTTTAATAAAACACCAATTTTTTGATAAATAAGTGTAATTAGAAGAATGAAATAAAGCACTGCACTAATCGTACAATTCTGTTAAAAATTGTATAGAATATTTAAATAAAAATTTTACAAAGTAAAATTCTGATTCTAACCGAATCTTGTGTTATGAACTGAGTGACCTGTTGGCCTGAAGTTAAAAGCGAATGTATTAAAAAAATATGGATGGAGTGGAGAATGTGGCTGTGCAAAATACTTACATAATGAAACGTTGCATTTTTGATTATAGGAGGTTCTTTGTACTATTTGTCGGCTTTAGTAAGGAAATTGAATAAGCGGTTTTAAGAAATTAAAATCTAATAACTCTGTTAATAAAGCTAAGACTTAATAAAAACTAATTATAGCGGCATGTAAAGTTTTTAATACTTAATACACCGCCTGTAATAAAATATTAAATTTATATCATGTGGCTGGCGCGGCGACTAAATAAATTATAGTCTAAACATACCGCCCCCTTTAAAAGAGTCAAAAACTTTCAAAAAAAAATTAAAAATTAAATAAAATAATGATAAAACAACCTTAGTACAAAAAACCAACTAACAAATAATAATGTTAAAAAAAAATGTGTAAAAAGTCAATTGAAATAATGTACATTACGAATACTATAATTAACAAATTGCAATTCAATATTTTGAATGCGTTGAAAATCTTATAAACTAAAAAATAAAAAGAGTTAATGCTAAGATATTAATCTTAAAATTAAATATAAGAACTTATTATACCACTACTTATGATCTATGGGTAAAGCACAAATCTTAGTAATAGCACGTTTTAAAATACCGTTGTTTGTACGAATGTTCACTACACGCACTATTATATCTTTATATACGCACAATATTATCTTTACCGGGAAAACACTCTACTACACGACCTAGCTTCCAAAATAATGAAACTGTGTTATCGTCCTTTATTAATACTAGTGTCCCTACTTTAATACTAGGAAATTGAGTGCCCCATTTGGACCTTTCCTGCAAAGTATTTAGGTAACTAAGAGACCATCGACGCCAAAAATGTTGTACTTGTTCTTGAATACGTTCTATTATCTGGTATATGTGTGCGTTTCCTAAGTGTGCGTTTCCTACAATTCTCTTTAAATGAAATTTAGCTGACTTGACACATGCCTCCCATATCCCTCCAAAATTAGGACCATATGGTGGTAAAAAATGCCAAGTTATTTGATTGATTTCTAGAAATTCTTAAAATTTGATCCTTGTATTAATGTTTTTGTCTTTTAAATCACGCTCAGCACCAACAAAGTTAGTACCATTGTCTGTATAAATATTAAAACAAATGCCTCTTCGAGAAATAAATCTTTTAAGCAATTGAGGAATGACTCTGATGATAAATCAGCTGACAGTTCGAAGTGTGTGGCCTTTGTTGCAAAACATACAAAAATACAAAGGTAACATTTGACAGTAATTATGTTTTTGGTTTTACCATCTTTTACAAGGAAAGGACCAGCAAAATCAATGCCAGTAGAAAAAAAAGGTCTTTGAGGAATAACCCGATCCTTAGGTAATTCGCCCATTTGATTGCAGGCAGGTATTGGATTTGCACGAGAGCAAACAATGCATTGACGAAGAATTTTTTTGCACGACATGACGACCATTAATAAGCCAAAAATTTGATCTTATAGCTGACAAAGTTGTTTGAGCACCAGCATGTAAATGCCTCAGATGTTCATATCGTATAATAAAAGTTGTGAAATGACAGTCACTAGGAATTAAGATAGGATGTTTACCATTAAAATCTAAATTTGAAAACTTTAATCGACCTCCAACTCTTAACAAGCCATTAGAATCGATAAAAGGATTTAAGCGCAAAATTTTACTTTTCCCTTTTAAAGGTAAAGATGCTTTAAGACATTTGAGTTCATCCGCAAAATAATGATTTTGAATTAATTTACATAAGGTAATAGTAGCATTTATTAGTTCTTGCTTAGATAGAAGACTATAGTAACGTAAACCTTTTGATTTGGTTTTTGAATTATAAATAAATCTTAAACAAAAAGAAATGATCCTTTGAAGCCTTGTATAAGATGAAAAATTATTTCTTTTAAAACTTCCTTGATGAGAACTTTTCCTTCTTGAATTGTGTTCGAACCACAGAGCCAATCATCGACGTAAAATGATTTTAAAATTTTGTCAGATGCTACGGGAAATTGAGCTTGATTCTCGATAGTTAGCTGTCTTAGACAACGAATAGCTAAATGAGCTACACTAGCTGTGCCATAAGTAACCGTATTTAGCTGATACTCAGCTAACTCATGAGAAGGATCAAAACGCCGAATTATTTTTTGAAAGCATTGATGATTTTCCTGAACTAAAATTGATCGGTACATTTTTTCTATGTCCGCTGTGGATACCTGTAGGTTTGAAAACGAATTATAATATTAATTAAATCATCCTGAATCTTAGCACCCAATTTCAAGGTGTCATTAAGATCTAAACCACTAGTTGATTTCGCTGATCCATCAAACACCACTCGAAGCTTAGTAGTAGTGCTCGATTCCTTGAGAACAGCATGGTGTGGAAGATAAAGCCCTGTGTTTATGTGAGTTGATTAATGAGAAACCTTGGTCATGTGATTAAGTTCAAGATATTCCCTTATGAATGCATGATATTGTAATTTGAGATCAGGATTATTACTAAGTTTTTTCTCAATGTTATAAAATCTCTTTAGGGCAATGTCATATGAATCCCCCAAATTTGCGATATTTTGTTTAAAAGGTAAACTAACGACAAATTTTCCCAAATTATTTCTATAGGTAGTTTCAACAAAATAGGCTTCACATTCTTGCTGTTCCTTAGACAAAAAATGTCTTGGCTGACACTCTTCAATTTTCCAAAAAGCTTCTAATTGATTTTGCAAATCAGATGTGTTAGATGTAAATAAATTGCACACGGAGGAAAAATTTTCCAGAAAATTAAGTAATATGGGCCCTGAAACAATCCACCCTAATTTTGTTTTTTGCGCAATAGCGCTGGAATTCTGTAATTTAATTTGCCCAATACTCAATAAATTCCAAAAAATTGGTCCATTTTGATTAAAATTTTCATCGGCAAGAACAATGTTTTTAGGAATTTGAATATTTGACATACTAAATGACACATCGGGTAAATTCTTTGTGATTTTGTCTGTGACTAGACATTCAACATTTTCTAATGAAAATTAATTGATTGATGATTCGAAATTTATTTTTAAACTTTTATGTATATTTGTCACATTATTGACAAAGCCTTTCACTGGATGACTTATTTTTGAGCTTGGTAGCTTAAGTTTATGAAATAAGCTCGTTGTAATAAAATTTAATTGAGAGCCACTGTCAAGCAAAGCTCGACAAAAGTGATCATTACCGTATTTATCTTGAATTAAAATACAAGCTGTAGGAAGTAAGATGCATTGGGATTGAGTTTTGGATGATAAAGATGTATTAATGACAGATAAAACTTGGGAATCATGGTTTTGTGATTCAATAGCGGACTCTCGAGGCATATTGGACTCTGAAACGACTTGAATATTATTAGGATTTTGTTTATGTCCTATAAATGGTTTTGGATAATGAAACAAAGTATTATGTTTCAAAGAACATTTTTTACATGTTGCAGTACTGCGGCACTCCTTACCAGAGTGACCTGGTTTCAGACAATTTGTGCAAGCTTTAAGTGCACGAATCCTGCCTAACCTATCATGGATGCTGAGTTTTAAAAAGTCACCACATGAAAAAACAAAGTGATCTTTTTTGCAGTTTAAACAAGTTGAGGAAGCTATTGAATGATTTGAACTGCAGTTTTGAGGCTTGAATTCAGATTTATGTGAGGTTGAGGAAGATGCAATATTTTCTAGTATTTGACAACGCTTATTTAAAAATGAAAATAAATCATCCGTAGTAGGCGTGTCTGTATTAATTTTTAAAGAAATATCTTCCCACTCACGTCTAGTAGAAGGGTCTAATTTAGATTTTATATGAAATCTGATAAAACAGTCCCATTAATCAACAGGTAAGCCTAATGACTTAAGAGCTCTAAGATGTTGATTTGCATTATCAAGAAGACCTCTGAGTAAAATATGAGATTCTTTATTAATTGGCTGAATTTCAAAAAGTGATTTCATATGGGCTTGAATTGTGACCCGTTTGTTTTCATACCTCTTGCATAAAATATCCCAAGCAACATATTAATTAGACTCAATAACCTCCAATGAGAGAAGAAGTTTGGCAGCATCGCCTTTCAAACATGATTTAAGGTACCAGAATTTTTCAATATTGCTTAGTGATGCACTATTGTGTATCAAAGATTTATAAGTATCTAAAAACTGTAGCCAAAGCTCATAGGAGCCATAAAATTCTGGTAGTTTTTTGGTAGTAATTTTGGGTAGGTTTGAATGGTATTGCAATAATGCGTTTTGGAAATTTTGCGGAATCGACTCTGCGATCTGGGATTCCTGATGTGCTTGATGAATATCTCTGAGATGTTTATCAATGATAGTTTTAGCCAAACCTGAAGATTCAAAGAATTCATCCTCAAAGTCAATCCTAAATTGTGAGTGATCCTTAGAAGCAAATAATTCCAGATCACCCTGAACTGATACAAATTCAGGCCATAATGATTGTAGCCGTTCTAACCTGACCTGTAATTGGCCAATCTGATTTGGATCAGAAAATGTATTTACAAAATTTGTAAATCTTGAAAGAGCATCAAAAATTCTATTTCGTGCTAAAGAGAGAACTCTAATTTTAACGTTTAAGTCCTCTGATGAGGATGATTGTGTTTCAGGCATTTTGTTAAAAATAAATTAATTTAACGTTAATTAAAAGAAAAAATAAATAAATAAATAAATTAATAAAATTGTTGAATGCGAAATTGAATTGAATGCGAAAATAAAAACCAATTAATTATGCTTCTGTGTAAAAAAAAATAATTAAAATGTAAATAAACTAAAGATTGTAACACTATCCAACAACACGTACTACTCAAAAATAATGTGCTACTCGAACTTTTATGATATATGACGTCGATGAACCTTTTCTCGCTCTTAACCTATATATCTTAAAGTTAAATAAGGTAATGTAAATAAAAAATAAAAATGATTAACGACTTAAACTCGGAAAGTGGGCCGAAGAATCGTCAAGTAGTCCCGTAGCGAAGTGAAGTACCTAATGTTGTTAAATTAGTCTGCCTCTAGAGCGGCTAAAAACCCGGAGATTCACTGCGTCGTCGAAAGCGTGTCTCAATGCCTACCAATTGGTACTCCAGAGAAGATCGAAATGCTTGAAACCAAAATCAGAAAAATCTCCTTTTTTCGCTTGAGAAAAAGGACGAATTTGCTGGATTCCGATGCTGCTTATTTCCTTGCGTTCACAATTTTGCATGAAACTTGGCGATGTGTGTTGCGATATATAAAAAATTTACCTTGTCGACTGCTTGGTATGATGTACCTGTGACTTCTGCCTAATATAGGTAATATAGGTATATAGGGCGTTTACCAATTTTTATTATAAAAACAATATTAATCAAAAAAATCAAATACTAGTCTTAGTGATAATTACTTACATTATATATTTGAAAACCACGATCCTTAAATTACTTGTTGATTATGTTGATAAATATGTTGATACATGTAGTCAAGTGTAAGATGACATAACGTACGTACCTGGAAAAAATAAATGTGTTGAGCAACCAATTTCCTAATTATGTTATTTTATTTAGTATTTAGATATTTTGATTATTAAAAGATTTAAACATTTGTAACTAGTTAAATTATTATTTAACAGCTATTTATTATATTTCAAATATTATTACGCATTGTGTCTGTCACCCACTAGCACAATATAAATGTGCTATTAACTGCTTAAACAGATAGTAAAATAGGATATTTGGAAAGGTAGAGTTTCATACTATAAATAGTACAGAAAAACGTAGTTTGCAACATTCAAATCTGTAAGTGGCTCAAACACTCCACAATACAGAAAGATTGCTCTATGGCTCAATCACTCCACAATAAGCAACTTGTTGGTAAATAAATCTACGTTATATGGCCATCTTAGGTAAAAGGAAAAAGATGATATGCAGCTCTAGCACTCTGCTTTTATTAAATGAATTATCTGTAAATATTTTATGTAGATTAAACAGGTATTAAATATTTTATGTCAAATATTATTATCTTGTAAAACACATATATTTAAAATAAAATGTTGAAATGTAAATAGCAACAACAATAAAAATAAAAAATAATGGAAATTGGATATGCTCCGTGAGAAAACTCACCAGTATAAAAATAATCCAAAATAAGGCACAAGCACTTAAAACAAATAATATTCACGCACGCTACTTTCACTTCAAAAGTCGAGTATGTTTTAAAAAGATCTTTTAAGCAAAGTTTGGATCTCAGGACTCTTAGACTGGATGTTTATAAGATCGAACCTCAAGTATCGAATTACTCTTGTATGGCTTGTCCATAAATTCTTTCTTAATCTTAATAGTTATTGCGGCGTTAAAAGAAATGGGACGAAGTATTTAGTCTAGTTTAATATTTTTTAAAAGAAAAAAAAACTACATCTTACACGTACAATTCTGTTAAAAATTGTATAGAATATTTAAATAAAAATTTTACAAAGTAAAATTCTGATTCTAACCGAATCTTGTGTTGTGAACTGAGTGACCTGTTGGCATGAAGTTAAAAGTGAATGTATTAAAAAAATATGGATGGAGTGGAGAATGTGGCTGTGTAAAATGCTTACATAATGAAACGTTGCATTTTTGATTATAGGAGGATCTTTGTACTATTTGTCGGCTTTAGTAAGGAAATTGAATAAGCGGTTTTAAGAAATTAAAATCTAATAACTTTGTTTATAAAGCTAAGACTGTTTATAAAACTTAATATGCCGCCTGTAATAAAATATTAAATTTATATCATGCGGCTGGCGCGGCGACTAAATAAATTATAGTCTAAACATTAGGTGTGAATTAAAATACTCGACGTAAAAAAAATAGTCAACCGATTTATTTTATACGTACACACTTAACACGATGACTACTAGAAATATTTATTTACGCTGTATTTATTTACTACTATTTTATGTCGATTTTATATGCTTCCATTTTATATACTCGTCCTCATTATATACTTGACAGAGCATGATTTCGGAAGATTCGGTAACCTTCCACTCGTCTGAGATGTCGTGCCGTATGCCCGCTTGTGTCACCTGTAATAATTCTCCGGAATTGTATTCCGGAATAATATCTCATTCCGATGACGAAGCACAGCTGAAATTCACGGCATTGCCGTTACAATATGATAGTTGTGACCATTTTGACCAGTAGTTATTTGAGTTGGACACTGTATTTTAAGAGTAAAATAAGAGCTTAATAAATAATTACAATGAATGTTTTTTTTGGTGACCTCAGTTTATAAGTTTGTGTAATTTTGTTGGATATAGGTAAAACAAACTATCAGTTATATATATTTTGTCGACGTTTCGATTTCTATGGTATATGAATAATAACTTAAAATAATATTATTTATTAATAAATACATATGTCAGAGAGTCACTTTCATTATTTTCGGCGGACATGTTCGTTATAAGTAAATAAAACCTGTCATTCATGAAAATACACAATTAATTACTAGATTGACAAACAAACACGAATTATACTAAATAAACAAGTAAACTAACGTCTGTAACTAAATAAAATAATACAATTACCTTCGCGAATATAATAAAAGAACTAGTGATCCGAAGCCTGTATATCAATCATCAGTTCTCTCAAAAGACTGCCTTTTCTTTTCCTTTATGCTTCTCCAAGCATTTATTCCCGGCTTCCTTCCACTCTCTCGATATTTCTAAAAAGATATTGAGTTATGTCCTTTATTTTATTTCTTAATAAACTTCACTAAAAATCAACATCAACCCAGACTCATAAAAATAATTATTGGACGGCCGTACCGCCGATCGTTGACAGTAACTTAACACCAAGCCTATTACTAATCAAAACAAAAGAGAATAAACGACCTAACAATAACAAGATATAATAGTTTAGAAGTTAAATACACTTTACAGATATAAAACTAAATATTCACATCTAAGAAATACATCTTCAAACTCTCTCACAGAATAGAATGCAAAAAATATTTTAGGGTTCTTGTCAAGGTATTTTTTGGAAGGCATACTTTTTGGTAAGCTATTAAAAATCTTTGCTACACAATAGTCTACATTTTTCTGAAGATGCGAAAAATTATATATTTGCTTATAAAATCTACGAAAAACAACATCAATGCCTGATGGAAATTTTTTATTTTTGAACTGCATCTTTAGTGAAGAATCCTATAATATGATCGAAAAAGCAAGTTAGTTTGAATCAAATTTAGTACTGTTTTCATGTTTCTTAGTTCATACAATAAACTTAGGAATGCTATGTTGTTAATAATTATTTATCGTAAATAAATTCTGGTGGGTCATACTCAGACAGACGATTTTCTTGAACTCTGGTTTAATATTTGAAAACCCTCATTGGTTCACAAAATGCCATACACAACACCCTCAAAAAATCAATGTGTGGTGCGGTAGAGTGAAAGAAAGAGTTTTACGACCATACTTTTTTGATGACACTCTCATTCGTGAGAGGTATTTGGACTTTCTTCAAAATTATTTTATCCCCACTCTAATAACTTTGTATCCGGATTTTGAAAAACTCGATATGCACCAACCTGATCTTTTTTTTCAGCAAAATGGAGCCCCGCCACACTGCTTTACCCGTTCGCAATTATCTAGATGAAGTTTGTCCAAATCGTTGTATATGTAAACGAGGGTTCATTGAATGGCCATCCAGATCGCCAGATTTAACTCCCCTCGACTACTTTTTATGGGGTTATTTAAAAAGTAAAGTGTATGTCACTAAACCAGCGAGTTTAAAAGATTTAATAGAACAAATACGCCAGGAAATTAGAAATATTACTCCAGATGTCATTGACAACATTCAAACAGAATTTTTAAATCGCCTTGATTATTGTCAGGTTGTTAACGGTGCTCAATTCGAACATTTAATTTAGATAGGTATTTCTTTTATTTTACATTTTATTATCATTTTTCGCTCATAATTGTGTATGTAACCACTATTCATTTCCACTATCATATTTTTTGTAAAAAGTGCGTTCTTTCTGATTCTGCATTAAAAAATTGTGGTTTCCTTTTAAAAAACATATTGATGATGTTATATCTTTTTTTTAATCAGCCTGTATATTTAATTTCCCCATAGAAAAGCCGTTAACCCAATATTAAAATCGACGGGTCCGGGCATTTTTTTCAGAAACAGTGCATTTCATTTTTATTGAATTTATCCGCTACTTTACGGATGCACTGTATAATAGTGTATAACTTGTGCACTTTGTATATAAAAAAAAGTTCGCCAGTAAGCTTTAGCTGAATAATAATTAAAATAATAATTAAATAATAATTAATTTGGCGTGGCCAAAGGTTACGTCATAATAACTCTTACGCCAGTCTCAATGTCTTTAATATTTTCTATTCATTCTTCATTTTTCTTGAATGATATCCAGGGTGCGTGAAATTAAGTTTGCATTATGCTTAACTTTTATTTTAGAAAATGCGTGGATGGTTCAATTAGCAAAGTTAATTCATTTTTTTTTTACTGATTAACACAGAAAATATAAAAAAGCATTGAACATCATAATTTTAAGAACAAAATTAATTTAATTTTCTTAAATGGGATTCATGCAATTTAAAAAAAACGTTATATACCCCTTCCATCTCAAGTTAATAATAAGAAAGTTATGAAAATGTTATATATAATAATTTCTCACTTTTCCCCAATCAGTATGCAACCGCTATTATTCATCGTAGAGGCACAGATATAACTAGCTAACGCAAGCTAGTTATATTGCGTTAGCTAGTTATATCTGTGGTAGAGGTTCTTTTTCGCGTATAACGTTATAGCTATTTATGTATCAAGGGCATTGTAAGGACGATAATGCCCCGAAGGTGGAAATAGTAGGTTTCCGCCTGATGGGCATTAGAGTCTAACAATGCCCGTGGTGCATACAATGCTTTATGTTTTACCTAAAAATTGATTTTTATGAACAAAAATCATTTTAATATAAATTAAAAAATAGGGTCTACCTGTACAGGTAGGTATACGTACATACCTACCTACAGAAATTTATCAAGTGACTTGCAGTGATTATTTAAGTTTGACTTTGTTGTTTCTGTCAGTTAGTCTGTTGGCATTTTTTGTTTAAATATTTGCTTAAACTGGAAGAAATTCCACAAAATATAAGAGAAAAGGCCATAAAAGCGACCGAAATCTTTTGCCAGTTAAATCAAGGCAACAGTATGATCGGGAGTATGGCATATTTGGTATTTGGAAAAATGCCAACGCAATTGTTCAAATAACCGAAACCGTTCTAATAGCATATTTTCAGAAACTGGTAAGTTATTAATTTTATTTTAATAGGTATATACGTTTAACAAATTTTAATATTTTTAGTCGGAAAAATACAGTCCGAACTCTCTCTGGACCAAGTATTCTACCCTAAGGTCTACGTTAATGGTCTATAAAGATATAGACATCTCGCAATACCATCGTCTCATATCTTTTTTAAAAGTTGAGTCGAAAGAATATGTCCCGAAGAAGTCTAAAGTTTTGGAAGAAGAACAAATAATAACATTTATTAAGAAGCTCCTGATGATATCTACTTGGTACACAAAGTTATATTGGTAATGGGTGTTTTTGGAGGTTTAAGACGAGATGAGTTGGTCAAAATGACCATTGATGATATTGAAGATAGAGGAACGGTCTTGGTTATAAAGGTACCAGAAACTAAAACTTCAACTTCAAAAAGTTTTACTATCATTGAAGAAGATTTAGGCGCTTTAAATTTAATAAAAAACTTAATTTCCAAAATAAAAATTACAATTTTGAAATGTCCCGGAAAATGTAGCTGATCCCACAACAGAATGGTCGGTGTTTTTTGTGATGGTAGAGGTGGCAGCTCTAACGCTATTTTGTATAGTTTGTAAATTGTCCATTAAAATTATTTTTGTATAAAATGGTGATGTATAAAATGTTTATTCTTTATTATGAGAGAAATAAAATTGGATAAGCAATAAAATTTCCGGGCATTATCATAATGCCCTAGGTGTGATAGCAGGTATTATTGCTACCATAACATATTTCGTTTCTAAGGTATTATAAATCAGTAATAGATAGGTAAAACATAAAAGCATTAACTCTAAACTTAAAGAGGCAGGATTATCATATTTTATATTATAAATTTGTTTCAGAGGAGAGGCATTTTTTAAGAGAAGGGATTGAGGGCTATATCTTTCTATGAACATACAAAGTAAGTAAGCAACTTTGCTGGTAAAAAATCGTAGATACTCTTTTTTTTCTTTTCTTAAGATCTAATAAAATTTACATACTATTTATATTCCGCACGGTATTACAGAGTGAGAACAAACTTTTCGGCAAGATCCAAAAACAGCTCATTTATGATAGGAACAAGTTTTGACCCAAAAATATTCAAAAACTTCAACTTTCATTATCTTTCAATTTCTTTTTAAATGAAAATGAAGATCAAATTATACTAATAAAAAAGTACCTAATTAAAAAGTGCTTTTAACTCACTATACTTTTGAAAAGTATGAAGCTATAATGTGTTCTAATTCTCAATATCTTTATATTTTTTATATTTTACCAATAATTTATCCTTATATTTCATTATCAACCGATACTACCTAACAGCACGTGTCGGTTAGCCATGAAGAACCCTTTCTTGTAGTAAAACACTACACCAAACCAACACAGCTTATTTCACGTCGCAACACCCTTTATTGTTTTTATTAAATAACTTTACTCTTTAGTGACCAAAACTCAAACGAATTTTATAAACCAAATATTTATCTCTGACTCTTTTATCGAAACCCATAAAAATAATTCCCGAGAAGAAACGCTGTGTAGTATAGTGTGTAGTATAGTATAGAAAAAAGTGTAAACCGTATTTGGTTACTTACGGTACCGCTGAGCTAGCTTAAGTTTTGTAAATATCCTGGCCCTCTTTTCGGTCAGACCGATAAATTTCATCTTAATGACTAAGAAAAATATTTCAATTCTTTAGAAAATAAACAGGGTCTTACATAAGTATTGCTCCTGCAATAAAAACACTGTCTCCTTCATCCGCGAGCGGAGACAACTATTATTGTGACAAGACCATATTTCCGTTCGTTTGGAAATGAAAGTAAATATTTCTTGATTAGCCTGCATTGATACAGAAATCCGATTGTTCCCTTAATATACAATGAAAACATGCATTTTTCAAAATCTATCATTGCTGAATATTTAATAAAACCTTATGACACACATTTAAATTATTATTTACTGTAAACGGTATATTCGCGAGTCTAGTAAAGTTATTGAACGATTGAACCTGAAATTCTATTTATTTTAATTTTATCTGAATAATCTATATTTTGGTCCTTTTTTACATATTTTTGCAAAATAACACTTACAGTTGCATCGATATCTAATAAAAAAATGTTTTTTCCTTCATATTTAATTAGTATAAAATGCAAACTATTTAAATTAATTTGCAGTGGATTAGTATATAATATCTCGAAAAAACTAAGTAAATGTAATTTATCAATGTATGTTGCAATAAATTGTTATAACTATTATTTAAACGTAATTATTTCGTTGAACAATTTGAAATAGGTATAGGACATTATACATAAAACGTGTCTAAAATATTCTGGAGAATCTGGAAATGCAAAAATATACAGGTTCTATTAAAAAAAAAATTGTTACACTTTTTTGCAACCTAATGTATAATTTACATTTGATGTCAAAAACTGCCTGATCCAAAAATAAAATCGACGTGTCCAAGGATTAAAAAAACCTAATTATTAAAATAAATTTCTGTTAATTGTGTGGCGACTATTCACAGTTTTCGACTGGGGAAATCGATATTTCATTATCGGTTGAGGAAGTTTTTTCTCGATGTGTTTAGGATTCTATGATCTTGATTGTAGTAAATTTCGCACGCCGCTGGGCATTTTGTGAATGAAATCAGAGTTTTTTTTTTTAACTGCAAACCGATGCATTATAGCCGCAGATATAATTGCCGGACAATAGTAAATTTCTCAAACGTTAGAGCGCGCTGATGACTGAATTTACACAGATGGCAAGAATCCATTACTTCGACGTTGTCAAATGTCTTCCTGGTAATAAAAAATTTAATATAAAATATATAATAATTTTTCTATAAACTTTTCTCTTTTTGAATTGAGCTGACATTTTTGTACTGAAATTATTATGTTTTTACATCTTAATGACATAAAACGTCAAACACAACGACAATTAGGTTTTTCTGAAGGCATCATGTTCATATTCTAAAGGCAGGTAAGTAGGACCAAGCCTTAGTATTTAAACATGCCAGTCTCAGTAATTATACAGGGTGGTGGTTTTCATATCTTGTAAATAATAATCATATACACGATAATATTTATGAATTTTATGATATATCAATGATATTTACATCACGTGTCCACCTTTATGAGCTCTCCTTCCTCCGCGCAGTCTTAGTAATGAAGTTTTGCTATCATGAGATATGTGATAATAGGTATTTTTAAAATTTAACAATTTGTTTTAATTACTTTTACGTTCTAAAAAATAAATGAATGACATACGCTAATAAAGCGGCAATGTTTACATATTACCATTTATGCCCCAGAGATGCAGGCATCGTTGTCGGCCTGTATTATGCTAACCCAAGAACTATGAATATAAGTAACAGTTAAATTTATGAAAGAATAGTCTTAAGAGCAATCATCAGCACGCGACTTTGCCTGAAATGGATTTAACGCGCTTTATCGGGGAGGTGAGCATTTGGCAACAACGCATCGCTAAAGCAAAGCAGAACACTGTTCGTCTCGCAGCAGACGGGTCAATGTTACCAAAGAGGTTCATCGGGAGGAACCGATTCGTGCATTTTTTAGTTTGCATGCGGTTGGACTTTTTTGCGTTTACTAACAAATAAGTCAAACGCGTATTTTGGTATTTCACGACGTTTGTCTCAGTAAAGAAAATAACATTTTTGTATAAGTTCAATCAAAATATCCTCATGTTCCTCTGGTAATACAGTTTATTCACTATTCAAATTAACGGATTTAATTTATTCATAAAAAATGCTTTTATATAGGAGGGTATTAGTATCACAAATTTAGGGAGAGAAGGAATGAAATATAAAAATGTTTATAATTTTGTCTCACTTTCAAATATATGTACCTAAAACAGTTTTTAGTAATTAAGATATAAATAATAAATTAGAGACATCATGACTTTCGTCAAAAAAGAGTAGAAGCAACCCTATAGATCGAAAAAAGAAATTATCTCATTTCCAAATATGCCTAACACTATTATATATATACAGTGCATCCCAAAAGTTATGTCTAAATTCATTTAAAATTCAGGGGTGTGACCCGTCGATTTTTATTTTAAGCTGCGCATTTTTGTACGTGAAGTTTGTATATATAGGGTTGCTCAAAAATAAATTACGACCATCAACTTCATTTTTTTTTAATGAAAGCACCTTTTTTTTTATTTCATCTGTGAATTTCGCGTGGAATTCTACGTATGTTTCATGCATGATGTCCTATACCTAAAGTCAACAGTTATCAAAAAAAAAAGACGCTACAGGAATCGTCTTACATGACAAATAAAAAAAGAACAAAAATTAAGTTAAATGTTCAAAATGGTTGCCATTCACGGCTTGACAATATACAAGGCGATCAATAAGGTCTCGTTGCACATTTTCAATCCTTTCCGGAGTTATGGCACCCACTTTTTTGCGAATTCTCTCTTTCAAGTCGTGTAGATTATTTAGCCTATTAAAAAATACCTTCGACTTGAGGTATCCCCACAAAAAAAAGTTCATTGATGTTAGGTCAGGCGACCTAGCAGGCCATTCGATGGGTCCTCTCCTTCCTATCCACCGATTGGGAAAGGTTTCATCTAAAAATGTACGCACAGTGGCAGCATAGTGCGGAGGAGCGCCATCTTGCTGGAAAATTAGCTCTTTGTCAGGATAGTCTGGGTTCAATGGATTTGAAAATAAAGCTAGTAATGCTGGCACTAATTCAAATTGGAGAAAATCGAGATACACTTGTCCCGTTAAAGTTTGTTCAAAGAAAAAGGGACCCAGCCAACAATAAAAAACACGAATGAATAGAATTTTGCTCTGTATAAAAAATCTCAGAGAAAAGGTGACTCGTAAGGTTAACTTCAATAATAATGTTTGGTCGTTTTTTTTTTCGATAACTGTTGACTTTAGGTATAGGACATGATGCATGAAACATACGTAAAATTCCACGCGAAATTCAAAAATGAAATAAAAAAAGGTGCTTTCATTTAAAAAGATTAAGTTGATGGTCGTAATTTATTTTTGAGCAACCCTGTATATACAAACTTCACGTACAAAAATGCGTAACTTGAAATAAAAATCGACGGGTCCGAGCGTTTTCGAACACACCCCTGAATTTTAAATGAATTTAGACATAAATTTTGGGATACACTGTATATATTACAGGGGGGCTAACCGAAACGGCGGCCATGTCGAGCTTAACAAACGCTCGGACACGTCAATTTAGATTACCAGGAGGAAACATTTTCAGAGTATAATACCACCCCCATCTGTCATTCCTTAGCTAGGGTGGAACTATCCTCAAAAATGTATTACTATCCTTTAAATTTGTTTTAAATTGCGGTTCTCAAACTATTGGCTATTTTAACATTTAATGCAGCTTTTTAGATAATGGCAACTCTTTGTCAAACAATTAATTAATAACAATCATACATAAACACTAGTCCAACAAATGCTGAAAATGGCCACCGTTAACTTCTATGCAATAATACAGATTTTGTTCAAATCGACGTCGCACATTTCGTAGCATATCAGGAGTTATCTGTTGGCATTCAAATGTAATCCTTTTGCGCAATTCTTCTATTGAAGCTGGTTGGGTAGCATAGATTTTACTCTTTAGGTGACCCCACAGAAAAAAATCCAGAGGTCAGGCAACCGCACGGCCCATTAAACAGAGCCTCTCAGTCCAATCCAGCGACCAGGATAGTTCTCATTTAAATAATTGCGGACAGGTATTACCTATTGAGGGAGTGCAAAAATAATAGAGAATTACATAAAAACATCAAATGTTCAAACAAGCCCCCATTAACAGCTAAACAATATCCTAACCGATCATAAAATTCATTTCTAACGTTACTAAGTTGATATTGGGAAATTTTATTACATTCTAACGAAATAGCGTTTTGTAACTGGTTTAGATTCTCAAATTTTACACTTTTATAAATGACACGTTTTAAATGACCCCACAAAAAGAAGTCATTCGGTGAAAGATCAGGTGACCTGGCTGGCCAAAGTATCCGGTACCGTGGACCAATAATATTGCCGTTAAAAGCATTTTCCAAACACTCTCTAACCATACGGGCATTATGGGCTGGGCAACCATCCATTTGGTACCAGATCATTTGATCTTCCTGAACAACTTCTTCCAAGGCGGGTCTAATTTGATTTTGAAATAAGTTCAAATAGGTTTCAGCTGTTAGGTTATAGTCCATAAAAAAGGGTCCAATGATATGGTGTCCGATAATTCCCACGAATACATCTGTTTTTTGAGAATATTGTGTCCGAGTATGAACAAAGCGATGTTCATTTTTTTGGCTCCAATACCGGCAATTCTGAACATTTGGTTCATTGTTGAGGGTAAATGTACATTCATCGGTAAAACAAATATTTAAAAAAAAATTCCTATCATTATTTGCTTTTTCCATCAATTCAAAACAAAATGCCATTCTTCGCTCTTCATCTCCTTCCTGCAACTCTTGATGTTTTTCGAATTTATACGAATAATATTTGTGTTTTTTTTAAGTGCGCAATACCGTTGTATGTTGTTTATTTACCTCTTGCCCAAGAACCCTCGTACTAACCATCTTGCTTTCCTCCACACTCAGTAGAATATTAAGATCTCTGTTCTCTCTTTCTTCGGCTCTATTTTCGATATCCTGAGTTGAACATTTACAATTATTTATTACGGTACCTTTGGACTCATTGACAACACGTTTAATAGTTGAAATGGACGGAATGGGCTTGGTGGGGAAATAAACTAAAAACTTTTCAGATACTGCTCTAAAACTGTTTCCCGCATAATGCCACTTAATTATGGATATTTTTTCGTCGATTGAATAATTCATACTTGTTTTCAAATATCGACTGTCACTGATTTATCGACACTTTTCCTCACGTCAGTGACAATATTCACTTTACTGGTGCCCGTATGGTTTTACCTGAACTGAAAATTTGCTAATTTTGCAATTACATTACATTGAATAATTCAAGATTAGCTTATTAAAATTTTTTGAAACTTTGCACAAGGCTTTGCCAGATTCGTCTCTTCAAAAAGTTATTTTAAATTTTTTCTATATAATGTACAGGGAAGCCAATAATTGACCCCCTTAAAATTTACATGGGTTTTCCTATGTTCCGCTCGGCGACGCACCACCCGGTATATATAAATCTGTATTATTGCATGGCTTATAACGATGGCCAGTATTTGTTGGACTAGTGTGTATGTATGATTGTTATAAATTAATAGGTCGATAAAGAATTGCGATTTAATACAGTTTTTCCAAACACCCAACATTTAATACAGGTTTTCCAAAAAACTATATTAAATGTTAAAATAGTCAATAGTTTGAGAACCGCTGAAGTAAAATCCTTTAAATTAGGTGTAGTCGTAAAGAAAATCAAAAGACCTCTCAAACAAGGTATAACTCGAGCCACTATTCCATTTAAAATTTTTGAGGTTAGTTCCACCCTGGCTAAGGGATGACAGATAGGGGTGGTATTATACTCTGAAAATGTTTCCTCGTGGTAATCTAAATTGACGGGTCCGAGCGTTTTCTTTTTAAAATCTTTACGAGCCCGACATAGCCGTTTCGTTTACGTTTACCCACCCTGTATATACAGCTCTCGTCAAAGAGAAATAAAAAAATAAATAAATATTAATTTCTTTTAATGTTAATCACCTTTAAATATGCCGTCTTAAACAGTTCTTAGCAATCAGAATACAAAAAAAATAAATTATGACATAGTACGCGTGAGCTTCAGCAAAGGGGCATAAAATAAACCCCAAGTTCAATTAATTTAAAAAAAATGTGTGTCTCAGTTTTGAACTCGTTACATTAGATTACACTTATTTTTTTGTGTTTATGGATGTTGTGTGTACTTATAATGACGTAGGTACATGTTTTAGAACAAGCTGTATAAAATATAAGACAATATTAAACAGTTATATAAATAAGTATACAAAAATAAAAATTATAATACAACGAAGTGGTATATTCTAATGAAAATAGAAAAACCAAACAAATGTAATACAAAAATTGTCATTTACAGCTCAAGTTCTAGATGGGTTTCGAATTTCCATGCCTCTATTATGCCTAGGATCTATGATTCTACAGGCAGTAGACATTTAAAATAAAAAATCTTTATTTTTCTATCATTTTTTCTTTCCAAAATGAATCATTTATTTTCATTTATATATAAATAGTAAAAGCAATGTGGCATTCTTATTCCATATTTGCAGCCATTCTAGGCCTAAACTGATCCTTTTTAGGCTTCCTACTTTTTCGTTTAGAATAATTTGACTTTCCTTCTTTTCTTTTTCCCATTTCTTAAAAATAAACATAAAAAACCTAATAGTATAAAGAACAACGTGCAGAAAATTGGAACACCTTCGCAATAAAATAGGTACTTCTAAGTGAAATGCCAATCAACATTTCAATTTTGCATAATATTGAATTATTGCTGTTGAACAGTAGCCGATACCGTCGCTTGTACAGATCGGGCCGAACAAGCGTCGCGCGTTTCTTGATTTGATTCACGGTAGCCCGGCCGTGCGTTGTTGTCATATGATACTAAACTTATCGGCGGTTCAAGAAATTATAAGAAAAATGCCTGAATTTTGTATTTCCATTCTCAAAGGTTTATTATTATTTTTTTTGAAATGGTTTTTTAATATAATGTTTCTAAAATCGATGTATCTAGAGACGTATGGAAAGGTTTTTTTATTTATCTTTTTGGTTTTTAAATAAAAAATCAAAATTTTAGAAATTTGAAAAACTGGCACCTATCAACTTTTGACAAAAATATGTACATTTCATTAGTGAAACCCGCATTAAAAAATATTGTAAAATAAAAAAGTAATCCAGGAAACAGAAATTTATGGGTGAATAATCCTCTTAAATAAAATATTTAATTCTGTAGTAAAATATTTCATTCAGATTTAATAGATAATTATAGCAAACTCTTAATCCGTCACTAAAAATACTTAATCAGGTGCACAATCTTATAATAATTATACTAATAGCTGAATGATTCTATTACACCGTATCCAACAACGTTTTGCTTTAAGTAACAACTTTCACATTATTTTATTATACTTAAAAACTGAAACCGCAGAAATAAAACAGTTGATAAAATTGCCGTCGTATCTTTTTAATTATTAGAAAAGGTAAGTACTGATAGGTATGACACAGTATTATAAATTAGTATACTATACATGATTTATAAAAACTATATTTGAGGTTCCTATTGAGTAATTAGGGCTTAATAGAGGGATAAAAACGGAAATAAAAATGAGCCCATCTAAAATATTGGCTAAAAAAATTGTACTGTATCGCACCGAAGTAATGTTAGCAACGGAATACCTGCAACGGCAGCTGGAGTATAAATAATATAGCCTTAATTTCTGATTTAATTTGTCTATACATATGCATACAAATATACATATGTCGGCTATACGTATTTTTCTAAGAATATTAAGATAAGGATTTGTTTTGATTATAAATAGTAATAGATATTATTTATAGTAATAGACTTGGTGTTAAGTTACTGTCAACGATCGGCGGTACGGCCATTAATTATTTTTATGAGTCTGGGTTCATGTTGATTTTTAGTGAAGTTTATTTAGAAATAAAATAAAGGACATGACTCAATATCTTTTAAGAGATATCGAGAGAGTGGAACGAAGCCGGGAATGAATGCTTGAAGAAGCATAAAGGAAAAGAAAAGGCAGTCTTTTGAGAGAACTGATGATAGATAGACCGGCTTCGGATCACTAGTTCTTTTATTTTATTCGCGACGTGTAAGAAACACTTGGGTCCATTATTATTTATTTAATATAGCGGCCTTGCCGACCGAGCCGAGATCCAGGAACCCATTATATTTGTTTATATTACGATATCGTTTTTGTTGATGTTTCAGTTTTAAGATTTGGGCGTTTGGTTCAAGTCCTCAAAAGAATGCTTTTGAACAAATCAAAAGGGCATCAACAAACGAGCCAATCCTTACTATATTTGATCAAAAGTTAAGGACCGAGTTACACACCGACGCATGTGCGATAGATATGAGCGATATTACTGCAGTTTGACTCAGAGGGAAAACAACACGTAATATCATATTTCAGCAAGCAGACAACAAATGATCAAAGACAATACCATGCATATGAATTGGAAACTATGGCATTGGCCTTATGGTATTTTCGAGTATATATATTGGGAATAGATTTCAAGGTCGTTACTGATTGTAATGCTTTACGAACGACGCTTTCAAAGAAGGATCTTTTACCTAGAATTGGACGTTGGTGGCTAGAAATACAAGAATATTCATTTAGTATAGAATATCTCCCAGGCTCACGAATGACGCACGTTGATGCACTAAGCAGGAATCCAGTTTATGATGATATTTATGATTACTGAAGACGAATGGATTATTGGAGCTCAGTTACAAGATGAACAGTTAAAAATAATTAGAAAGATACTTGTATCAGGGAATATTACAAACGAGAGCAAGCAATATTTCAAGGAATACGAACTTAAAAATTATAAAGTATACCGCGCATTAGATAATGGTAAGACAGCTTGGGTGGTTCCCAAGATGGCCAAAATGCAAGTATGTCGTCTTTATCATGATGATGCAGGACATCTAAGTGCTGAAAAGACGTTAAAACGAATCCAAAAAAATTATTGGTTTCCTAAGATGCGAAGGTTTGTTACGAAGTATGTAGGTGCTTGTTTAAATTTTGCTTATTATAAAAACAATGCATCAAGTAGAAAACAATGCAAATTGAATCCCATCGAAAAGCAACCAGTTCCTTTCCACACGATTCATATTGATCACGTGGGACCGTTTGAAACCAGCAGAAAAAAGAAAAAGTTTATATTGGTAATTGTTGACGCCTTTACGACATGTTGTCTGATTGAACCTGTTAAAATTCAAAAAGCAAAGTATGTTGTTATTGTATTATTGAATATGATGTATATATTTGGAGTTCCGAGTCGCATTGTCGATCGGCATTTACATCAAAAACATTTAAAGACTTCTGCGAGCTATACGGTATCAAGCACACGTTAAATGCAGTCGCGACACCACGTGCTAACGGACAGTGTGAACGATATAACAGAACAATATTAAATTCGTTAGCTATAACAGCTGCTGGTAAAAATCGGAACGTTATGACAAGTCAAGACGAGAGGCCATTAAGTACTCATTGGAGATCTAGTAATGGTAAAAATCACGAGTGAGCCAGCCACTGGCGGAAGCCGAAAACTACTACCTAAATTCAGAGGACCTTTTCGAGATATAAAGGTTTTGATTAACGACAGACACGAGGTAGAAGATTTACGGAATCATCGAAAGACAACACGAACGGATATTGCTGCTGATAACATTAAGCGAGGGCTTAGTTTTCAAGACGATAAAGTAGATCAACGGATCTCTTAGACAAAAGATCAACGGATCTTTACGTATCACGCAGAGATCAACGGATCTCTTAGACGAAAAGATCAACGGAGCTTTACGTATTACGCAGAGATCAACGGATCTCTTAGACGAAAAGATCAACAGATCTTTACATGTTACGTAGAGATCGACGGATCTCTTAGACGAAATATCGATGGGTCTTTACGTATTACGCAGAGATCAACGGATCGCTGATAGGTCTGAAAAGCCTGAGGACAGGCTTGTCAGGATGGCCAAATGTAAGAAACACGTGGGTCTATTATTATTTATTTAATATAGCGGCCTTGCCGACCGAGCCGAGATCCAGGAACCCATTATATTTGTTTATGTTACGTTATCGTTTTTGTTGATGTTTCAGTTTTAAGATTTGGGCGTTTGGTTATTGTGTTTAAAGAGAGTAGAAGACAGTCTTACGAGTTTAGCCATACGAATAAGTACCTTATATAATTTGATAATTATTTTATGTCATTATATTAGATTGTTTTGAGAAGTATCGCATTTTATTTTGCTTACAGACGGTACTTTATCCTGACGGCACTTTAGTTTACTCATTTATTTAGTGTAATTGTGTGTAATTCGTGTTTATTTGTCAATATAGTAATTAAGTGTGTGTTTTCACGATATACGAGTTTTACTTACTTATAACGGACATGTCCGCCGAAAATAATGAAAGTGACCCTCCGACATCAGAAGTGGGATGTCAGAGTCCACAATTGGCTAAAAATATCCTGACGAATCAGCCTAAATGCAGACAAATATTCCAAGTAGTCAAGTAGAGTTGCAGATCCGGAAGGCTGGTACTGTTTGGTTGATCAGTTTGTTAAAATGCAAATGTTTGGCACTGCACTGGTGACTAGTTTATCATGTGCGTTAAAAGGAGATGCAGCGGATTGGCTTGTTCACTCTACACCTTTAGGCAAAACTTGGGCAGTTATTCGCACAGAATTTTTATCGACATTTTCAAAACCAGTTGACATTAAGGACATATTCGAGGAAGCAGTTCTTGGACGTCAGAGTGTTCCTAGCAATACAACGCTTTTGGACGAAGGACTGCCCGTTTTACGCCTAGAAATGCACTTAATAAAGTCTTGTAAAAACGAGGAGGCCTTAGCAACATTGTTTGCCTGTCATGTTGTGGCAAACAGATCTGAATCGGTTCGTAAGCAATTGCAGGCGGATTTGCCGAAAGATCTAAAGAGTTTCTGCGTTGCATTAAGGGGCTCTACAGGTAAACGGTCGTCGCTATTTCCAACTGATCATCATATTAGTTCGAAGTGTCGTGCCCTTACTCAGCCAGACAAGAAGGAACAATCATCATTTCTGGGCAAGTGTCGTGTTTGTGGCAAAATTGGACATCAGGCTTATCAGTGCAAAATGAATGTGGCATCTGTGAATAGGCGGGTAGTGCACGATAGCAAGATCGTAAAGTCTTTTACGTGTTTTACTTGTGGAAAACCAGGGCATATTGCAACCAGTTGTCCTGATAAAGAGAAGCAAGCTTCTACTATCAAACCTCGATATGAATAAGGGTCAACTTGGTTGAGGTGCAGGTATTGCCGCAAAGACAAATGAAAGCCAAAAATGGTAAGATTGTTCCTTCTCTTTTTGATTCAGGATCTGACTGATCTTTGATTAAACATAGTGTTTCAGTTTTGTTAAATGCAAAATGTAAAGACTGTATGCTTTCTCTAAAGGGTTTGAGCGGAAATGCTATATTGTGTAATTTACAATTTATAATATTGTATGAAATTCAGGATATTTTTCTTGAACTTGTTTTATGTGTAGACCCTGATGAGTACATTTCTTTTAATGTTATATTGGGCATAGATTTAATAAGTCAAAACAGCAGTGTTTTTTAGTTTTTTTTAGGTTTAGTTTTGACTCGTGAAAAAAAATGTTTTTATTTTCGAAAAAAAAATAAAGTAAATTTTATTTTTAATTTTATATTTTTTCTAAAATTGATACTGACGTTAAATTTTGTCCAACGTAGACCCTACCGTTTAGCTCCCGTTGAGCGTGAGATTGTCCGTTCTAGGGTTTCAGAGTTATTAGAGGCCAACATAATAAAAGGGTTTATCTGTTTGGGCAGATGCCGGACTTTCATTCAATTTGAAAGAGTGCAAATTTCTTAAACCTGAAATTCAGTACCTGGGGTATCTAGTTCGAAGTAGTGAGCTTCGTCCTAACACTGCCAAAATTTCTGCACTAAGTAATTTGCCAATTCTCAAAACTCCTACACAGGTGTGCCAGTTTCTAGGTTTGCCTTCGTAGTTTCCACAGTTTATGCCAAGTTTTTCTAAAACTGCAGCTCCTCTGTATGCTCTTACAAAAAAAACTCGCAAAAATCTGTTAAATGGTGTGACAATCACGATGCTGCCTGGCAGACATTATTAAAACATCTTACGACTGAACCCGTGCTTTCTGTTTATGATCCAGATTTGTGTACCGAGTTGCACACAGATGCAAGTTCTGAAGGCTACGGCGCTATTTTATTACAAAAGATAGATGGTAAATTACGTGTGGTTGTGTATTTCAGTAAACGTACTTCTGAGGTGGAATCAAGGTATCGTTCATATAAACTTGAAACATTAGCTGTCATAAACGCTGTTAAACATTTTAGGCATTATCTGTATGGGAAATATTTTACCGTCGTAACAGACTGTAATTCTTTAAAAGCTTCTAAAAAGATAAAATTGATTTAACACCTAGAGTGCACCATTGGTGGACATTTTTAGAGTTGCAACGAGATTGGCTTTAAGTGGAACAGCAAAGAGATGATGAAATTCTTCAAATAATTCTTAAGTGGAAATCTCATGAACTGCCTACTGATTTATTAAATCAGATCGAACAATCGAACATTATGATGTTCGACATAATATTTTGTTGAAGAAAATAGAGAGAAATGAAAAATCAAAATGGCTTCCTATTGTTCCACGTTCTATGGCTTGGTCCATAATCAACCATGTTCATGTAGGTTTAAAACATCTAGGGTGGGAAAAAACTTTGGATAAGCTGTACGACTTTTATGGGTTTCCAAATATGTCAGAACATTTGTAGATAATTGTCTTATTTGTAAAGCATCTAAGAACAAAAGTGGAAAGTCACAGGTTCAGCTACATTCTATTTCCAAATTTTCAAAACTCTGGCATACAGTTCACATTGATATTTCTGGAAAATTAAGTGGGAAAAGTGACAGAAAAGAATATGCTTTGGTAATTATAGATGGTTTTACGAAATTTGTTGTTTTATATCACATTTCTTCACTGACGGGTAAACAGGCCGTTGATTCTCTTCGGAATTTTACTTACTTATTCGGAGCTCCAAGTCGTATAATATCGGACCAGGGAAAATGCTTCACTAGTTCCGAATTTAAAAATTTTGTTGAAGTAATATTGATCTTCACTTCACAGCCCATGGTGCAAGTAAAGCAAATGGTCAGGTCGAACGTGTAATGCAGGTCCTCAAGAATACTCTTTTCGTAATTGAGGCTGAAGAATCAAAAACGTGGCAAGATTTGGGAGAGGTTCAGTTAGCCTTAAATAGTGCCAGGCATAAGACCACGGGGATAGTCCGGCAGAAATCTTATTTGGTACTAAAATTCACTCAAACAGTTTGGTTTATCAATTTTTAGATGATGATGGTAACACGAGTCCGTCTTTAACCGAAATAAGAGAAGAAGCAAGTAAAAACATAAATAAATGCGCAAAATTAGATACGGAACGTTTTAATACAAATAAAATCTTTTGTCGTAGGTGATTTTGTTTACGCTAAATGTAACGAATGTTGTCAAAATTAGATCGTTTAGGGGACCTTACAGGATAAAAAGAGTATTAGCAAATGATAGATATGAAGTAGAAAAAATAAATGGTAAAGAATGGTTCAGTAAATTTATTCACGATCATTGCCGACATAGATATGTCGGCTTGTGGCTATAGCTGGTCAAGTGTGAAAGTAGTAAAGATAGTTGCGGCTATCTCTTACTGAGAGTAGCTGCTGAGGTAGCTAGATGAGAAGTTTAAAGATGACTGCGGTTGTCTGGGGCTTAACAGCTGCTGCGGTAGCTTGGTTCAGCGTGATGTATAGTAAAGATAACTGAGGTTATCTGTTATCTGTTACTTAAAAATTGCTGCGGTAGTTTTTGGCTTCAATACATGGTGTATTGAAAAAAAAAACATGTAGAAGAAGTATTACTGCGGTAATCTTCTTGGTGTATTATGATTCATCATCATAATGATGTTTCACTAATCACTGCGGTGATTTGTTTTGTGTGTTACGAGGGTAGCAAGGTATTTAAGAACGAAAGTTGAGTTGGAATGTCAATAGTATTTGTTTATGTGATCTGTTTGACTTGTCAGGATGGACAAGTGGTTTTGTTGTTTAATAGTTGTTATGGTTGTATATGGGTTGTTCCAGGTGGAACAATGGCCTAGCGCACGAGACCGTGCGACATATCAGTATGGCCGTGTCGGCTATACGTATTTTTTTAAGAATATTAAGATAAGGATTTGTTTTGATTAGTAATAGGCTTGGTATTAAGTTACTGTCACCGATCGGCGGTACGGCCGTTCTTAATTATTTTTATGAGTCTGTGACTCTGTGTTCATGTTGATTTTTAGTGAAGTGTATTTAGAAATAAAATAAAGGACATGACTCAATATCTTTTAAGAGATATCGAAAGAGTGGAACGAAGCCGGGAATGAATGCTTGGAGAAGCATAAAGGAAAAGAAGAGGCAGTCTTTTGAGAGAACTGATGATAGATCCGGCTTCGGATCGCTAATTCTTTTATTTTATTCGCGACGGTACTTGTATTATTTTATTTAGTTATAAACGTTAATTTACTCGTTTATTTAGTATAATTGTGTGTAATTCGTGTTTATTTGTCAATATATTAATTAAGTGTGTGTTTTCACGAATTACGAGTTTTACTTACTTATAACGATCATGTCCGCCGAAAATAATGAAAGTGACTCTCCGACATATATTAGGCTAGATTTGTTGTGAGAAAGAGCTGCTTGATTTATTAATTCTAGTAAAGTTATTATTATTTAATATTATTTTACTAGGTATATACAATGTTATTAAGTTTGACATTGTTTATAGAGCATATTTTTGATTAGTATTATTTATTTATTTTCTGTTATTTTTAATATTAAATGAAAGTCATAAAACATTAAATTAAACTTTACTCAACAAAAGATCATAACTATAAAACCAGGACTGCATGTAATTCACAATATACATTAATTCACATTGTATATCAAAAGTCAAAAATACTACCTTCCAAAAATCACTAGATTATGTTGTCTTAGAGTTGTAAAATTATTTATCTGCTAATATCAAAAATATAAAAAAAGGTAAAAAAGTCGGTTAGCAAATTCTTCAAAGATAATTCAAATAGTTTTAAAGAATATCTGGTTATAGTCGGTTACAAAAAAATATATATAACTGCAGGTATAATATCTACTTTAACGCTATGATTATCTTCTACAATATAGCTAGACAAATTTAACGTTTTATAAATTATAAACTAATAAATAAGAATATTGCTTGTATTATCTAAAAATGTTTTTTCTTAATGTATTTTTGACTTAGCAGTATTAGGTATTTTTAATACTGGCTCACTTAAACGAAAATATTAAGGTTTTTATTTAGAATTCTAAACAAGTCGCACAGAGAAGTTCTTCGGAGGCTGTGCATTTTAATCATACTCTGTATGATTAAAATGCATATTTCTAAATTAAAAAAAAGAGCTTTCGAAATATTTGTATAGATGTATCTATTGAATACTCAATGTCCCAAATTTTATTAGAATTTCTAAAAAAAGAAGCAGACATCCTAAAAAATAAAAATGCGTGTCCAGGTTGAACAACAACTACAAATATAATACTTTTAATTTTAGTTTAATTCTTACAAAAAAAAAAAAGAAAAATATTTTTTTTAGAATACCTAACAAATAACACAAAATTTGTATGATCTCAGCTAAATATTGTAATGATACTGGCAACGCCGTGAATATCAGCTGTTCTTCGCTATTCCGGAATCATTAGGTACGCTGACACAAGCGGCCACACCGCAGGACATCTCTAGAGAAGCGTCGAAGGAGCGCATCTTCCCGAACCAAAGTCTGCCGACTATATAAGGATCTCGCACCGCCGGCAGCCAAGTTCAAGTCAGAATATTGGTGCAACTTTAAAAATCGACATAAAAAGTAGTAAATAAATACAGTGTAAATAAATTTTTCCAGTAGTCTAAAACGCCTTTTTCTACTTCAGTTCGTATTTTATCTCCTAGTTTTCAACCTGCACGCCAATTACTTTATTATTAAACAGATTATTTGTAGTATTATTTAATAAACGATGGGTTCTTCACATGGCACATAAAATACATATTTTTTATTAATAAATATTGCATGTGTGCAATTCAACCGTCCCGGTATGATTTATTTATCGATCATTTGCAAATGACAACTAGTGACATTCTTGTTTTCTAATGTTGCGCCGTCACTGCCAAATAATACAATTTTTAAACCGTATAGTATTCTTATTATATAAAAATATTAAATTGCAAATATTTCAAAAACTACAAATTTTTGGAAAAAGAATCCTTAATAAATAAAAAGCTACCCTTATTTTTAATGGTTAAGACGATTAAATTATAAAAATATGGGATTGTCATAAGAACAAAGTCACATTAGGCGGTTTATTAATGTTTATAATGTTTATATTAATATCAATCTGATTTATTGACAAAAATTTAAATTTAATAAAAAGCATACAAAAAAACAAACAAAACAAAAGATCCTAATACATAAAATATAAATACTTATAGATACATACTATACTATCTATCTTTGTACAATAAAATAAAAATTGTACGCGGTCACAATATATAAGTATAGTCCATAGTCATATTACAAAAAGTTAAAAAATTGAAAAATACGAGAAATATAAAAAATTGAAATAACTAAATATTTATATTGCTCTGATACTATTTAATGATGATATAAAATTTTGATAAAATCTATGAAAATTGGTTCCTCTCTACAAGGAACTCGACCAAAATATATTGATATAGGTTTCCCTATCCGAAAAAATTGATAATTATTAGGTTCTGCAAACTTCATTTTTGACATACATATAGGACATTAAACACATAGTAAGTATTTAGATTCTGATATAGAATTCAAAAATACAATAATATATAGGGTGCTCCATTTAAAATAACGAAATTGACACTTTTTTCGGTATAACCGGCAGTGCCGCCATCTTGAAAATGTTTTGGCCTAGTTGCCCTTATCGACTTACTAAAGTAGGCAATGCCTTTTTCTTTTTGTCCATCGAAACAGCATGGCTGCTATACCCACATTGCTAATATCAGCGTCCAGTACAAATTTTCCTTTAGGTAGGGGATAGCTCCGGATAGGTGCGCTTATCAAAGCCTCTTTTAGGAGATCGAAGGCTTCCTGACAGTGTTTTGTTGCTGCTCCGCTGCTGGATCACCAAATTGTGCTGCTGGGAACTGCAAGGGTTAATTGTGGACTGTATTTTTTTATAGTTGAATTAAACAAACAAGTCCATCGTGAACCACTTCTTTATTTAAAAAATGCACTTAATATGCAAAGAAAGTGGAGGGCTTATTTGACGGCGTTAGTTCGTCGTTGACAACAACGTGACTTTTCTTTTCTGTCAAAAACGATTCAGGTGTTTTAATTAACGTAAACCTTAACATGCCCCTCACCTTGAAAGGATGGAAATACTTTCAATGAAAACTAGAGGAATACAAATCACTAAACATAAAAAACATGACTTAACCTAAAGTAAAAAAAATTAAAATACGCAGGTTAGTTGCAATAAATGAAGTAAAAATGAAAATGAACTTAATAATTATTAATAACGGAGATTTACTAAATTAGAACTATTCTAAACAATGTCAACTTTGCTAAATGTCAATTGTCACTAATTTGAAGCGGACACAGTTTGGTAACAGTGCATCTAATGTTACCCGATATAGTTTTCACGGATACAATGCGCACAACACCATCATTCCCTGGATAGAGGGTATTAACGCGACCTAATTTCCACTTAAACGGTGGCAAGTGATTGTCTTTGATAAGAACCATAGTCCCTAATTGAATGTTCGGTTGGTTCTTCTTCCATTTAAGTCTAGTTTGCAAATTACAAATATACTCTTTGGTCCAGCGCGACCAGAATTGTTGTCTTAGAAGTTCTAATTGCTCAAAATTAGATAATCTATTGATAGCAGTATTCTGTAAATCAGGGTGAATAACAGATTAAAGTGATCGCCCAATTAAAAAATATGCTGGGGTGAGCACTTGCAAATCATTTGGATCTGTCGAGAGTGGCATTAAGGGTCGTGAATTCAGAATAGCTTCTATCTGGGTAATTACTGTGTAAAGACCTTCGAAAGTCAATATTGTGTTAAGTAAAATCCTTTTTAAGTGATGTTTTGCCGCTTTAACACCAGCTTCCCACAAACCACCATGATGAGGAGAATATGCTGCAATAAAATGCCATGAAACTTTAAAAGATGATTCTAGATTTTCCTTAAGTGTTGGTGAATTGCCTTTTAGGAAGGTACCTAGTTCCTTTAAATAGTTGCATGCGCCTACAAAATTAGTACCATTGTCAGAATAAACATTCAATGGTTTACCACGTCTTGCAATAAATCTCTGAAAAGCTTCAAGAAAGGCCCACGTGCTTAACTCAGTGACCAGCTCCAAATGGATCGCTTTTGTTGTTAAACAAATGAAGAGTCGTAAATAACATTTGCTGATCTTGCAACCTCGTCCCTTTCGATCCTTTATTTGAAAAGGTCCAGCATAGTCAATGCCAATATCAGAGAACGGAATTCGAGGACTGACTCGGGAACTTGTAAGATTCATTAAGACCCATGATAGGGTTAGGTGAAGTGGGATTGAAACGAAAACAAATGAGGCACTCTTTGATAATTCGCTTTGCTAAATTCTTACCAGATATAGGCCAGTAATTATCTCTGATGTGTGCAAGCAATAATTGAGAGCCGCAAAATAGCCGTCAAATAAAATGCGATAAAATGCGAAGATCTGGCAATTCTGTAACAGCTATTGGTTTGTGCATGTGAATATCTAAGGGCCAATTGATAGATGGCTCACGAAGCCACAATGGACCATGAAACCACATGTCTGAATTAATAATATTGTTGGGTAGCATTCCTCTTGATAGAATGTCTGCAGGGTTCTGATCCGTAGAGACATATCTCCATGAGTCAATTGGAGTAATTTGTTGTATGGTGGAAACGCGATTTCTCACAAAAACCTGTAGAGTGTTGGGTGAACATCTTAACCACGCAAGGGCTACGGTCGAGTCACACCAAAAATAGAGTTCACTGAGTTGTAAAGTTAAAGAAGATTTGACCTTGATATACAATTGTGCCAAAAGTAAAGTGCCACATAATTCCAATCTTGGAATGCTTAAAGACTTGAGTGGCGCTACCCTAGTTTTGGATGTAAGAAGTTCGACATGAACTATTATATTCGTCCACAGTTCGAACATAGATACATACTCCATATGCACTATTTGATGCATCCGAAAATCCATGGAGTTGAACAGTGACTGGATTTTTGACTGAAATACATCTTGAAATTTGTAATTTATTTAAATTAAACAGTTGCGATCTGAAATGTAACCACTTCTTGGCTATGTCAACTGGAACTGGTTCGTCCCATGAAAGTTTTAGTGTCCATAAAATCTGTAGAAGTATTTTTGCTTTAATGACAACTGGACTTAAGAGACCAAGGGGATCAAAAATCTTTGCCACTTCGGACAAAATAAGTCGTTTTGAGAATTGCCCAACTTTTGAGGGGATATCGATATGAAATGAAAGGTTATCTGTTTCACAAGACCAAAACATGCCCAAGGTTTGTTTCTGAAGACCCGAAGAAATGATCAGGAGTACAACTTCCATGTGCAATGTTTGATAAAAGATCTTTGCTGTTGGACTTCCATTTTCGTAAGTCAAAACATGCTGACTTTAAAATTGAGGAAATTTCAAGGCATAACCGAGTTGCATCTTCCACTGAGTCTGCTCCTGCGAGCAAATCATCAACGTAAAAATTCTTACTTATGATTTTTGATGCCTGAGGGTGTGATGAGATGTTATCTAATGCTTACTGCCTAAGACACCGTGTGGCTAAAAAAGGGGCGCTAGCCGTACCATATATGACAGTGTTTAAAGCGAAAACCTTTAGATCATCCTTTGGATCGCTTCGCCATAAAATTAATTGTAAAGGGCGAAACTCTTGCTTTACCTGTATTTGCCTATACATCTTGCAAACATCTGCTGAAAAAACGATTTGATGCTGTCGAGATCTTAAGATTATAGAAACTAAATCGTCCTGAACTACTGGCCCAACCATTTGAATTGAATTGTATGATAAACCAATAGTGCTTGGAAACGAACTATTGAAGACGACTCTGAGCTTGGTAGTTTGACTTTTTACGTGAGACGCACGCCGTGATGGGGAGAAAAATAACAAATTTGATCATTAGAAGGTATAAATGGTGACATATCATTTAAACTTTGATACTCGGACATAAATTCTGATACATTTGCTTCAACTTTATAAACGGATTTTTATGTAATTTTCTCTCTAAGGATAAAAATTGTTGTGTTGCTTGAACCTTTGTATCTCCCAAGACTTCTAAAAACTTCTTTAACGGAATCCCTACAACGAATCTGCCATCTGAATCTCTCTCAACATTTTCGATGAAATGTTTCTCTGCTAAGAGTTCTTCTTCTGAAAGGATTGGCGATGAGGTTGAAACCTCTTCAATTTCCCAAAATATTTGCAAGGGTTTTGAGAAGTGACAAAGGTTATTCTTTGTAAGTTAGAAATGCCTATGGGACCTGACACCAACCAACCCAATTTGCTATTCTGCAGAATAGGCTTATTGGGGCCTAAAGTAATGCGTTCCGCAGAAATAATATCCCAAAATACTTGAGCTCCAATAAATAAGTCAACGTGATTGGGCTCAAAGAATGCTGGATCAGCTAAATGATAGTTAGTTGGAATCTCTAGACATTTTGGATTCAAATATGTGTTAGGTAAATCACCCGTAATTTCTGGAATGACTAAACAATCTAATGAAACATTAAAGTTGTTATAACAAGACTTGAATTTGACTCGACATGATTTGTTAATAGTAGACACTGAATGCCCAATTCCTAGGATTGAGGAATTAATGTTGTATTGTGTTATGCCTAATTTATTCACAAAATCTTGGGATACAAAAGTAGACATTGAAGCATTGTCTAGGAGGGCTCTGCATGAATGCCCTTTACCATGAATATCGAAAACTTGCACCACTGCTGTGGCTAGTAATATTTGACTCTTAGTTGAATTATATAAGGCAACTTGACCTTGAGTATCTTTACTCGAAACAAGGTAGCCATCTTCAACTGGAATTGAAGGTTGCTGTTTATGAAGTAATGAATTATGCCGTTGTTTACAATGTCTACAATGACCATACCGACATTTATCTAGTTTGTGGCCACTGCGCAAACAATTAACACATAATTTTTGTGATTTAATTGTAGAACATCTCTGATCTACTGAAAGAGCAGTAAATTTCGGACAATGATAGATTGCATGCTGTTATTTACAATAAAAACAACATAAGTTAGAACTCTGATAAGTTGACGGTTGATTGACAATGAAGATTTTGCGTGGTTTACCCTTATGCATTGCTACCTTATCTAAGAAATCTGCACGAGATGACAGGAAATCATATAATTCTGCCAAAGAGGGCAGTTCTTCAGCGAAGCCTGATTGTTCCCATTCCCGGATTGACTCAACATCTAGTTTACTGGTTACTAAATATATGATTAATGGATTCCAAGAGTTCGTTATAACACCTAAATTGTTAAGAGAGCGCATATTTTTCGAAATAATGTCTAGTACATTGCGAAATGAATTGGCAGAATCCGGTCTTATATCATAAATATTGAATAAGGATTTAATGTGATTATGCACTATTAATCTTTTGATGTCAAATCTTTGACAAAGAATGTCCCATGCTAAATCATAGTTTTCATTTGTAATGTTAATAGCCTGAATTGATTGTGCTGCCGCACCCTATATTATCTAGGCAAAAATAATCTAGGCAATTATTTTTGTGAACTAGAGAAGTGTACAAATCCCTGAATTCTAGCCACTTATCATATTGGCCAGAAAACTTAGGCAATTCAATAACAGGCAATTTTGTGTTTTGCCTTTTAACAGAGACCTGACGTTGTAAGGATGTAATATGGCGTGGTAAAGAATAAATGGATTCATCGTGTATAACTTGTTGATCACTTGAAGCTGTTTTATTTGAAAGAAATTGTTTAATATCAGCAATTGTTTTAAAATATAAAGTTTCAAAATTATTTAGGTCCTGTTCAGTGAAATTATCAGAATCTAAACCTTCGAGTTCAAAATGAATCTCTGAAAACTCTGTAAGCAATTTTGTTTCTATTTCTTTCAACCTCAATTCAATTTCAAGAATTGTTGATGGATTAGCACTTTCCTTAAATATTTATGAATTAAAATAGTTTAATAAACGTGATAATTTTGAATTATTCATACCTCTCTTTCTTACTAGATTTTGAATTCGGGGTAGTGTTTCATCTTCAACTCGTTTTGACCCTTTGCTCCTTTTCTTGGTGTCATTATGAAAAACTCGGCAAGGTTTGTTTTAGTTTAAAAATGTGTTCAATTTTTCAAAGAAATATAAGAGGTGTGAAAAATGAGCAGCCCTTGAGGATCCAAATGAATTACAAAGGTATGTATTTTGTACTCTGACACAAATTTGCTGATTTGACAGAATTGTACTATTAGAACTTCTTTACAAATTCTAATTGTATATGCTAAGATTTAGCCTATATGCGATAAGATAAATATAATGTAAATATGAATGTAGCACAGTAGCTGCTTGTAATTACGTACACTACATCTTAAAATAACACTTCATTATGAATACATGTGGATTCTGAACGATGCGATTAATAGAAAAGTATTAATGCCTCTTTTAACACTAATTACTGACTATTGTTCAATACATTAATGCGGGCAAAGCTACTCAGCTTGAACTGCAATCCGATATTACAGGAGCACTTCTTTTCCCGTGATTGACCAAGTGATGAATAAAGGCTTACCTCCAATCCCTGGTTTTGTTTAAAAAGGATACTTATGGGTAAATTGTCCCTTTGTTTTGCAAATTGTTGGTTGACGTTGTAGAGGCGGCCTTGGTATTTGTCTTCACCTGTTGTGGCTACTGACCTCCCAAATTGTACTTGTATCGTCGCAAATCTTGAAATCCGCTCGATGCGACCAAAAAATGTTTTTATGTTGCTCCGCTGCTGGATCACCAAATTGTGTAGTGTCTCTGCTGCTGGGAACAGCAAGGGTAAATTGTGGACTGTATTTTTTATAGTTTAATTAAACAAACAAGTCCATCGTGAACCACTTCTTTATTTAAAAAATGCACTTAATATGCAAAGAAAGTGGAGGGCTTATTTGACGGCGTTAGTTCGTCGTTGACAACAACGTGACTTTTCTTTTCTGTCAAAAACGATTCAGGTGTTTTAATTAACGTAAACCTTAACAGACAGTCTTGGGACCATTAAAATGTTCGTTTTTCTTCTGTCATCCTGGTCAACGGTTTTGCAATGTTGGCAAATCCCTCCACCTAGGGCGCGGATAGTAAGTGCATAATCCCAAGAAGCTGCGTAGCTCATGCTTGTCTTTGGGAACTAGCCCCCACTCTGGACTTTTGCCTCAACCTCAACTTTTTACTGCACATATATATATAATCATGTGGTCGTCAAATGATTTTCTTATTACAATAATGTCATGAAAGTAAACCGTTAAAAAGTATTACTTTAAATTTTCATAATCCAGCACCCACCGTGAAAGCCGTCTTTTCTCGTCTTCAGGGACCAGACCTGTTTGCTAAATGGAACGAGAATTTCCTGTATTGTTTTGTGCTGGACTATGTTGGTTCTCCCTTTCTTCCTAATATCAAGAACGTCTCGGTATCTATGAAGCAAATACCTTATACCTCTTTCTTTGGTCTGGTCATAGATGAATGAGAGAATCCGCTTTTACCGTGAGGAAAATTTTTCCGAAATTTCTTCTTTTAATTCTTTCTGGTACTCTAAAATCCTTTCTTCCAAACTGGCAGAATTCTCTTATAGTTCACTTTCTAAAGTGGCATTATTTTCCAAAATCTTTTCTGGCATAATTCTCTCTTAGCGTGGCACAGTATTATTCCAGTTTTGTAGAATTTTCTTTTCAAGCAATTCTTTTTTTTTACTTTCTTCTTTTCTTGCAGAATTTTTCATCGATTTAGCCTCCAGGTCGTCGCATCGCAGTCTCTTTCCTCCAGCTCCCTTTTGAGCTTAGCAACTTTTAAATCCACCAGCTTTAGCATTTCCACACGCTTTAGTCCGATTTATTTTATTGCATTATTACTTATTTTCACCAATGTCCAGTTGACTGACGTCCAATTCACACCCAACACCTATGTACTGTTTTTACCATTCGTTAAGACGTTAATTAAAATAATCGATGCACGGAAACAGTAAAGTGTTTTATTTACACACTTACACACTAATAAAGACGATCACTCACGACTACTAGAAATATTTATTTCCGTCGTATTTATTTACTCTATTTATGTCCCATTTAAAGATCTCGACAATATTCCGAACTTCACTGACTGCACTTAACTGTCAACTGACTTCTCAGCGGCAACGCGGCTCCTGATATACTCGGCAGCACGCTGTCCGGAATATTCGCTAATCTTCCATGTGCCTCCAGAGATGTCGTGCTATGTACCCGCTTGTGTCATTCCAGAATAACGAAAAACAGGTGGTATTCGCGGCGTTGCCAATATTGTTACATTAATTTACTTCTACCAGAGACGTGCCTGCAAAACACCTTCGCAATGAAATTTTAATGAAAAAAAAAACAGTACGCCACTGATTTCAAGAATTCTGGTTATTTATGTTATTTCTCCCATTGTTGTTTGTTATTGTGTCCTGGTGAAAATGCGAGCAACACCCTTCTCCGTAGATAGAGTC
Organism: Anthonomus grandis grandis; assembly: GCF_022605725.1. Classification (NCBI taxonomy): domain Eukaryota; kingdom Metazoa; phylum Arthropoda; class Insecta; order Coleoptera; family Curculionidae; genus Anthonomus; species Anthonomus grandis. The sequence goes on along the minus strand of NC_065559.1, from coordinate 15,996,914 downwards.
TGCGATATTCACGAACCGACGTTTCTGCGCTTCCATCGTAATATCCGTAGCAAAAATGTATATCTGCGTATTCACTGTTAGAAAAAAAAAACATTCTTTAGATTAAGACAATATGAACAATATGAACAATAACTCGAAATTAATCAACTGTCATAAGCAAATGCAAAAACACCCACAATCTTTTTTCGTTTCATGGCCAACTTCGTAAGTTCTATCAAGATTACATACTCAAGTTTCCAAATTAAAAAAAATCGAATTGCGATTTTTGCGTTAAAAATATCAGACAAAGGTTTATTTAGGCTATGTATAGTAATTAAAAAATAGTAATAAAAATATCTTAAAATTTTTTTTCGAGTTTTTTTAATAGCTATTTGGTTTTTGGAATGTCTAAATAATGTTCAATAACCTTTAACGTAAAATGTGACATACGAGGGCGGTTCAGTAAGTCTTTAGAAACCAAAAAGTTAATCTTTAAATCCAAAATTCAAAAATTATAAATTATTTGTATATTATTATTAAAAACGTTAATAAAATCGCAACAGTGTATTTTTTTGGCTGTTACTTTTAGACAGGTCAAAACGGAGTCCACCGAGTCCATGTAATAAATATTAAAAGTACTCAATAAAACCTTTTAAATGAGGTAACACAAGATTTCTATTTAATGCATTTATTCAAGATGGCGCTTATGTGTTATTTTGACATTTAGAACTGTCGTTTTTATGTCAAAATAAAATAGTGACGCATTTATTTTCGTACACTGATTTTTACCTATTCAAAAATCATAAAAATGTAAAACGTTAAAATAAAAAAAAATACTTTTTTATTAGGCCGCCATTTTGAAACGAGTTAAGATATGGGTCTAATATTTCAGGGTTATAAAGTACTCATTGAGACCTTCAAAATGAGGTACCACACGACCCCCCTTTCTATTTAAAATTTTTTCTCAAGATGTCGCCCAGCCGCCATCTTGGACTTTACAACTACCTAGTTTACAGTGAAAAATAGTATCTATAGACCAATTTACTTATGCCAAGTTTCAAAAATTTTTTTTGACCCGTTCAAAAAATAAATGGGAGGGGGGACTTCAAAGAAAAGCACTGTATATACACTAAAAGTGCCTAAGTCTAAGATGATTTATATTAGACGGTTCTCAGTATATGTACAGCTTCCAAATTCGAGGGTGAATGTTGGGAAGCGTAAAAGACATGGGCTTTGCTATAATTTATTTTGAGAAATTGAAGGTGCTACAATAAGTTTACTAAAAAATAAATCTGAAGAAATGCTCGTTACTTAAAACTAATAATAAGCTTTAGTAACTTCATTGGGTTTTTACATAATTATAAAAATATACTATATTATTATCATTAAAAAAACGCTGCATTCTATAAAAGCCGACGTCAAAGTTTGATACACCTCCAGAACAATCTCACTTCGCTACGATTTCCTCCAGAAGTAGGACTCGAACGCTGTAGTTCCTCTCACGAAATAAAACAAGTTCCTTATCATCTATCTTCAGGAGTCCCTGCTTAAAGCTTAAGCCGAGATCCCTGGTAGCTATTATGTCCGTCCCGATTATCACCTTACGTCCTCATCCTCACTCTCAGCCACTATCACAGGATGTTTAAATGTGGCTTATACTATGATGAACATAATGTTTGTTTTACCCTGGACATTTGCTGGATGTCCTGTTCCTAGACGCCATTTTAATTACCGAATCTTAGCTGCAGATTTGCTATGCCGAGTCTTATAATTGTCTTTGTCTAACCTGTATCAAACAGTACAATACGGGCGATTCCATAAACACGCCAGCCAACAAAAACACTGCTATGGTGCTGTAGCAAAGAGACCTGGGCGATATTTTTCTTTTACTAGGGCTTGCGGAATACAGGTTGACGATCGCCCCTTTGCGTTGACCTGCTTTAGTTTTCTTCCACTTCCGGTCCTGCCGGCTACGTCCTCCAATTATTTCCCTAATGATCCTCTTGACCAATTCCTCACAGTTGTCCTCTCGTGGAATAACTTGCCGGACAAGTGCGTGCTCTTGGCATCCTTGAATTCAGGGGCCCGTGTTAAAAAATCTGTACTTAGGTGGATGTACTAATAGTAAGACCTGCCTTATTTCAACATGGCGAAATCTACCTAGAAATACTTACTTTTTACGCTATATTATACTTACTTTGACAAACGATCTATGATCCCTTTCTGAACATCTGGTTATGCCAGTCGAAAAACGTGCAATGTTGGCTTCAAATTTTTCCACGGACTACCCTGATTTTTGGCACCAATTTTTCAGCTGCGTATGGTAGACATGTTCCAGGTGTGACTGGCCGTAACGCATCTCCAAATGCTTCACCAGGTCACTACACTTCTTGTTCTTCTGAGGACATTGCAGAATGGCAGCAGCATCTACTCTCAAGGACTACCCTTACGTTGGCCTTGAGAGGACATGTCTTCTTCCTGGATGACCAACTGTTTTCTTTTGCAGCCGCCTCACACTGATGCTGATAAATATATTCCATAATGAGTTACCATCAAATTGGGACGAGCTAAGGCGCATCAGCCCAACAGATTCTGTATTGGCATAAACTTCGTTCTTGTTGGCTTCTGCTGAAGGTGTACAGGGCAGCTCATCGAAAATCTTGACGTCCTGTGTTGCAATTTGTTGAGAGCTTTTTAATATCCTAGATCCTGTTCTCCTAAAATGAAAGAGTCCTATTCTCCTGCGAAGGATATTTTTCTAGACTATCTACTTTTAATTATTTTTTGTTTCCCAACATCTTTTCGTCCAATTTCTTTCATTCCGGTAAAATAGTCCCGTTCGAACCTGCAATGCATGACGAGGCTGTTGGTCGAGGAATAGCAGTCGGTAAGACTCTTGTAGGTGCTGAAAGGAGTATTCCTGTCAGGGTAATGAATGTCAATCATTATACTTTGTTTTTAATAAAGGACGTGGAATTGGGACACTGCTCTGCAGTTTCCTCAATACTTCAACCAGTTGCGGCCGTAAACATCTTTCACGAAGCCATTTCAAAAGTTTTAGAAGAGGTATCATCGTCGAGAAGCAATCTAAAGCTACACCAGGGAAAAAGCCTAAAGCATTTGGTCCATAGATATCGAGACGATTTTGATACTCGGAAGAAAGGGAAGACCAGCATAGTCTAGCGCAAAATTAATACAAGAAATGCTTGTCCTATCCGGCAGACGGCACGAAGAGAGAAGGCTGATAAAATTATTGAGTGTATAGCCAAGGAAGGCATAGAACCATCTAGTAGTCCGTGGTCTTCACCGGTGGTACTGGTCTCCATAGACCGGCAGCTTAATACCATGACTAAAAAGGACAGCCTCTTCCTTGTATTGATGATACTTTGGACACCCTGGCTAGATCGATCTTTTTCATGCTAAACCTAAAAAGTGGATACTGGCAAGTTAAGTTGGTACCTGAAGGTCGGGAAAAGACGGCCTTCAAGATGGGTGCTGGATTATGGTAAAATGTTATGCCTTTGGATGCAATAAGACTGTGAAATGTGCCTGCAACTTTTAGACGGCTGATATAAACGATGTTAAGGGTATTGTCCTGGTTTACCTTGATGACGTTATCGTTATAGGAAAATCGTTTGAGGATCGCATGAAGTAACTAGAGGTGTTCCTGACTCTGCAAGGTTCTAGACTAAAGCTGAGCCCAAAGAAATGTTTTCGGTTGCAAAGGGCTGTGAATTACAACGTTCCATTTACTACCGATGCTATGTGGAAGGTTTTGCCACCATCGCAAAACCATTAACCAGCTTGACAGAAGAAGAACGAAAATTGTAATGGTTCCAGGACTGGCAGAAAGCTTTCGATCACCTAAAAAAGACCCTGACTAGCGCACCTATCCTGACCTATCCCTTACCTGAAGGCAAATTTGTACTGGACACCGAGAATTGAAAAGAATTGTTGTCATAAGGGTGTCATTTATAGAAATTCATTAACTGCCAAAAATGCATTTGATACGATTGACTGTAGTAAAAAAAAGTCCCCTAAGTAATATACCTATAGACCTAACTTCATCTGTTTGGCTTAAAATGCAAAAAAAATTAAAGAGTGGTCTCTTTATTCCGGACCACCTAATATAACATAATTATTTTAGTAAAGCCATATTTACAAAAGATAACAAAAAGAAAGAAAGTATTCAGAATAGTAGAAGAAACACAAGAAACAAAAAAATCTTGTTATTTCTTGAGAAAATTTGCAAGAAAATATAGTTTTCATTTTCAGACCTTCATTTTATATAAAAATTGTTTTCAGAAACATAAAGTTAATAAAAAAACTATTATTTTTAACCGTGAAAAAAGCGGGACCAGAACGTAGGGTCTACATAAAATACAACTACATGATTTGACATAGAGCGAATATCGTTAAATACACATTGCTGGTTGCTACAAAAAAATCTCTAGAGAGCGTTACATATTTTAAACTCATCTTAACAAAAACTACATGTGTTTTAGAATATGTTTTATTTTAAAAAATAATTAATTTCAAGACTACTTATCAAAAATTTTGGCATTTATAAGTATTTAAATAAGACCGCAGTGTCATTAGTTTTTTTGAAAACTTAAAAAAAAAGAATTCTTTGAAATATTTATAATATTTTCATTCATAAAATGCCCATCGGCATATCCATTTTATAAAATCATGATCATGAAACAATAAACATAAAAAAAAAACTAAATTGAAGAGTTGAATTTCTCCATAGCAACCTATTAAAAGTTTACATCCCTTTAATGGGAAATTGTCACTGCTGATACGAATTGAACTGTATGCACATTTAAGTTTAAATTAAAATAATCTTCCGCCCAGTTCAATTCCTCTTTTCCATATGAGCTCTCGGCAAGGTCAAAAGGTTTTGCCAGGAAGCTGTTTTTACATAGGAACAGATAGATACATAGGTATTATGCAATTTTTTTGCCAAAGATAACAAAACATGAAATAAGTCCTGTTAGTAAAACCATGGACAAAACCCAGTTTTCTATTTATAGCCTATTAATAATAAAGTATTTTCAAAAAAATATTTAGATTTAAAAATATATTCTTATTTTACTTATACTCGTATTTCCCACACATTTATCTTAAGTTTTTATTTAGGCTTATTTCTAATAATTCTACGATTATGAAGACGGTTTCCCCATGATATAGTGTTATAAAAGTGTCGGTATTTACGTGTAAGAAATGGGCTTTAATTGCCTTTTTTTTATGCTTCGGCACAAACGGCACAAGTTTTTACCATCGTAGCAGTTCACAAAAACACTCAAATTAGACCTTTTTTCTTTTTTACCAGAAAAAACTCACAAATGGCAAGTGTAAACAAGAAGCCTTTGACAAGATGACGTTTCGCTTATGCTTCCGTTGTTGCCATTCCCCATTTTTTAGAAGCGTTAGGAATAAAAATATTAATAATTTTTTGTTGTTTTAAAGATGTTATATTTACTCTTAGTTATAATGGGCTATATCTATTTCAACATTTTATTTTAAATCCAAAATCCAATACAAACTATTTATGTTATGTGTTAATATATAGCTAAAACGTTCCTCTTTTGGAAATGTGTGAAAACTTGACAACAGAGAATCGGTAAATATTTTTGCAAATAAAACACTTCCTTGCCCCTAACTACATGTTGAACGCAAACAAAGTTGTTGTGTTTTTCAATGTTTTAAGAATTTATAAAAGTTCTAATTTAATAATTCTTTTCTTTATATTGTTACAATATTGGCAACGTCGCGAATATCAGCTGTTTTTTCGTCCTTCCAGAATCATCGTGCTGACGCAAGCAAATACACCGCACATCTCACGTGGTGACACGTGTATGGTTAGCGAATCTTCCGGAACAGTATTTTAGCTGGTATATAGAATATTGACTTTAGTTATTCACATTCTTTTTGACTTTCAAAAAGAATGTTTGCTAGATCGGGAAAAGCGGAAGAAGAATTAAAATAAGAGTAAAAGTACATAGCAAACTAATTGAAACTAACATAAATAAGTTTATTACTAATACTTCTTCTCGTTTCGCCAACCATATCATCGAGGCTAGACATAGATTCGTACCGAAGGCATATACAGAAGTTTTTCAGGCTTGTCAGACAGGCTTAAAGTTGGACCTTTTAGAGATCTTCGAAATTAATAAAATCGCCAGTTTTTGTTTTTGTTAATGAACAGACTAAATTTGATAGAAATCTATTTTTTAACTACTTAAGTACACACATCTTTCCGACTGCCAACAAATAAATAATATTCTTCTTGAGAATCATTTTTCTTAACTTAGCCTTTTCTTAAATAATTTTCTTTACAAGTATTTCTTCTTTTCCACCAAATAATTTCCAAGCGCTGCTTTAGTACTATGTCGACGTTTAATAATAATTCGAGCTTTTTCGCCTTTATATAGATTTGTGATCCAATGTTCAAACCTTAGCTTTAACTACATTTACTAGAGGTTGTGACTTTTACCATTTTGTTAATTTTATTATCATTATTATTGTTTTTCATGTAGAAATCGCATCTAAGTATGTACTATAAGACAAGGTTTTTAAAATTCTATGTATAATGTTGGCGTACCTTTTGTTATTTTAATGAATTTTTCTCAAGAAAAAATAAGTTTTAGAGTCTGATAATGATGAGTGAACTCATCAAAATGCATTACTCTTGACAAAAAGAAAGAGGCATTTTTATTTTCGGAGAAAAGTCTTCCTGCCCTTTCTAACCCGCTATAAAAAGGGTCGAAACTGTCAAATTATTTGAGTGTTGTGTCCTTTATTGACTTTTCCATGGTGCCAAATTTCAAAACTTTCCTATGCATAATTTTTCCAAAATAGGTTAATTTAGATCAACTTGGTTTAGTTAACACCCTGTATAAAAAAACATACAACGATCTTATATCTCGGATTTTCCAAAACATTAGTATGAGTTTATATTATTAAAAAAATACTTATTTAAAATGAGTTTATTCGCCATATAAGCAAATAGGAGCTAATGGCCATTTTTGTCATTTTTATTTTCGAATCGATATTTGTTTTTAGTAAATTTAGTTTAAAAAGTGATATCGAACTGTCGTTTTCACCAGGTTCTTTGGCTTTGTTTCCTTGCTTTAAATGATGTAAAAAAAACTAGTTTCTTTTAAGTTAATTTTAAGTTAAACTTTTAAATAATTAACTTCCTTCAAGTAAGTTATTTAAAATCATCCCTCAGAAAGGGTCACAAGTCAATGCCCTCCAGCGGATTTTAGGAAAAGTAATTTGACAATTTTTTTTGGCAGAAAAAAATAAATAAAACACAGACTTTTGTTTTATTTATTTTGTGAAAACATTTTTATGAGGAAATCCTTCTGGAATATTAATATAATATTTTGAGGAGTACGTTATTGTTTTTTTGACAAAAATGCAATTTTAAGATTTAAAGAAGCCGTAGCGCCTCTAGTGGCAAAATAATTTCCATAATTTTTTTGACCACATTTAAAACAATTTTTTGTTTTAAACGGCGCTACGATTATTAGGGCCTGAGATAATTGGCCACCCGGTACACTATAAAATGATAAAAGTCTAAAAAAATATAGGATTATAAATGTTTTTCGATATTCGTTCTTATTCCTTTAAATTACTCTAGACTAGTAAGATTATTACTCTAACGGCCGTAAGACCGGCAACCATCTGAATAAACGTCCTGACCGGGATGGAAGCTAACGTGTTCAGGGGCCGTATTTTTGAAACCATGCGAGAATCTTCGAATGCGAATAAAGTCGAGCGGCAAAATTCGCACACGAATTAAAAAGTGCATTTTTGAACAGCATTCGAAATTTCATTCGCATGGGAACATGAAATGTAGTGGCAACGTAGCAAAGTCGAGTGCTATTGGAGGCCGTGTCAACCGGGATGGATTTTTAACCTAACCTAAAATTTAACTCTAAAAACATCAGGGAATTTTGAGGTTTTTTCATGTGTTTCTTGGGTTTTTGCAAATTGACTTTTTTTTTAAATGAATTCAAATAATAAAAAATATTGCGGTTTTGTGTCGAGTGAGCAAAAGAAAGAACTAATTTCATTTATGGAAGAGCACCCAGAATTAAAGTCGGGCAAATTCACCCAAAATTTTTCGGCTAAAACTGCACAAGCCTTGTGGATGAAAAATAGCGGACAGATTACAGTCTCTGGAGCACATAAAGAGCACATCAATTCTATCGTAATGGTCTTGCTTAATCTATATAATTTATTAAATTGAGCATCTGAATACATTTCAATACTGGGTCAAGAAATGAAGAGTACATCCTATTCCTTTCGACGACGTTTCTTTGCACAAAATTGTTTAATCTTGCCATTTGATTATTTTTTTTTTCAATAAATAACAAAAAAACACTACGAAAATACTTAACCAACTCACAAATTTAAACAAAATACAAAGCTAGTTTAAAATCAAAACAAGACAAGTGGCAGAATCGCACACGAACATTGAAATTCGAATGGTATATACCCATTCGAGACACCGCATGCGAAAAAGTTCGCATACGGCCAATCAAAAAAACCGTCCCTGGGGCCGTATTTTTGAAACCATTCGACGTTGATTCGCATACGAAATAAGAGGATTTCGCACGAAAAATCGATATTCGTATTTTCGACCGCTTCGTATGCGAACTTTTTCGCATGCGGTGTCTCGAATGGGTATATACCATTCGAATTTCAATGTTCGTGTGCGATTCTGCCACTTGTCTTGTTTTGATTTTAAACTAGCTTTGTATTTTTTTTTAATTTGTGAGTTGGTTAAGTATTTTCGTAGTGTTTTTTTGTTATTTATTGAAAAAAAAAATAATCAAATGGCAAGATTAAACAATCTTGTGCAAAGAAACGTCGTCGAAAGGAATAGGATGTACTCTTCATTTCTTGACCCAGTATTGAAATGTATTCAGATGCTCAATTTAATAAATTATATAGATTAAGCAAGACCATTACGATAGAATTGATGTGCTCTTTATGTGCTCCAGAGACTGTAATCTGTCCGCTACTTTTCATCCACAAGGCTTGTGCAGTTTTAGCCGAAAAATTTTGGGTGAATTTGCCCGACTTTAATTCTGGGTGCTCTTCCATAAATGAAATTAGTTCTTTCTTTTGCTCACTCGACACAAAACCGCAATATTTTTTATTATTTGAATTCATGTAAAAAAAAAGTCAATTTGCAAAAACCCAAGAAACACATGAAAAAACCTCAAAATTCCCTGATGTTTTTAGAGTTAAATTTTAGGTTAGGTTAAAAATCCATCCCGGTTGACACGGCCTCCAATAGCACTCGACTTTGCTACGTTGCCACTACATTTCATGTTCGCATGCGAATGAAATTTCGAATGCTGTTCAAAAATGCACTTTTTAATTCGTGTGCAAATTTTGCCGCTCGACTTTATTCGCATTCGAAGATTCTCGCATGGTTTCAAAAATACGGCCCCAGGTTAGCAGGTGGTCAGCTAGTGATGGTAGGCAATAGTAAGCCAACAAAAATATATATAAAATTTTACCGATAATAATATAGAATATTCTGATGTGCGTTTTTTTTTTCTTGCAAGTCTTGCAACAGCACGTTATTTTGAAATTTTATTAGTGTTCGTAAATTCTAATTCAACAAATTGCAAAGTAAAAAATTAGATGCACGCCAACAAAAACTAAAGAAATCAAATATAACCTCACTTTGTTAATTGTGGGGATGGATATCACACACATAAGCGTTTCTTAACTAACTATATTATTTATTCAATGATCTTAGGTCCAAGTAACTGCAGGTACAAAATAGTAAAGTTGTCAATTGTATTGCGTGCTTTGGTAGGTCGGCATGGACTGCTGTAGATCTGGGAGGTTTGCACAAGAAGCTCAGGAGCCACAATGCACTTTTGTTCTTTTGCTTGCGCATACGTAGTACGTACACGAACCTAACCTCAGTTTGTCTTTTGTGTATTGCGGTTGTTTATTGTTAATTGTTTACGTTTATGTATATTAATTATTCGTTTTTGCAAGTGATACAAAGATTAAAGTATTAAAGTCGAATAACGTGTTTAGAATGGAGACTAAAACATTTTGCAATGTTTGCAATAAACATTATTCCAAAAGTTCTTATTTGCGAGCTCATGTAAAAAAATGTCATCCTGGTAAGTAGAAATGTTTCGTTAATTTTATTTCTATTTAATGTCACTTGGAAGTCAGTTTCAGGCAAGGCGGTTCATCGTTCAAATTTACTAAAGTTTATTTTATTTTTACTTATACATTCTGAGTTATTACTGATGTAAAGAAGTAACACAAATTAACATTACATTTCATAAATCGGGACTCATTTTTTAAATTCTTCACTAGCAATGATTACTTTGTAGTTATTTGATTATTTTACATCACTAGTCTGGTATACAGGGTGTTGTTTAGATATTGCGACAAAATTCAGGAACGTGTTCTTTGGACAAAAATAAGAAAAAAGTTCCTATAAACATAGGCCTTAAACAAAAAAAAATAAATACATTTACATTAAATTATAGCGATCAGTCAAAGTAGAAAAATGTTTTTTAATATTTTGTGCGAAAACCGTGCATCTAACGGACAAAGTCCAAGGGATCAAAAATGTTGCAAATAAAACGGGGAATTTAAAAATATTTTTAATACAAGAAAAACCAGTGGCGTACCATTTTTCTTTATAAAAGTATTCAGCGGAAAACCCGCACACACGCCACTGGAGAACATAAAAATGTTAAAAGTATGTTGGTAAATGGCTCTGGATTCACAGACCCTGCATACCAATCTTTGGACAAATATGTACAGGGGTATTTAAGTTATCGAAAAAAAATAATTTTTTTGTTAAAACTTTACCACCCTGTAGCTCAAAATCTAAAAGTCTGAAAATCTAATACTTTAATCTTTGTATCACTTGCAAAAACGAATAATTAATATACATAAACGGAAGTATACGTAACAATTAACATTAAACAACCGCAATACACAAAAGACAAACTGAGGTTAGGTTCGTGTACGTACTACGTATGCGCGAGCAAAAGAGCAAAAGTGCATTGTGGCTCCTGAGCTTCTTGTGAGGTTTGCTCGAGGCGCTGAGGAGTGGGGGACCTTAGGACTTGGGCGTAAGTTAAAGGCGCGTCGCCACATAATATTTGTATGTCACGCTATCTTTCGTAAACTGCTTAAAGAAAATGTAGGATCTACACAAGAATTAAGGGGGCAATGATGTATTCTGTACTATCATTCTGTATTATTTATCATTAAAAAATACTACATAAACAAAGTATAAGTTTAAAAAACCGTACATCAATTTTTCTGAAATTTAGAACATAGAATGTAGGTTCATGTGTGTTCATATATTCCCCTCACATCTCTTATTTTGCTTTTCTGTGAAGTCGGCCGTAAATTTGGCAAATATTTGACAGTCCCCAAGATGGAAGCCAGTTTGAACAGATAGAAAATACGAATATTGAATTTTTAAATGTAAAAAATGCAATCACATTTAGGAAGTGCCATAAAATGGTCTGCATCCAGAAATGAAGCCAGAAATTATCGTAGGCCCGATATAAGTAGTGCGTGCTACTGCCAGGGGCACAGGAGCACGAACCCCTTATTTTTTTAATAAAATAAAAATAAAATTAAAAATATTAAACTCACTAAAAATGAAAAGGTTAAACTACTAAACTCCTCCCGAAACCTACACAATTAAGAGGCCTCCCACAAAACGCGATGTCATTTGGAAGGCTTATTATTCAAAAAAGTCTATATGTCATTAATAAAAGTTGTTTTAAATTATCTAAAGAATATTGGAATTATTTTAAAAATTAAAAATTTTTGAAAAAAAACTCCTATTTATTAGTTAAAAAATATGGACGTTCCAATAGTCTACAAGTTATTATAACAGCATTTTAAGACATAACTTTTTCAAAAAATTAACCTTTTTTTTGTTAAATGAAAAATGATGAGAATGAATGAGATTTTCGCTTGAAAATCGAACGCATTTATACCCGTCCTTTTTATCCGTCCCAACTTCTTAGCTGACCTATTTACGTACTTCTAGGTATATTAATTTTGGTTTGATTTTTATTGCCTTTTTGCAATTCCACTCTCTTGTCTCTTGCGTTGTGCATAAATCGGCCGGTGGAATGCAATGGTTGAATATATTTGACTTTTGTTCGTTTATTGAGTTATTTTTATCTAATAATTTTATTAAAATTTAATTTTTTTAAATTTTTACTAAAATCTCAAATTAAATATATCTAACTAATTTTTCAACCTATTTTAGAACTATCAAACACTTAGTTGACAAATGTTGTTATAAATTTAATTCACTTTGAACCTTTTTCATGAATCATGAATAGGATTTTTTCTTAATTTATATATTTTTTATAAAACTACCTTGTTTTATAATGATGACCATGATACCATTAGAAGTATGTCTGATATATCAGATATAATTATATTGTGTTGAACATGTCAAATTTGGTAACGAAACTCTTAATAAAAAGTATAATTTTGGAGGGTATAATAAAGAAAAATACGCATACCTCTGGGCGCATTTTTCTTCATAAAAAAATCGTTTTAGCGATTAAAGTCAAATAGAAAATACGTTGTGGGAAGAACAGCATTTGACATTTAATATTTGTTCTCTCAAATATTCGACAATAAACATCTTTTGGATGCTTGATTGTTATGGAAGTTGTAAAAGAGAAACGAATGGGATTAATTAACATTTTAATATTTTAAGTGTAAAAAGTGTGGATTGACTTAGGAATTCTTCTCTGGAAAGACTAGGAATATTAAAAATATTTTCTTAAGTCCTGCTATAACATGGGGGTCACATTATCAGGAATTGGATGTTCCCAATTTGGTGAAATGAATGCCGCAATTATTATGCCCTTTAATGATTTGTAAAAGTGTGTGGAAGTCAATGGAGGCTGCAGGGAAATGATTGAAGAAGCACACGCAATTGCCCGTGAAAAGCGCCGCGTTAGTATGGCTCGACGGTAATTCCAAGATCAGCGGCAGCTGATGAAATAAACGCTTGTCTCAAATCATCGAATCTATGTGAAGAAACTTCTATCGGTAATGGTCAAGTACCTGTCGACGAATCAACGAATTGATTTCATTTCCTTACAATTTCTTAACAAAGTTTTTTTCTGACGAACTTATCAACAAAGTATTCTCCAACATCATTACTAACTACAAAAATAATTAATGAGTGAGCGAGCAATTTAGATGTAGAATAAAGATGTAGATGACCTTAACTATATAATTTAGTATATCTTTGCAACGGTACGCATTTGGTGGTAAGTAAATTGATAAACAATGTGATTTACGCGACGATTCTCAAAAGAAATATCGATGGTGAGGAAGTTCTCATGCCGAGGATTCCGATGATCCCAATTGATATGCCGTTTGAATTTAAAATACTTTAATTTCCGATCCGTCCGGAATTCGCCATGACGATTAATAAAACATAAGGCCAGTCCTTGAAAGTTTGTGGTCTGAATCTAAAAAATTTATGTTTTTCACATGGTCAATTATATGTGGCATGTTCACGGATCAGAAGACCATCTGCGTTGTGTGTAATGTTGCCTGATAATAAAACAAAAAATAGTCCTATGGGTGGAACCTTTGGTGTGACACTCAATTTACGAGACAGTTTTACAACTAACTAAAACTCTTTATTTTTACTCTCGACAAGTGTTTCGCTAACGATGTTAGAATTTTCGGGAGAAGATTAAAACTAAAATATAATAAAATAAAAAATTCAGAGATTGGAGGAACACAAAGTCAATGGTCTCAGATTATGTTTATTTTTTAAAAAACTAGTACACGTGTTTCGCCCTAAGGCATCACCAGATCTAAAAGTAGAAAGCAACCGTTATCGTTTAACACCACAGACATTTAAGTTAAAATAAAAAATAAATATATAAAAAATATTGCATTTATATTCATATTGATGAAAATCAGAAATGTCTATTTTCAATAAAAAAACGTGACTATAGAGAAAAAAGTAATAAAATAAAAGTTTTAATTAGTTCAGAAGATGATTAGCAGTACCAAATAAGGAAAAATGTTGCTTTTGTATTTGGACCAGAAAAAACCTTGTGATTGGCTAAAAGGTAAATGGCTTATTCAACTTTCTTTGTGGAATAATATATAACATTTCATTATTCAATGCAATAAAATGTAATAAAATATTGGATTGCCCGAAATAAAGATTTTTGACGTACGAATATATTTCCGAAACTAAAAATATTTTATTTTAAATTCCCAGTGACAGAATTAATAGACTCACAATACCTAAGAGACCTGCCGATAAAAAATAATGTTTGGTAGGTAAGAATATAAATATAAAGACATAACTATTAAATAATATGTTCGAAGAATTCAAAAATCACAAATATATAGATTTTTATTTACAAAAAGCAAGTTGATTCCGCTTCCGTCCACACCGAAAGTGCTATTTAGTTGTTTAATACGTCAAAATATAGCCTCCTAGTAACCATAAAATGTCATCAAATTTTAAAATTATCCAAATTTTTTTGATCGAGATATCGCTTGGCTAGTAATATCATTGACACCCGGTATAATTCCTTATTTCCGTTTTTAGCATAAGGTCAAAAATATGTGAAGTTCAGTAGTTTTATTAAATTTTTATATGCAATGACTTTATTGTGTGCTACGTAATGCATAGTTATCGCTTTCCTATATCTACATATCATATTTATTCTAAATTTTTGGATAAAATTTACTTGTTTATTTTTTCGATGAGATTCAGTCTGTAAAACAGAAAATGCTTGCGCAACCAAGTAAATTTTTACACAAAATTATCAACGTGCCTAGATGATTATTTTTACAATATTATTATTATTACAATTATTAACGTAACCTATGTTTTTTTTTGAAATTTTTAATTATTAATAAATTATTATTAATTAACTGATATTCATATAACATAAATAATTTACTGATACCGACTACGTCGAAAAAAAGCCCATTTCTATTAGCCAAAAAGCTACGCCACTATCTTTCGCTAGCACGATGCGATGCGTTCTTTAGACTTTGTCTAGCTAAGGAAAGGTACAGCACGTGTTGTTCGGCTTGGTTGCGCAGTAAATTTGTTTACGCCGCTGCCAAAGCAACGGTATCGATCGCCCCGATTTGCATATAAACAGTGCCGTTGCGTTAATTCTTATATTTGTGTTCTGTGCTCTAAAATTAAAATTAAAAAAAGGCGCGCTACTGTCGCTAATCGCGCGTTATTAGGGGACAAAACTTGGCGCAGCTTTGAAACAGATGGTGTACCTTTCCTTAGCTAGACAAACTTTACGTCGGAAGAATCTTTACGTCGCGTCGGCAGGCCCCAGAACGGTCGGAAGGAGAACATCACGAAATGTGTAAGCGCGGGTCACTCCAGACGCCTCCTAACTTCCGTGCTCCCATACAAGCACAGAACACAAAGAGGAAAATAGAAAAAAAACATAAATGGGGATTTGCGCCACGGGAAAGGTTCGGATCGCGTCCACTTTGGCGCTAGTAACACTGTCCCATTTTATTATGTTTTCTATTTTGACTGACAGATGGCAGCACTATATGCAAAAAAGTGTGCTTACTTTTCGTTTCCTGGTAGTTGGCTGGGAATTACAGAAAACATTTAGAATTCATATTTTTGTGCGAATTTATGATATTTATCCGCATAATAGATCTTCTTTTTATGTGATTAGTGATTAGTTTCTTATTATATACTGTTGTGACAATTTGTGTTGTGTTTTATTATTAAAAAAAAACAAACTAAAATGACATTATAGAATAGATTATCGTGCTGTAACCTGTGGTAAATTTCCAGATTAGGGTTGCAATCTACAAAACTATTATTTGTTTAATAAAGACCTAGTTTTCAGGTAAGATTCTATATACTCTCTTTTATTTTAATATTTAGGTTTTAAAATTTTAGTTTCTCTATAAATAATCATGTTTTCTACTGCTCCACAGTCACACCCAAAAAATGTTGTGTAGCTGGGTGTCTGAATCAGGATGGTAAGAGGCATAGATTTCCAAAAAATGACCCAGAAATATACAATGTATGGATTTCCATTATTAATCCACCTAATTATCATTGTTTATCCTTGGAACAAATCAACAAATCTATAATCGTTTTTATGTTTGCGATTGTCACTTTAAAGAGTACTGCAAAGTGCCAACCAGTAAGAGAGGACTCAAATGAGCAGCAATACCTACTCTTAACATTGAAGGTAAGTAAATGAGTGAATTACTATTAAAAGAATATATACATATGTAAATCTTATTTAGTAAAATTTACATATATACTTATGTAAGTTATTTTATTATTTAATTTTTTTCCTTAAACTGTTGGCACAAATTGGTGGCAAACCTAAAATATAGGGACCCATATTTTTTTTATTTTTTTTTCAATGAACAGGGTTTTCCATATTGAATTTATTGCAATTAAAATTTCCACGTTTTACTTATATATAATGACATTATAGAATGACATTACTATTTTATTTTTTAAATAAAAAATTATGTTTTACTAGCAAAAGATCTTTTAAGTTCTTAAGTTCAATCCTCTTACCACTGGGGGCTTTGGGTATAAAACATTCACCTTGAAAACTGTTTTTTTTCTTTTTTATACTAATAAAACAGAATGCTAAGTTATTAAAAATAAATTTTTGATTATTGGGCATTAAAGTATTTTATAAAAAAGTGAAAATTGCTTGTATCTTGTACTCAATATTACCTTTTGGCTGAGGGGAACAAAATAATTTGATATTTTCTGCATCTTCAACTGGGGGCTTACATAATATATGCTTACCTCAAATTGTTGTTTCCGAGAGCAACTTCTCAAATATTAAAGATAATGGATCTGTCTTTAATTGATTTTAATAATATAAAAAGCTATAGATTTTAAACTTGAAAACGACAAAGCATCAAGTAGGTACTTTATAAAAAAATTATCATATCTTTTAGAGTGATATGCCTTAATCCTGAGTTTGAGATGTGGATTAAAACATTCAAAACAATAAAATGTTGGTTTAGGTATCGACTTTATATAGTGATTCATTAAATTATGTTAGGAGAGGTTCAAAATATCATATTAATTTTTAAGGCTTAAGCTTTAATAGAATCATTTTAATTTGCTTTAAAACATTTTTTTGCAAGATTTTTTATGTACGTAGATCTTATTTATAAAAATAAATTAATTTTAACATCTTGATTTTCTGAGAGTAAAAATTATTTACATTAATTTATATTATCTGGGAAGCAACTTTATATTTAAAGCAATATTTATTTTCTAGGGTATGGTGCTTATAACGCTAAGCTATTATTAAGCAATAAAGGACATAATAAATGGCATATATTATGCAAAAGGTAAGATTTCTTCAAAATTCAGAATAGAATATATTTATATACATTTTTGATATTTTCTGCATATTTTTTTGTCACTTCTAATATATGAAATGGCTTAAATATATGTTTTACATAATGATTATTAACTAATGATGACATTAACGAATTAATGTTATAATTATTAAAATATTTATTTTTAAAATTAACGTAATTATTAATTATTGACCATGCTACTAATTATAACATTTTGATACCTAATTATGTTTCAATTAGATTTGGATTTTGTTTATATTTTAATTAAAACCTTTTCATTTTACTTAACATTTGTTAAAATAACAAGTACTGCTTATTGCCTTTTCCCAAAAGTTTTTTTTAGCACTTCCCACCAAAAAATTATTAGACCTTCATATGTATCTAAAAATATATAATACATTTTTTTAAAGGTTCCGTCGATGGGTCCATATTATTATGTTCTAAAGTTACTAATCTTTTAGAACCTATCAGCCAAACTAATGTGGTAGAAAATAACTTAGAGGTACCTATGGAAATAGCTGATGAGAAATCCTCATATGCTTTAAATCAAAAAGATATTTCAGAAAATACCTCATCTTTTATGGAAATAATTGCTATAATAGAAAATTCTAACAATCAAATAGATATTGAAAAAGTACCATTACAAATTGTACCTAATGCCTCAAGGAAAAAGGAATCTGCTAAGAAACGTGAGTATACTTACATATGTATACATTTATTATATCTATTTTATATAAGTCATTTATTATTATTATATTTATTCATTTTTTTCTCCTCACTAGTTCTTATTCGTTTTTTTTATTGCCAATTTTATTGATATTCCTTTAAACAGATGCATTATTTGAATATTTAAAAAATATGTTTCTAGGTCTTGAAAACAGAAGGTTTTCATTCAAAAGTTTAAATGTTCATCGTTCCATTGAGTTGACACCAAAGGCCAAAAAATTATATACCAAATTAACATCTTGGAGGAGTGAAATATATGGAATGGAAAAAAAAATTAAATCTTACAAAGAGAGAATAGGTATTGCCGAAAAATATGTCAATTCTAGAGATTTTAAAAACCTCTTAAAACATATTAATAGTTCTACTTACAAGTTCATTATAAAATAATATATATTATTATATCTATCTTCACCAATAATAAATTATTATTTGTGAAATCACAGAAACGTACATGTATCAGAGACAACTGTTTTTCCTGCATGTATGTTATTTGGTACTATGTTATGTATTTGGCATAGACATAATGCAAAATAGACAATACTTTCAAAAGGTCGCCAAGAAATGATAAGTCGAAAATTCACCTCCATATTTTTAAATTTAAAATATAATACCATGTAAATGCATATCATTATGTAGTACTTATTGATTTTAAGATTTTTACTTATTTTATTAAATATTTTGTTAGTTCTATATTTGAATTTTATTTATGTTTTTGATAATGTCTTTTTCAGATCGTTGATTGCAATAATAATAGGCAACAAAAATTAATTTTTCTATAATATTTCAATTGATGTTCGGGGGTAAACTGGAATTCTAAAAGAAATGTAATAATATTTCTTCAGGTTACCTGAATATTGATTGAAATATTATAGGGAAATTAATTAATATTGTCTATTATTATTTCAACAGATTTTTAATGTTCGTTTCTCCATATTTGGTGAAGGGGCCGGTATACATTTTTACAGGTATCTTTGCTAGTTTGGATCGCATCCAGCGTTTTTGTGGCGTTTTGTTCCGCAGAACTTTATTTAGAGGTTTGTCTTCTATCCTTCGTCTGTTTTCTGTCCATACAAGTCTATAACGACAGCCGCGTCCGCGTGCAACGAGATTTAGCGAAAAATAATTTTCAGTATTGCCGTAAAATAATGAATAATATTGGTGAATAACGTTGGTGGAAGCTAAACTTTACTTCCACATGGTCTGCTATCGAAATCGAATGCTACCCGATGTGACGTCACGCGGAGCACGTCGGATGGAAAGTAGATCGTGGTTGCCATGTCAACGGGCGGCGTCATGCATTTGCTGAGATACGTTTAGAACTCGTTACTTTGCGATAAAGATTATACCAGGGTGATAGAAACATATTAAATATATGTTTATAGAGATTCATACAGAGTTCGTCCTCCGTTGAGTGAAGACCACCTGCACCCAACGTCTATGTGTTCTCTGCACCAGTTTCACGCAGTGCCGAGTGTACTAAGGCGACAATATTAGTGTTCTTTCTGTCTGCTGAATGAGTCAGTGCCATGGCTCTAAAACTGAAGATAACCTTTCGTGCCTGTGCGAAGAAGACGGAGATTTCTCCGATTTCAACCACACAGATGAGGAAGAGCAAAACTCCCAGAATGAGGCCGAGCTTAAAGCAGACCTGGTTATTCTCCGATCAACGCCGTCAAACCAAGAGGAATTGACGCAGTACCTACCACGTTGTTCCTCATGAGGAGTGCGAAAAGGAGGCACGATGAGGCAATGGACGCTCTCCGCAGGGTTTTCCACAGAACCACCAAGGCACTTAAGAGCCGGATAAAGGCATGATCCGACCCTCCACTGCAGAAGCCTAGCTCCTGCCCTAGGACATTAGCAGGCCCCTAGAACGAAAACGACAGGTTCCAATCCATCGTCAGCAGAAGGAAAAGGAGGAGGATGTCAGACCCGGAGACGGTCCCCAGGAAAACATCGGTAGACATGCGCTTTCACGTTTAGTTTTTGTTAGCTTACGTTTTTGTAATTGTGTGGTTTTGGCGCTTAAGCGATTATTTTCTTGCGGCAATTTACGATTTCATATTTCAAGATGAAAGGATTTGCTAAACGTGTTTGCTGAATAACTAAATAGTCCTACAAAACATACTTCAAAACTTATTCGGAAACTTTGCTATTAAATACAGTATGTTCTACATACTTTCTAATTCGCATAGGTATACGCTACCTTTACGAGCAGCCAATAGTGTAACAGTCAGTTCATCATCGCTGCTTTCAGATTCAGATGAAGCTAGGTTTTGAAATATAATGGCACCTCGACATACGAGTAATTTAGTTCATTCCATACCTTGCTCCTTATTTTTCCCGTTTAAATTAATTGAAATTCCATTAAGAGGTTCCACCTCTCAAAACTGCACCTCAGTTGTTTTTATTAAGTGTTTTTGAATAAGAAGAATGTATTTAGAAAAAGAAAAAGTAATGACTAACTGTACTAATGTACTTATAGAAACCCTTAATTTTTGTCACTATCTTCTTCTTCGGAAGAACCCTGCTTCCGAAGAATATAAAAATAAATGTGATAATATTTTGAAATGTACGAAATATTACCACATTTATTTCGATCCCTACTTATCAAAAATTCTTCGAAAGCGAGGAAAACAAGCATACAGACTGAGGTCTAGTCTGAGGTGCGAGAAACTGTTAAACGGCGCATGTTGGGTTCGTGTGCAGCGTTTGGTGTAGTGTGTGATTTCGCGGAACTCAAATCTTCAAGCAAAGTATCGCGAGCTCGGTGGCTCGGTATCTCAAAACACTCGTATAATAAATCATTCATATTTTAAGGTTTCACTGTACTTGCCGATCCGTATCATAATAATAATAATAATAATAATAATAATAATAATAAT
This sequence comes from Anthonomus grandis grandis, assembly GCF_022605725.1. NCBI lineage: Eukaryota > Metazoa > Arthropoda > Insecta > Coleoptera > Curculionidae > Anthonomus > Anthonomus grandis. Next base: position 15,975,894 of record NC_065559.1, on the reverse strand, counting down.
AATAATAATAATAATAATAATAATAATAATAATAATAATAATAATAATAATAATAATAATAATAATAATAATAATAATAATAATAATAATAATAATAATAATAATAATAATAATAATAGATAGTCGCTGACCAATACCACGTCATTCATAGAAACAACTTGATCTCAGAAGCCCGAATCAGTTCTATTAAAAGGGAAGTTCCAACAGAAATAAATGATCAACAGGCCTTGAATGCAGTAAGGGACAATTTGCAGGACAATGCCGACCACGAAAGAACACCTCTGGTACGGTGCCGTGGGGTGTAAGGTAGCGGTAATTATAGACTTCGTAGTTTGCATTCAGGCATTTAACAACAAAAAAAAACCTTTTCGCAGCATACATTGATTTCCGAAAAGGTATGTCCCCTTTTGATGTAGTTCCACATAAATGGGTTATCAATATACTTGAATTGTACAAAGTAAATAAGCACATAATTTCCTTTTTAGAACTCACTATGGCATCTTGGCGAAGATCAATACATTTCCAGGTTACCTAACGGTAACTGCATTAGAACTAATATGATTCCTATTCGTAGGGGTATAATCCAAGAAGATTGGTTAAGTGTACTTTGGTTCTGCCTTACCATAAGCCTACTCTCTAGCCAACTCAATTCAACTAGGTATGGTTTGGCTTAAAAAAGAATAATAGAGGACTAACAAGAGTAAACCATCTACTTCATATGGATGATTTAAAAAAATATGGAGCAACACGAAATCAACTAGAACAGATGTTTAAAATAGTGAATAGTGGACCTTTGGACTGGATAAGTGCCGAACTGTGAACATTATTAAGGGTAAACTACAACCAGGTGACATTCAGATAGAAAACGGTCAGATCATTAATGCTATGGATAAAGAAGAATCCTATAAATATCTAGAAATAAAGCAGGCGCAAAGAATAGACCACAGAACTTAAAAGAATGAGCTGACTACTAAGTTCACTACAAGAATGCGACAATTCCTTAAAATAAGTCTTAATAGCAGAAACTTATTTAAAGCTGTTAACACATAAGGAATCAGTAACTCTTTTGGTATTATAGAATGGACTAAAATGGACATCGAGAATTTGCAAAGAAAAGCTAGAATACTCCTAACGAAAGCCAATAAGCATCATCCGCGCAGTGGCATAGAACGAATTACGCTACCTCAACGCATAAGAGGAAGAGGAATGGCCGATCGAGGGAAGCAACTGACTCAGCAAATTAGTAACTTGCGACCCTTTTTCTTAAGAAAGTCTGAAGCATCAGACATTCATTGTGCCGTATGTGAGACAAACGAATCAACACCACTTAAACTCCAGGAACCTGAACTGCTCATACATCATAGCACGGAGCAAGAAAACATTCAAGCTTGGATGTCAAAACGACTACATGGAAGGCATGTTCACGAAGTTCAACAAGAGTATGTCGACATAGCGGCGTCGACCAACTGGTTAACGTCGGGACAACTTTTTCCCGAAACTGAAGGGTTTCTTGTGACTATCCAAGATCAAGTAATACCAACAAAACATTATTTAAAGTTTGTCCAAGGAGATTCGACGGTACAAAGCAGTGGCGGCTTGCTAATAGGGACGCAAGGGCGCGCGCCCCCCCAGTAATTTCATTAAAAATTACTTATTTTAAATTTCAAACTCGTGTGCAGTAATTATTAATTATATTTGATATATTTTTTATCAACCCGCGTTTAAACGTATAATACAAGCGCCCGTACTATAGGAGATAATGCGATATTCAAATCAACAACCAAAGTGCTCCTGGCATCCTACGTATACCGCTCTCTGTCTCGCGCAAGTTACAGCTCATCTATCTTCCTCTATTTGTCGTGGGGCGCGCTCACATCCGCGTCCATAATTTGGCCGAAAAGCTACTCTCGACGACCCATCTTCTCGGCTTTGATCACGCTGGTTACCGATCGCGAGGCGCGCAAAAATTTAGCGTCCCAGTTTTATCGTGGATTCGGCTTTTGTTTTAATGTTTTGTAAATCGGACCGCAGGCGGCAGGAAGACGTTTTTGGTTGTTTATTCGGCAAAATTTTGTTTTTAATCGGTTCCGTGATCGGTGGTTTGTGTGTGTGTGAGTATTTCAAGAGTGAACAATACAATAATTATTATTGAAATTTAATAATGAATCGTGTAAGCTTTTTAATTAACTGTAATTTTTAAAATCTTTCACTGGAAGAAAAAGTAAACATTAAGACTTATTGACATTATATATCATTAGGCAGACCTTTGCCGGATTTAAATAACACTCAAGTGAGTGAAAGGAAAACACAACAAAGAAGTTTTACTTGCCGTTTTTCGACGGACATTTATCTGAGAAATAATTGGATATGTGGTTGTGAAGAAACAAACTTATTATACTGTTTTCCGTGTGTGTTATTTTTTGTCGCTGGCTCTAGTAGTGTCGATACAAGTTGGGCAAGAAAAGGGGTAAGAGATTTACAACATCTTGCGGCTAAAATAAAAAAGCATGACATTTCACGAGGACATATAAATTCTTGCGCTACGTTTGCTCTACTGGGTAAGACTAATATTTTAACACAGTTGAGTTCTGCATATAGAGACAATTTAATTAAGCATATTGATGAAATAAGAAAAAATAGGCACATTTTAATGAGAATTATTAGCTGCGTAAAATTTTGTGGGGCCTTTGAATTGGCACTTCGAGGCCACAATGAGACTAAGGATTCTTCAAATAAGGGCTTTCAATATTTATTTGGATTTGCGCGCCCCTCCTCCATAGTCAAATGTCACGAGCCGCCAATACCACAGCATAAAGAAACCAGCAGTCGCACTTCAATAAAAATACATTGGCTTGAATAAGCGAGTTCGGTGCATGTGTACTAACGCAGGCGAGGCATTTTTGCTTATAGTAGGGATGCCGCTGACACTCGCTACGGTCCACGCGGCTTTTGCCTTGGCTAGAGCCGGACTTAAACATTTTTTTAGATGTTATTATCTTGTAAAATAAAAATACCTACATAGTACAAATATTGATTTTTTAATAAAAATAAAGTTCATACATTAACAAAATATTTAAACAAAAATAAACATCGCATTTCTACATCTAACAACGACGATATAGAAGAATACGTGCAGGAAGTTAATTAGGTATGTACCATAAATTTAAGAGACCATTCTTTGAGTAATTTTAAAACAAAAAGTTCATATAAGCATATGTCTAGAAATTCTTAGTTCTCAATATACAGGGTGTTAAAATTTAACAACAACTAAAATATATGCCACTGACTTTTGCGCAATTTTTATTATGTTCTGTGGATTATACAAATAAAACTTTTCTGTCTCTTGAATTTTTTTCGTATCTTGCTTAGTTAATAATAAATTCCAAATGAAACTTTTCCCCAAATTCCTTGTGTGATCCAGGGATATGCAATTAAGTGGCCTTTTTTTTCTCGAAAAATAAGCGAGATACGAAAAAGTTGTATTTGTATTTGAGTAAATCAAATAACATATTAAAATTGGCACAAAATTGAGGTGCCCCAATTTTTTTGCCACAAATATTTCTTCAGGTCCCGTTCGAGATTACACTGGACCTAATAAATTTAATCATGTTAGGGGTAAATTAGCTCCTTAATGTTATAAATAACACCGCCAGAGAACTTGCGGACCTATGTTCATATGAACTTTTTGTCTTAAAATTACTCAAACAATCGCCTGTTAAATAATTTATGGTACATACTTAATTAACACCCTGTATAGTAACGCTTTTAGATTAACATCTGACTACATAGTAGTTTAAGGATAACTAATTATACAAATAAAGTAATATTTCAAAACAAATAGACACTCTTAGGCCAATAAATAAAGACAAATAGTTGGCAACAATTCAAAACAATTCTAACATCTGCGAATTTTTGTTATATTATTAAGTACCAACTAAAGTAAAAGTATACAATTTTGCAACTCTTTTAAATATGGCAATACTGTTAAAATGGCAGAAATATAAATAATGTCCTTAAAAATCCAAAAAAAAAATATTACATTGCTGCAACTTTAATTGATGCTTAATTATGTTATTTAAGCCATACAGCCAAATTTGCAGCTATTAAAAACTTTGGCAAAGTCAATTATTTTGCTTTATTAATAATTTTTGACATACCCCTCTTTTAATACAAAAGTTTTGATAAAAAACGCTACGCTTTGTAAAAATGCTATTAAAATAGTCACTAAGTACTGCGCTGAACTAGGCGATACACCTATGAACACAGTTCGATAAACAGTGAGCTCGGCATCCGGAGAACATGGCTGCGGCATGGCTAAGGATGCTATTAGTTCGCTTACATTTTCGAGCGGAGTGAGACTGCTGGTTTCTTTATGCTGTGCCAATACTACAAAGAGACAGATGTAGGTATGGATGTGAGACAATGGAGTGCATTTAGCATGTCACCGGTGGATGTCAAACTTTTGCAACAACGGAATATAAAGAACGGCATGATCTAGTTGAAAGGATACTGCATCAAGTGCTCTAAATCTAAAAAACTAAATCTCTTATCAGCAGCCAAGGTACCATATTATAACTATAAGCTAGAACCAGTTCTTGAAAATAAGCAACACAAATTGTATTGGGATCGCACTGTACTTACAGACCAACGAGTAATTAACAATAGGCCTGACCTAATGCTAATCGATAAAATTCCTAGGAAGACAACCCTTATTAATGTAGCTATTCCTAATACTAACAACCTAAGAGCGAAACATAATGAAAAGATTGTAACTGATTGATTGAAAATTCTGATGTACAGGGATGTATAATACCAGATACGAAGACAATGGGAAATGAGAGAACTGCGGACAATTATTGTGTCAACAATAGGAATAATACCAAAGAGCCTGTTCGAAAACATAAAGCTACTCAACCTTAAGAAAAGCATCTATAAGCTAATGCAGAAGTCGACGCTATTATCCACATCCCAAATCGTCAGAAAGTTTATTGGAAATGCAGAAAACATCAACAATGTAGTTTAAGAAACATATCATGTAATTTAAGTTTAAGGGTTTTATTTGTTAATAAAGGTAAAAAACGAATCCGATAACATGGAACGAATTCCATTAGAGCTTCACCCTTTTGTTATCTGAGATATCTGGGATAAGTGAATGATCCCCCCTGGCAAGAAAGGATTGCGTTTGTCGTTTGGCATGAAATCTTTAAAAATAATATTAATAATAATAATAATAATAATAATAATAATAATAATAATAATAATTATTATTATTATTATTATTATTATTATTATTATTATTATTATTATTATTATTATTATTATTATTATTATTATTATTATTATTATTATTATTATTATAAACAGTAGAAGTGATATGTGGGGTATCCGAGACAGCACTAGTATTCTTCAGTTTTTTCTTTTTATTTGTAATAAAAAATAATTTAAAGGAATGTTTTTCTGAAACTTTTAAACCTAGGAAACTATTGAGTGAAAGCAGTGCCTCCGCAAGGGTCAGCGGCGCCCTTGTGCGGGACGTTGTTTTGGCGCCTTATCAATATCGCCTCGAGACCTATTAAGTAGGTGGAGCGCCGCAGACCTATGCGCCGCCGGCGAAATTTTTTTGGGGTGCCATGCCCATTTTTACACTTATTTTGATATTTTGCTTTTATAAATTTTACATTTATTTTTCAGTTGTAAAAAAAACATATTTTTTTTTATTTTGTAAAAAAACAGACATTTTTTAAATTTTGTAAAATTTCAACTACAAAATAAGTCAAAATACAAATAGTCCATTTCCTGTAGAATCGAATGTATCGAATATTGGGCTAAAAGCTAAAAAACTCTCTTGTATCTGAACTTTTTTACAATCTTGATTTAACATCACATAACGCAAAACAAGGCTTATTTATTCTGTGTGACTTACATCTGGGGGTACAGTCCATAATTATTATTGAATAATATTTGGAATTGCGTACCATATTTAAAATATTATTTTTTACTTTAGAAGACATTTATTCTACAATTTCGTTTTGAATTTGATAGTCTAAATAATGAGTTTCTTTTTGAAGAATTTTCCTGGGAGTTCTGCACTCTACTAAGATGTTCTCTTATTACAGGGTCAAATGAAGAAATCATCTCGACAGCCTTAAGAAAATTTTCGTTATCAGGTTGAAAAAGTATTTTAGAAGAACCCTGAAATGCTAGACATTGTCGAGGTAAAAATTTTCCGACTGCAAGAATTCTTTCCAGAACATCATGCCAATATTTTTTTCGGTTTCTAAAACTCCGTAAGTGATGATCGTTTAAAGTAATAGTTAATTTTAACATTTTTTTCAAAATCATATATTTATATGAACATTATGTACATATACATAATACATATTACATATTAGTACATATTACAATAATTAATGTTTCATGTCTTTTTATAGCAAACGATAAGTATTCAAATCCAATCGGAAAAACCATTTGAATCAGAAAAAGTATTGATAGTTTTACCGAAAACCTTACAACAAAAGCAAAATATAGAGTTTTTTTAAATTGAATAAATATGCTCATAAATAAGCAAATTCTCTCTGTTATTTCACCATTCTCCAGTTTTCTGACAAAGTACATACTTGAAAATGTTCTTTTGTCTTGATTTGTAGGAAATTGATAATTGCGTCCTATTAAAGAAGGTCGTCCCTCAACCAACCTTTTGACTTCCTCGTTATTAATGGTTCTAGGTCACATACCATGGGATCCTTTGATAGAAGAATGGTACTTTTCAGTCTACCATTTCAGTCAAGGCTTCGGTTTAATCTTCACTTGTAGCCTCTATTGTTGAGTCAGTGGGTTCGACCGATTCTACGTTTTCACTGAGAGTTGATGTACTCATAGATGGTTCAAGCAGGAACAGGTGAAGCAGCAACCATTGACTCTAAGTTTCTGTTTCTGCGTTGGAAACTGGAGTTTTCGCCAAGAAATCTTATTTTGCCAGCCATATTCTCCTGTTCTTGGGCTCTAACTTGTTTTTGCTTCCGACATTTTGCGCCAGAAGGTCGTTTTCTCTTCTGTGGTACCTATAATGTTTAATTATAGTGAAGCTAATGTGCTAGATCAATATAAAATGTATTAAGATATACTAGGCTCAGAAAACATTTAAAAAAGAAACATGGTGAAATCATTGGATGATAGACAAAATATTTTGACAGTTTTAGCACTACCGGCCACGCTGGAAAGAGATGTCAACTTCGGTAATTCAAATGTAACACCCTGTATATTATTACCTATTATAAAGTACCAGGTAAAAGTCTAATTACCTGGATTTTTATATATTTATTAATATCGTTTAATATTCTTAAAGATTTAAAAAAGAAAAAAATAATTTTTATTTCAAAAATTACATTTGCCTTTTTTTCCTATAATCAAGTCATTTATTATTTTGTTAATAATTGATTTATTTATTAATACATTTATTAATTTATACCCCGTGAACCTTACGAGTCCGAACTGAAAAAATAAAGCAAAATATGCAAGTCTGGACCAATTATTATAGCTCGACAAGTTTTCACGTTTATAGACAAGCTTGGCGATTTACGAATACTGCATATTATTTGAGTTTGGTTGAAAGAAATGCAATTCTTTAATTACCATTTTATTTTAAAATATTACCAAAAATTTAAAATAAGCGTTTAATTGTTAATAAATAATTTTATTTAATATCGCTCGATCAGTATAATTGTTTATTGTTTGTTTTTAATCTTGCAATAGTTTTTTGAACTACTTCTACTCAACCGATTAACCTTAAAAAACATTCCGCACATATTTTAGTAGGTTTCCGTGAAAATATTATATTATGATATGTTATGTTTAACCCTTGGTTTAACCCCACAGTATCAACCCCTAAGCGACGGTGAGAGCTGCCTTAAAATTTTTAAATTAGAAAGAGATCAAGTGATACCTCGTTTTAATGGTCTTTTTATCCTGAATTTAATTTTGTAGTCGTAGAGTAGAGGTAATTCTAGTCAAGTGAAAAACTAAGAACCAACAAATAAAAAGTATAGGTAAAAATATTTTTGAGATATTACATTTAACAAATACCTACAAATACATGAGTATACATTTAACAATTAAAAATATAAACGTGGGGGCGCAAAATTAAATTAATTGTTAATTTTTAAAGAGGTTAAAATGTTTAGAAAGTTTCATAATGTGTCCTTCCTAATAAATATTTTCACCCGAGTGTTTTAGTGCACCAGATTTTATTTAAAGTAGTAGATTAACTTCACCCTGCGCATTATTATAATTTTTTTTTGCCAAACTTTCGGTGATGCAAAAAAAAAAAATGGAGCCCCTTTCAGGTGGCGCCCGCGTTCGTTGCACGGTTACGAGGGCCCTGAGTGAAAGATATTTTTCAATTATAAAAAGAATTAAGTGTTTTTTTCTTAAAGTACGATGGCTCAAGATACACTTAATGCTCTTGCTATGCTTTCAATAAAGAAAAAAACTGTACATAATACCTATTTTAGATTTTGACAATAAAGTGATTAAAGCATCTGTTGTCTAAAGACAGAAGAATAGATTTTAAATATCAATAAACATCTGATTTTCTCGATTTTGTTCCTACACTTTTCTATATTCGATTTCATTAGATTCATACAGATGAATTCTACTTGGTGCCAAGCCAGAATTTTTAACTTGAATATTTTTTTTAAGATTTCTGGTTCTAAATGTGGGCGCAATCTTTTTAGTTGTTTTAGCCTCCGACAGATCATCTACGCCGCCTTATTTTTATCCCTCATTTGATATTATATATTTGTGCCCCCCAAATTAAAAATCCACGATCCGCCACTTGTAAAATATCACAAAAAGTAGGTAGGTAACAATTTGTCTGATCATAACTAGTACTTCCAATTTTCGAGAAGGAAATAAAACATCCACAGCACGGATAAATATACGGAAAAGAAAGAAGTTACCTACTTTACTTGACAACATTGTTTAGCCAGTCACTAATTTATAATAAATTACCAATAAATAATTTTATAAATCTTAGAATCAACGATGTAAATCCACCCAAACGTCAAAGCTTTGGCAAGTGGCAACCTAGCAGATCAGTGGCGCCTTCCTTCCGCGACCTCCATAACGACAAATGCACAATCATATTCGTGAAAGTATTGGAGTGTTTATATTCATTTCTTCGCGTTTGCTGTCTAAAGTGATATAATTAAATTACATGCAGGGATGCAAAATCCCCTCAGACTATTTTTCCAAAAATCAAATGTGATTTGCGATTTATTTTCAATAAATTTAACTTTCTCCAAATACTATATCTTCATTTCGGTTCGACAATCCGTGCCTTGGTTCAATCCATTCCGCGAAAAGGGGAAGACGGCTGTTAAGTGAAATCTTTAATGTGTGATTTGGGCAACCGTGTGCGCCGTGTTGCTTTTTAGTCAAAAAATATTTTGTTAACAAAATGTGTTGTATAAAATATGTTTACAATTGTTTTAATTACTAAAGCCATATTATTGCAATTATTGGTTTCTGTCCAGTTTCCACGCGAACAATCGAAAAGTGTTCCGTAGACATTACATTATTAATTATATTGTGTTCTTGAATTTCTATGGACGAGTATGAATTTTCAAAAAGTTGAAGAATTAAATGAAGAAGCCACCTGGGTAAGTTTAATCATATCTCTTTGTTTAGTAAATTAAGATTACGTAATATGTAAAATTTAAGATTATTATGATGTTATCATGTTAAAATCTTAATTTAAAATTAGGTTGGCAGATAAAAAGTAGATCATAACCATTCTTCCTTCTGAGCCAATTTCTGCTTCCGGATTCATCTGGAATCCGTAATCTTTCTGTATTCTTCTGTTTTCAGGATTGATTGTAATCATGATTTAATAATATAAACATTCTTTAATTAAGTAAATCACTTAAATGAAGTACACACCTACTAAAAAAACTAACATCTACTAAACTAAACCCTGATTTAATAACTAGTTTAGAGGATTTTAAAATCACATCAAATTAAAACACAATCAGATAATCAGATAAAATTGCACATGTAATGTCATCATATAAAATATATAGTCTTTAATTGGATTTGAGTTTATTTATTGTGTTAGAGTTTCTCATATTTAGAGTCAAGTTATTAAACTCATTAAATCGTTTATACAAATCAAAATATAAATACTGTGATATAAATATAACAGCATATTAAGAATCTCCAAAATTAATGCTAGGTGACACAAGAAAAAGGGAACACTTAATAACTTTTTTACTTCTCAAGATAAACAAATAGGGTGTCATTAATGCAATGAAATTTAATTGTAAATCAATAATCACAAAAAAATAATATTCATTGTATTTTATTACTTTGTATATAAATTATTTATACTCCTATTTAAAATTTCTAGATCAGTATTTTTGGCATTTACTTTTTTTGTTAAATTGCACCTTATTATGAACAACCACTTTTAAAATGTAGTTAGTAAAAATTTCAAATAATAGCAAACACCAAAATTGCACTTGACAAGATGTTATATATTATGTGAGTTGAAAAACAATTGCAAAACACATCAAAATGCAGCCTCCTATTAAGGAAATCAAAGAGTTTTATTAATTAAGTGCCTTATTTATATGTGACTTTTTTCTTATGGGCTTAATATGAACAGATTTAAAAAATACTCATATCAAATTATTGGGGAAAAAAAATGCATTTCAAATATCATTCCCAATAAAGTTATATTTAAAAAAAATTAGTAAATGCCAAAATTACTGGTTTGGACATTTTAAATAGGCATGTAAAAGATTTAATTCATAAAATGCAATGAAATCAATTTTTCAGTGATTACTTAATTAAAAATTAAAACTTTCAAGGCATTCATGGCACCCTACTTTTAATACTTAAAAATTATTTTTTCCTATGAGTATAAAACAAAAACTAGCAAATATTGTATGATTGTTCTCAGAATATTATTTTCTCTTGAAATATGTAATAATATATGTTCATTCATAAGAAAGTTAGTGTCACTTCCGGTTAAGCAGGAAGTGACAGAAAATAACTAAATATGCTAAAAGATGCTCTTTTAACAATTCCATCAATATACTAAATTTTATTTGTTTATCTTAAAGAGTAAAATAGTTATTAAGTGTTCCTTTTTTTTCTGGGTCACTAGTAGTATAACACAGTATAAATATTCATGTATACAGAATACAACAACACTGAAATAAGATACTGTTTGATTTTGGACTTAAATTTTTTAAATGGCAACATCCAATGTGAAGTGGCAATTTATTATAAAACAATGGCCCATAAGAAGATATTCAAGTTTTCATGTGATTTATTCTATGAAAATCAATGTATATATTATTTTTGATTCTAGTTAAGAGATCATGCACATTGTAAAAAGATTTGTTATTCTAAAAATTTGTTCTTACATGTAACAAACAGGCAAAATTTAATGGGAAAGGAACTGTCAAGATATTCAATTTGGAAAAACACTTTCAACAATCTGCTCTATATAGCAAGCCTTCAAGAAAACCCTTTGGACTGCCCTTCTCTGAATGAATAAAACTTTGTTTGAGTCAGTTGTATGTAAACATTATAGAAACCACAGTGGCTGCTTTTCTTTGTCCATGAAAATGATTGCAACTCTTTGTAATATAAGAGTGAACACCCTTTTGGTTAATTTAAAAATAACAATTATTGCAAAGTAGTACATTCTATCCCTTACTGAGAACCAACCTGAGGTATCAAACATAAGGGTAATGGATGTGTTTACATAAAAGATGATTCTTATAGTATGAATAAAAAGCATCTGCATGCTTTGTATAAGTCCACAAGGACCAATAGGGTAGCACAAAGATCAAAGTTTGGTTCAATTATTCTCTTAAAAACAGTTATTCTTGGGAATAAGGATGATAACCTTGAATTAGATATTATTGAGACAAAATGTTTACTAAATGTTTGATCATTTTTGAAAGCTCTATTAATAAAATGTAAAAACACATAACAAGAATCAATTTCTTTGAAGACATTTGCATTTAAAAAAATTATTGGAGTGTTATAATATTCGAGAGAAGATTATGAAACAGAATCTCTTCTGGAGTGGATGGTGTAAATAATAACCCGACTAAATTGTGCAAAACTGATCTGAAAACTGAATAATATCTTATTGCTAAGTAAATAATTTAAAAATCACAAAACAACACTAAAATATCTTTTGATAGATTTATTTTGTTCAGATATCCATTACATGTTACTTTTTGTGGTTTGTTATTATTGGCTTGCATTCACAGCTATTATGTATATACAATGTATGTAATGTATATACTATATATACAATGATTGTCAGTTTTACTGCCAGTAACTATTTACAATTTGTTGAAATTTCAAAAGTGATTAAGAAAAAGACTTTTACTTTACCCTTAAATAAGAGAACTATATTAGAGGCAGGGATAACAGGCATTTTAGACAGGCAGGAAATATGTGTATGTGTAAAAAAATTAAATATTTTGTATTGAAAATTCAACCACTGTAATTACCAGACTTTGTTAATTTTAGAAGTTATCTATAAATTTCTTTCCTGACACTTTAAGGCCCGTAGTGAGCCAGATTAGATAGTTTAGCCTTTTTTTTAATTAACTGAACAGGAAAAGCCTTATGAAATAAAACACAGGACTTAGTATAAAAAGAAGTGGCAACTGAATCTGCATCACTTACTTAAATTTAGTAATAATCATTAAAATTAGCCTTACTGAAGATGCTACCAGGACTACAACTATTTGCTTGCTTTGAAATTCTCCCGATGTCAATACACCACATTGTGATCAGATATTCCCGTCTTAACACTGAGCAAGTAACCATACTATGATAATTGGTACAAACCTAGTCAATAATGGTAGAAGTAACTGTCGTCTGAGTAGGCTCATCAACATGCATTAATGGTAACCCATAAGGTAAAAATAAATATATTATTTACATATTATTTGCAGGTATCATCTACAGAATTATTTACAGAATCTTTATAAAAATAGTTAATATTTAAGTCCCCTGTCTAAATAATAATTTTTGTTCTCTGCTGAATAATTTTTGATAAAAATGACAAATGAGACAGAAGTGAATTGAGGTGCTCGAAAAAGCCTTTTATTGATACCAATATTATTGAAATTATTGAAAAATAAAAAAGGAGACAAATGTGAAGTAAGATTTTTTAATTTTATACTTAGAGGATACATTTTTTCCATTTTAGACCTTCTTGTAGATTCCTACATTTTATATGTTCAAGTACTTTTTGAAGGATCATGTCACATATGTATCTAACCTAACAGGTTAGATTTGGTTTGTTTTTTTTTATGTTGGCGTTTATCCAATTTATTTTTCAAATCATTAAATTTTAATTTAAAACCTAAAATTTTGATATTTGATAGGTGTAAGTTCATGCTCACTTTATTCTTTTTGCACCATCGGATCTAGGTCTTTATTTATGACTTCTAAGATCATTATACTGCTCAGTTCCTAAGCTAGTTTTTAGAATCAAGGCCAAACATGGTGGATGTCGGTATCGGCAGAAGGTTCCTCTCTTGCAACAGCACCGCTTGGAGAAGTAACAATCCATGCTTTTTTCAAGAGTACGACGTTGAGGAGTATAACAGCTCACAAGAACACACCCTACTTTACTATGAATAACGTCATTTCTTTTACGCAACTCACTGGCTTAGCCCTCCTCGGCAACATCGATATCTGCCGGGCAACCAAACTTCAGATCGCATGGTAGACGAATTTCTCTTCCAATCACTTTTCGAGCCGGAAACCGATCGATAAGCCATCAGGAACAAAAAACGCTACCAAGCCATTTTGTTTCGAAAGAAGGTATTTCTAGAGGAAACTCAAAGTATGTTTTACAATCAGTTGTTGAGAACCCTATAGATATCAACTAGGCAAATCAAAGTTACAATGTAGGATTAGCAAAATCCATATTCCGAGTTGTAGGAACTGAAATACTAGTTTATTTATTTACCATAATTAATAACCACAGCATAAATACATCCTGTTAGGTTCAATAAGGAGATACTCCTAGATATAATTCTAGACAAAATCGAGAGTATCTTTTGAAGAGATTTCTTGGAAAGTGAAGTGGAACCTGTAGTGAAGTGCCTTGGCTAGTAGGATCCCCATTTTGTTGAACATATCATATAATAAAATTTATTTTAAACCCCTTAATAAATCCCTAAATAAAAAACTCTTATGTAAAGATAATAAAGCCTCCGTTTATAGAAGTATTACTGATTTTGATAAATTATCCAGCCAAGTTGCCAAAAGTTTTTTGAGACACTCAGACAGCCAATTATGTGTGTGCTATCATACTTCTAATAATTTATCTAAGCACCTGGTTAACACCAAAGATAACATTCCTGCAACCTACAGATCAGGGGTCCACAGACTGAAATATGCTCATCCTGACTGTAATGTGTGCTACATCAGACAAAGTGGAAGGAGAATTGAAACTAGAGTAAAAAGAACATACCAAACTAATAAAAAATAACGTAAATAAGTTTATTAATAATACTTCTTCATCTTTCGCCAACCATATCATTGAGGCTAAACATAGGTTCATACCGGAGGCAGACCAGAAGTTCTTCATGTTTGTTATAAAGGCTTAAGGTTGGACCTTTTAGATATTCTTGAAATTAATAAAGCCATAAAATCACCAGATTTTGTTTGTGTCAATGAACAGCCTAAGTTTGATAGCAATCTATTTTTTAACTCCTTAAGTACACACAACCTTCCGACTTCCAATAAATAAATATTATCCTTTTTAAGAAATACTTATCATTCATACCTCCCCCTCCACCTTTCTTCTTAATTTTACCCTTTTCTTAAATAACCTCTTCTCCCCGCGCTACTATAGTACTCTGTCGACCTTCAATAATAATTCAAGCTTATTCGCCTTTATCGTTATAGTTTTATCTTTCATGTTCAAACCTTAGTTTTAACTGCGTTTACTAGATGTCGCGCCATTTACTGTTTGTTGATTTTATTTTCATAATTATTGTTTTTCATGTAAACATCACATCTATGTAGTGTTAGGTAAGGTTTTTTTAAAACTTTGACTTTTATTTGTAATTTCGTTAATTTTTGTTGTACCTTTTAATTTTCTTACTGTTTGTTATTTTAATATGTTTCTTTGAAAAGAAAAAATAAATTTTAGAGTCAGATGATGATAAGTGAACTTGATGAAACAGATGATGATATTGAAATGCATAACTCTTGACAAAAACATGGTATTTATATTTGTGGTGAAAAGTCTTCCCAACCCACTATATTTATCCCGGAGTAGACCTAATAATCCTTGCGTAGCGACTTGACAGGATTTGACATGTGTCTATATTCAAATGCTGTATGAATGAATGCATCGCGGGTGAAATGATAGGAAATCTATAGTCTTCTCTATTGGATACCCGAGATTTTAATCGAATAAAATCCTCCTTGTCAACAAAGAGATCAAGACTAACTGTTCTTGGGTCATCAGGTCGAGTAAAAGACTCTTTTACTCGACAGGGGCCATATTTTCGAAACCATGCGAGAATCTTCGAATGCGAACAAAGTCGAACGACAAAATTCGCACACGAATTAAAAAGTACAATTTTGAACAGCATTCGAAATTTCATTCCCATACGAACATGAAATGTAGTGGCAACGTAGCAAGTCGAGTGCTATTGGAGGCCATGTCAAACGGGATGAAGACGATAAAGATTTTTTAACCTAACCTAAAATTTAAGTTTAAAAACATCAGGGAATTTTAAGGTTTTTATGAGAAAATTTGAATTGTTCATGACGTTTCATGAATTTTTTGAATTGACTTTTTTATGATGGATTCAAAAAATAAAAAATGATTGCGGTTTTTTGTCGAGTGAGCAAAAGAAAGAACTAATTTTATTTATGGAAGAGCACTCGGAATTAAAGTCGGGCAAAATCACTTCACCGAAGATTTTTCAGCTAAAACTGCACAAGCCTTGTAGATAAAAGTAGCAGACAGATTACACAGTTTCTGGAGCACATAAAGAGCACATCAATTCCATCGTAATAGGCTTGCTTAATCTATATAATTTTATAAATTTAGCAACTGAATACATTTTTAATTGGTCAAGAAATGAAGAGTAAATCCTATTCCTTCTGTCTGCCAGAGTTTCAGTCTCTTCCAGTGCATCGACGACGTTTCTTTGCACAAGATTTTTTAATTTTGCCATTTGATTTATGGTAATTTTTTTTCAATAAACAAGAAAAAAACACTACGAAAATACTAACACAAATTTAAAAAAAAGCTAGTTTAAAATCAAAACAAGACAAGTGGCAGATTCAAAGTGAAAATCACACACGAACTTTGAAATTCGAATGGTACCCATTCGAGACACCGCATGCGAAAAAGTTCGCATACGAAGCGGTCGAAAATACCAATATCGATTTTTCGTGCGAAATCCTCTAATTTTGTATACGAATCAAATTCGAATGGTTTCAAAAATACGGCCCCAGATCACCTTCTCGTTTATCACTAGAGTGTATTATAAATGAAAGGAAAGATGTAGGCTCCTGATCGTTTTGCTACACTTAGAAAAATAGTTTATGTTCCAAAACCGAGTATAATATTCATTCATTAATGTAGTCACCAACATCCTTTTACTCTCGTCCTGGTCTCTCCCACCATTTCGAGTACAGGACACTTCTAAAAACATAGAGAGGAGTGGTGAGCTAAGGTTAAGGGCAATAAACTATAAGTCAAGATTTTTACTAAAAGAATTACAAATATTATTTCTTCAGATCCGTAGTGTGATAGCGTTCTCGAATAAAACAATTATATTTTAAGCAGATTCTTTATAAAATAAAAATATGTATCGCTTTTATCACAGATAAAATAATTATGTTATGTTGTTAACATCTCTTAAATTACCATTTAGTTTGTGATATTTCTAATTTATTTATATACATAATAAGGTAAGACAAATTAAGCGAAAAAATTGAAATTTTTTTAATCTTAATTTTAAGAAATTCTTTTTACTTACTGTGATAAAATAATCACAGCCGAAGACAAATTGTGTTGATTCAAATATTTATATTTTGTAATGCTATTTATATAGACTTATAAGTAAGTAATAAAACAATTACATAACATTAATAAAATAATTTTGTAAATGCTTTATTATGGACTGGAATCGATTGTATAATCTTATATAAATCTAATAAACGAGTTTATTAAAATATAAATATTTTATTAGCATGGGCCCTTTTAATTTTATACACGATTTATAAATGCTTATAGGAGCAAGTTTGATAATAAAGTTTTTTTATAATGTTATATAGCATGCTATATGATAATTTCAAGCACATTTGTGCTGCTTGAGTAACAACTTTAATCTTGGTATGGTCATCTTTAAGTCAGTTTTTACTTACCAAAATTCTCTGTGAGCCTGCATTGATCAGTGTATTTCTTGCGTCTTAAAACAAGCATCGTTCTGATGTGATCCTTCACAAAAACACACTTTAAGGCTTCACAGTTAATAAGGCTTGCATCTTCGAACCCTGGGGTGCCCTTTTCTCAAATAACCTACTTCTACCCGTACTTCAGTTTTATGAGCCTGGGAAACTTTTTAAACACCCTCACTGCCAAAACCTTTAGATGCTAAGGTAATACGTCGCTTGTGTTCTACGTCCTGCTTAAGAAAATTAATGCTGTTTTTAAGCTTATCTTCAAGGAGTGCAGAATCACTATTAAAAGAAGAATGCTGTCACATTCTCGGTAGTGGGAATAATATTGCAGCACGTGTCAGATTTAATGCCCAGTGTTTCAAGGGAACGTAGTTTCGAGTCTTATCAATACAATAAAGCTATATGAATACTTTGTGCTGTTGAATTTGATAGAATGACTTTTAAGAGCTTCCTAATGTAAACCTCAATCTGTAGATCTTCGCCCAAACCTAGTAAGCATATCCTCAATAATACTCAGCATATATATTCGATAATTTTCAATTGAATTGTCCTCATGGAACTTTTTGAACTGTGGCCAAAAAGCTAGTATGCTGCAGTATCTTGAAAAGACAGGAGGGGATTAGATAATGTTTTTAAAAATGAGTCCCGGCTCAAAATTTTGACCTGTTGACAATAAATGATTGGCAAACGCTCACTTGGTCTCCTACAGTGTCGGTGTCTTTAAACTTGTTTACCAGACCAAGATGTTCTTGTACAATTGTTGAAATTTTCCTGCCATGTGGGACAGTCTTACCAGTTTTGCTGTGAGGCTCTGGGTTCAAATCTCGATAGTTCCTTTTGATTTTTTAAATATTTTTCTTGTATTCGAGTTCTATATTGTTGTTTTTTATGTATTTGTGGCGTCAGTTTTTTAAACTTATAGTTTACCGTTCAGTGTGTGTTTTAACCTTTTTAAGGTATATTTTACGCTTTACTTTATAGTCTTTTTGTAATTTTGTTTGTTTTGTTTGCTATTTATATATATATTTGCTATATATTATTTTTTAGGTCTGATGATGCTCTTAGCAGCGAAACACGTGTCACCACTTTGACTCATTAAATAAAATTTTTTAGACCAAGACTTTGTGTTGTTGACTTTAATTTATGTCAAGGTCTCTTTGAGAATATTGACGACCTCTTTCAACTATAAATAATATTAATTATCCATACTTACCTCGTTATTGAAGATTTTTTTTAAAGCGTTAAGTTAACTTTATAAAAATAGGTTTAAAATTTTATTACATAATAATTTTCAAGTAAAAGTAAATCCTGATAAGAATCATTATTAACATAAAAAAATTCTACTGTTTTAACGAAGAGTATTAGAATTAGATCGCAAACATACTAATAAATTAAAGACTTTTACCTAATTACTTTTCTAGAGATAATTGGGCTGTCATTTCAGAACCCCTTGGGTTGTTTAGTCATTTCCCAATATTATTGTGGACCGGTTTCATGACGTAAGACTAGCGATGGCGACGACGTATCACTGTCTCTTTTCAGTTTCCACTGTTTCCAGCGTTTTCTCGATATAGGCGAGCCGCGTGTAACGTATAGACGACCAGTAAACGTCACGCTTTTAATAAATGCTGCGTTGCCAAACGTACATCAATTTCTTTTTTAATAAAGTTGAAATTAACAGAAAGTATGTACTATTATATTTTAATTAGATGTTTATATATTTCTTCATACAAAGATTTCAGAAGAAACATACCGTGCGTCAAAACAAGCTATAGTGAACCTAAATTATAAACAAGAAAAATAGAATAAAATCAAACAGTTACATCTTAAGAGTTTTTCTTGTGCGATAATCCATTCCCGAGTTATGGCGTGCACAATTTTAAGTCTGTCTCGCTCCTCAGTCATCGATACATTAAAGTCATATTACGATTACATTTTTTTTTCTACTACCGTGCGTAAAGTTCTAACTTTAACACCTTAAACCCACGGTTTATATAGTTTCACTTTTTACGCACTGGTGCCGAAAATAGTTATTTATGTAGCAAGTAAAATAATCCTTTTTTTAATGAATTGTTGTCAATACCCATTAATAAAAAAGGGGAATTTTACACACGTGTAACATACAAAATGTTTTCTACTACCGAAGAAAACATCAAAAAAGTAAAAAATATCGAATTACTTTTTACTCACTCAAATAAAAGTCAAATTACTTTTTACGCACTAGTGCCTAAAAAGATTTTTTAAACACTAGTGCCTAAAAAGATTTTTTAAACACTAGTGCGTAAAAAGTGAAATTTTGCACACCCTGGAAAATGTGTAAAGTGAGCACTTTACGCACGGTAGTAGAAAAGTCTTTTTACCTTTATTTGACACTTAATTTATCATTTTCAAAATTTTCTTTGATTTAAGAAAAAATCAAAAATACGAAATTAGCTTACGCACTGGTGCGTAAAAAATTACTATACCCACTAGTGCGAAAGGAAATTTGTTTTTTTTGTTTATTTTTTTAAAATGCTTTCTGCGGTAGAAGAAAAAAAAATTGTATATTATACGTGTGTAAAATCCCCTTTTTTTATTCATGGGAATTGTCGCATGAGCCGTGGGCAAATTTTCCATTCATAAAAAAGGATCATTTTACGTACAACCATACCAAGTGCACTTGTGTATTTATGTATAACTATAAGTAAAAAACACCTTTTTCTCTGTATTTTAGCGCCATCTACTTTTTGTACTTTACTTTTTTTTTAGTTTTTGTTTTCACAAATTTTCCCAAAAACCTACCATTTCCGAGCTAAATGAATTCCAACAAAATTTAGAGTTTTTGAAAAATGCACCACTCGGATGTCTCACATTTTTGAAGTTAAGCTTATCTAACGCCCATCTAACGATTTCTGCAAAAAAGTAACTATGTATGGTGTTTTTCTTTGCAAAACGGCTTTTTTTTTGTCAGATTTACTGTACTCTTAATTATTTTGGGTTTAAATATTTATTATATCATATCTTTACATTATTATTTGAAGGCTCCTACTACATGGGTAATGCCTTTAACACTTAGTTGCTTTTGACGAAGTAGCTGGACGATTAGATTTTTTTTCATTCATGAAAACATCGATTTTGTAGATCATCGATTCTTTTAGGTAATTATATTAGATTAAATTATTAATTTTTTTATTTGAATTAAGTATTTTTTAGAAAAAAAAAGAGTTTCACAATGGGATTAAAAAAAAATTTATTTGTGATTTGAACCTCTTTGAATTTGAGTCAAATTCCAAAATTTGAGCTTTTCAAATTTGAACCGTCTGCAACAGTGTACCTATTATAGTGTGTAAGTACTGATTTGCAATAAATTTGTTGTCTAGTTAGTTGCGCCAAAGAGAACAGAATGCGCCGAACATTTTTCGCGGTTTGCACAAAGCGAATTATTCTTTCGCTCCTGCTGTGTATGGGCTTTTGTTTATTTGTGGCGTCTTGTTTATATTTTACGTTTTTTTGTCTTTTTATGTACAGGGTGGCCATTTTATTAGGGGGCTATATCTTTTCAGAATCTAATCTACAGGATGTGCAAAAAATATTCTCACAGAAGTGGTTTCGTCTTAAGCGAATTTTTAAATTATTTGAGTTTCATCAATCCAGGGTGTTTTTTTGCCCTAGCCAACGGTTGTACTGTTGGT
This sequence comes from Anthonomus grandis grandis, assembly GCF_022605725.1. NCBI lineage: Eukaryota > Metazoa > Arthropoda > Insecta > Coleoptera > Curculionidae > Anthonomus > Anthonomus grandis. The sequence goes on along the minus strand of NC_065559.1, from coordinate 15,954,748 downwards.
TTAGGAAGTCACTTATATTTTGGCTCCTGTGATATGGAGCACCATCTTGCTGCCATAATAACTCATCACGTTGGTAGGCCGGTATTTGATTTTCTATTAGCGGTTGTATTTCATTCCTTACCATATCTAAATATCTTCTTGAATTAAAATTTTCATTAAAGAAAATTGGTCCTATAATTTTTCATCGATTTTATCACTCCAGTAATGCGTATCTTTCCTGTTGAAAATTAGAAAAGTGTTGATGCGTGAAGAATTGACTCAGTCAGTCCAAATAATCTTATTAAAGACATTTCCATCGAAATTCATGTTCATTAACCTATCACAAAAGTTTAATCTTCCATTATAGTCTCTTTCTTCTAAACGTTAACAGGTAAAAATTTAAATGATTTAGGGCTATTAATTTTTAAACAGTCTTGAATCACGCTTCTTGTGGCATTTAACTCCAAAACGGCTTGCCTGGTGGATGTTTCGGATATATCCTCGAAATGTAGAAGAATTTCTAGCTGCTTCTCTTCTGTTAGAATGGTCTTCATGGTCTATTCTTAGGTCTTGGGAGTAATCTACCATCTTACTTGATTTTTGCATAAATTTTGCCAAATAACTTCTTTTCCGGAATTTGCCGTAACGGAAATTTTCTTCTATAGGTACTCTCTGAGCGCCAAAGCTGGACTTTTTGAATTTTTAAAAAAACATTAAAGCATATCTACTTTTTGCTCCACTGTATAAATTTTTAAGAGAGATTTTAATTTAATTAATGCAAGTAATATTAATAACTGCTAAACTGACAATGTAAACTTGTCAAAATATTATTCTGTTGCTATGGATACGACAAGCGCGGATATTAACTATTGTTATTTAGCCTACTAGGGTGAAATACTAAATTAGCAAAATGTGTTCAAAGAGCGTTATTATTGTAGCGATTTGAAATTGTATCACTTCAATAAAATCCTAAATATTTTCTAAACTATTATACATACATATATACATCAATAAATAGTTTTTCTGCTCTTTTTAAAAATACTATACAAAATTAATTCAAAAAACTGAAATATTGCGAATTGGAAATCTAAAAATATGTTTTATTATCTCAGACACCCTCAGGTAATAAGACATATTAAAATGATTGACCCTGTATAAGATTAAAATACATAGTCACCATCCCTTTTCTTTCATCAAAATAAATGTATTTTTGGTAAAATTTTTATCTATAATTTTAAGAACGATTCCTACAAGATTCCTTTACATCCCGATTCTTTACCATCCTGAAGATCTCGATTCCTTTAAATTCGAGCAATGAATTGGCAACTCTTAAATGCTGACGTCATTAGTATAACACGTAATTCTCATTAAACCACTAAAAAGTAAAAAAAAAATAGACGAAAAAAAACCACCAAGTGTCATGTTCCTCTATGGAGCTAATAAATGCTCATATTTGTGTTGTATAGCCTGGGATTTTTTGTTCAAAATAAAAAATATATTACAGTCGAAAGCCTTTCCCACAACCCTTTAAATACTTTTCTTATGATCATTTATATATAAAAAACCTTTTATCCTACAAGTTTTAAAAATTCCGTGATGCTTTAAAGGCGGAAATGAAGTATCGAAGTAGATACTTCATTTTTTAGGGGATCGGCCAAAACCCTTATTTGGCCGATCTTAAAAAATCTTAAAGAATATACGTCATATAACCCAATAATAATCCCATTCTATTCCTATAATCCCAAAAGTTCCAAAATGAAGTCTATTAAAATTAGTTCTATACAGGATGGTCCTCCGGGAACTGAATCGGTCACTTATACAGGTTTCTATCAATATTTTTATTAGTATTAATATACCTTACCAACATTTATATTTTTAAATTCTACATATCAAGTCCTGTTTTAAGTGGTAATGATGTTTGCATTCATAAAAATACAAATGGTGAACTTAAAAGAAATATCAACCTCCTATATGTGATTAGTATAATGCAAACCACGCTGGAAATAGACCACAAAATAATGATGATTGTGTGTACGTAATACGTATTTTTTTATAAACCATAAAGAGCTGACATTTTTTAACAGATTTTAACAGAATAATCTTAATAATAATATAATTACCTATAGGTTAAAAATATACGTAATTTACTAAATTATGTAAAAAAGTAATAATAAAAGATCCTGATAGATCCTTTTAGTTTTAACGACAATCCCGCAGTAATAAACTGGCAGTTCTTTTCATATTTATCCATTAGACCTCATTTATACAATAGTTGTTTAGAATACTCAGACTCGAAAAAAAACTCGGGAATCTCCAAACACACGTTTGTTTCATGTCTCAAGCCACAAGAGCTCTTTTTTCACAGCATATGGCCGCATGTGGAATGTCATATCACACGGTAAAATAAATATTAGCCATCTAGCGGTGCAGCGCCAAGGCAGGATTCACCAAAATATGTACAAAGGTGGTACATATTAAAGAAATATGGATTCATATAGAATATAAATCTGTAAATCTAATAAAGAAAACAAAAGTAATGAATGCATGCCCCCCACCTTGAAGGGCTTAACCTTCAAAAGAATAGTTTAAAATTGACCTAAATTAACATAATATCCTTACTTAATATAGACCTAGCATAGTAATTAAATAAAGCACACTTAAAACTAAGAACTCTTAATAAGTAAGTTACGTTTAGTTTAGTTCCATATATCAAGCACTAAATCTAGTCTATAGTACAAACACAAATCTGGTCTATAATTTAACTCATATCACTTGGTTTTGGACTCTCACATGATTCCATTGGTAGAGGGCAAATTTTGGAAAACAAACGTTTCACAATTCCCTTAGAGGCCTGGATGGATGCTACTCTTGCTACCCTATCTTGGCCTAGTTGAACAGCGATAATTCTTCCCATACTCCATTGTAAGGGTGGTCGGTTATCATCTTTTAAGACAACCAGGGCTCCAGGTTGAAGAACATTGTTATGATTTTGCCAATTAGTTCGAACCTGAAGTTTACTCACATACTCTAGGGATCATCTCGACCAAAAATGCTGCTTTAGCTGCTGCAAACGTTGAAAGTGGGAAAGTCTGGACTCCTTAACATCGCCCAATTAGAAAGTCTGAGGGGGTCAATGCGGTCAGAGTCTACAATCATTAGGATCTGGAGAGACTGGGGTAAGAGGATGAGAGTTTAAGATAGCTTCTATTTCTGTCAAAACTGTAGCTAACTCCACATAATAAAGCATTTCCTAGAACCCTCTTTAAATGTGTTTTGCATGAAGCTTGCCTCCCAAATACCCCCGAAATGAGGTGACGTACTAGGAATAAAATGCCAAGTTATCCCCTGATTTGCAACTGACTCGGATAAATTCACCTCATCCCCCCTTAAAAACTTACCAAACTCTTCAAGCTCATTTCGAGCTCCCACAAAATTGGATCCGTTATCGGAATATACATATTCAATAGTTTACCTCTTCGTGCAATAAATCTTCTAAATGAGGCTAGAAAGGCCTCTGTTTTCAATTCAGTAACTACCTCTATGTGTAGTGCCTTTGTGGTAAAACAAACAAAAATACAAATATAACACTTAACCCTTTTGCATCCCCTTCCCTTTTTATCCTTCATAAATAAAGGCCCTGCATAATCTACACCGACATTATAAAAGGGACGCGCAGGGGTTACCCTAGTTTGACGCAAAACACCCATAACAGGATTCTTAGAGTTTGGGTTGGTTCTGAAACGAGAATGATGAATTTTGAAAAGAATTGATGAATTACGAGCTAAATTTCTTCCCCAAAGTTGCCAATACACTTCTTTAATTGAGGAAGGAAGACGTTAAGGGCCTGCAATATATGTTCATGCTGGAAGACAAGATTAGTAAGGGGATGTTCACCAGGAAGAATTGCAGGATATTTCTTTTCAAATTGAAATTCTGAAAGTTGTAACCTTCCCCCCACCCTCAAAATACTCTCACAATTCAGGAAGGGGTTAAGTTTTAACAAATTTTCTTTACTTGATAACAATTTGGATTATTTAACTCAGGAGCAGTAAGAGGACCAGCAATCTTTGACCTCTGACGACACTTTGCAATAAATCGCAGGCAGTAAGTCATTACTCCTTTTATCTTAGATAACCGCGAAAATCTGGCAAATGGAAATAGGGCACCAAACTCGATCTTAAATACAGTAATATGTTTATTCAAATCTGATAAATTAATTTGAGATTGAAAGTCAGATTTGGGCCACGAACACTGAGGGAAAGAGAGCCATGGCGGGCCATTCCACCACAGATTTGAACTCTGAATTTGACTAGGATAAACACCTCTGGACAGTAGGTCTGCTGGATTGCTCGCACTACGGATATGACGCCAATCAGATGATGAAGTAAGTGCCTGGATTTGAGTGACTCTGTTGCCAACAAAGGTTTGTAATGTATTAGCAGGAGTATAAAACCAACTTAGAGTTACAGTTGAGTTGCTCCACAAAAAAACATGAGTTGACAGTGACTGTAAGAGTGGAACGCACCTTATCCACGAACTTCGCCAGAAGGAGTGCGGCGCAAAGTTCCAATCTTGGAATTGTAACAACCTTGAGTGGTGCCACCTTACTCTTACCACAATCTAAGTGCACACTTATCATACCACAATTATCTACACTCCTTATAAAAACACAAGCCCCATAGCCTTCAGTACTAGCATCTGAGAAGCCATGGATTTGAATCTCAATACAATGGATATCAGTATAAGATGTATTAATCTTACAAGAAGGATATGTAGCACTGATTTTGATACAAGGAAGACTCATCGAATATCGATTAATACAAGATTGGATAGTTATTTGACATTATGTTTTAACTGCGACACCTTTTGACCAACTCCTGTTATGACAGATGACAACTCAATTTGTTCAAGACCTAGTCTCTCACAACACCCCTGTGTGATCAAATGAGTCTGGCTACCACTATCCAGTAAAGCTCTGCACACATGAGGAACTCCGGATGAGTCAATAACCTTCACTTAAGCTGTTTGCAACAAGACATTTGAATAAAAATTATTTACACCACTAGATAAACTGACAGCGCCATCAGTGCCCTCATTCTGGTCTGGCTCGTTACTTAAAACCTGTGTTTCTTGTTGAGGTCTATTAAAATGTAATAGAGTATGATGTTTTAGCTTGCACCTCTTGCAGGAATAATTAGATTTACAAAATGTACTGCCATGCCTCTCTTTTAGACAGTTGAAACACAATTTCAAACGTTGCATCCTTTCTACTCTCGACTACACTGTCAGTTTATTAAATTTAGAGCAATTATGAATTAAATGCGATTTTCTACAAAAGGCACAAACACTAGAAATATCCAAATTTTGCAAAAGATCAGCTTTCTTCTTTAAAAACTCTAAAAAATTACTCAAAGAAGGAAACTCAGAATTTTGACCCAATATCTCTGTATCAGTTAACTGACATAATGATTTTAGGTTGGAGCAAATCACTTTTCTTTCTTCCCACTCACGCTCTGTCTTTTTGTCCAATTTAGACCGAAAAATAAAAAATTAAAAGCGTATCCCAAAACTCTGTGGGTTGGTTCAAGGTTTTCAAGCTTTGAATGTGATTTGATAGTGCATCAACCATTTTTTGTAACTCAAAACAAGACTCAGAACTTAAATTGGGTATATTAAGCAATGCCTTTATGTAATTTTGCACTAAAATACTTTTATTATTGTACCTATTGCACAACATATCCCATGCTATCTGATAATTACTTTCAGTAGCCTCAACCCCATGAATCACCTGAACCGCCCCACCCTCTAGGGATGCTCGAAGGTAGTGAAATTTTTGCACATTATTTAACGAATTAATGACTTAAACAGATCTCGACATTCAAGCCAATTTTTATAATCACCCGAAAATTTGATTTGTGCACTCTGTACATAATTACCTCGAGAACTTGAAGGGTTTTGCACACTCTTATTGACTAATATTTTATACTGAACTATTATTTTCCCCACAATTAACAGCACTATAGTATTTTTAAATATTTTTTTTTCCTGTTTATTTAACTTATAATAACTGTCTTCAAATGATGTACGCTCCTGCAGTTGCTCCTCAGTAGACTCTGACAACATCTCAGTTTCACTCTGTACATTATTGTACATTGTAACTATTTATGGTTTATTAAATTTAAAGGTAACGACAGCCAATATACACAACCAAAATAGGAGATGTGAGCGGAATACATGTGAGAAGCTGTGTGCCAAATTTAAGACAAATTTGACCTAAGATTTTTTAATCTAGTACTTTTTTATGCTTTTATCTATTTGACAGTAGGTCTTTGCTCTCTTCCATCTTTAGTTTTTGAAGGATGGCACCACATGCAAATCCTAACAAAGTGAGAATAGGTTTTCTTTGTTTTGTTTATGTTGACGTTTACCCAACATACCAGATGTCTCCCAATCAAAGTCACAGTATGTAACTTTTTTATTTTTAAATATAAAAGTTTTTAAGAAAATGTATTTTTAATAGTTATAGGACCACTACCTTTAACTATTAAAAATATATTACAAATTCATCTCCTAAAAGCCACATCAACTTTTTTTAAAATATATTATTTAATTAAATGCTGCAATTGAGCTCCATCAGCTTCCAGGCAAGCTTCATATCGCCAAGAGACTTCTCTTGTGCAAGCTACAGTAATCATGCGAGGGATGAATTTGTCAGGGCTAGTTTATGTAAGTAATTTTGGGTAGTGGTTTTATAACTATTAAAAGTACATTTTCTTAAAAAAAAATTATATTTAAAAATAAAAACGTTACAGCCTGTGACGTTTATTGTGGGACACTCTGCATTTTACAATTCGTTACATTTTTATTATTTAAACTAAAATTTCGATATCATTTGGTCGTTCTAAGACTTTGTGCAAAATTGTGGGTTGCAACCTTAATTGTGAATTTTTATGGAAAATATAGATTGAAACTTGTTTATTTGGTAAATTTAGATTTTTGCTATTTGTGAAAAACGGATAAAGAACAGGATCAAAGTATCTAGATTAATAACAGAAAGATACTATAGAATGAGTCTCATTATTACCCTAGGAAATGTAAACTAAGCAAGCAGCAAAATCTACTTTATATATTATTGGAAGTGTGTGTTTTTGACAATTTTTTTCGGCTTGATCATCTTTATGATCAATAGCCTAAATTGTAGCAAAATACTTGAGTTTATATACCTACTATAAAAACATATATTTTAAGTTAGTAATATTAGAAAAATTGTTGGTGACCGGAAACTAACAGATTAGGCCTTATTCTTTTTCGATTAATTTAATTCACACCTAACGAACGGGAAAAGCACCCCATGTTTTTCCTATATTATTAAAAAATTCCTATAAAAAATATTATGATATTTACATCAATCATAATATTTTTTATAAATTTTCTCAGAAAGTAAAACGATAAGCAACATATTTAAACCTATTCTGAGATAATTCTACATGGTGTCCTACAGTGGGTGGCACATTAGATTAGTTATTAAGAGATTAAAAAATATAAAGAGAACAAAGGGGATAAAGGAAAAACTTGTCAATGCCTACACTTCATTTTAAGCTAAAGAAATGATAGGCATGATTCTTTCTCGGAAATTATTTTTTAATGAATTTCTATAAATCCTACACCAAAATATTTGAAAAAAAATATGTACGAGATATAATACTACAAATTGTAAAATCAATGGAATTTCCCATTAAACTGAAAGTGACATAAAATAGATGAATAAATAAAAAAAATTGCATTTACCCAATATATACCTACATATCAATTCAATTTATTTTGCTAAAAAGTATAGAAGTTATACCGTTCCCTTACCCTGGGGCACCCGGTAGCACAATAATTAATTAGTTTTAAACTAAAAAGGCAGAAGAGATAATACAAAAACTATAATATGTTGATCTTTAAATTAAAGGTCTGTGTACAGTTATACAAGATTTTTTAAAATGTAGGTCAAGTTATTTACAAAAACAGCATTGTTTTCTATTAGTAATATGGTATTTTTTTATAATTTTATGGAAAAACAATAAAATTACTAAGGTTTATTATTATTTTAAAATACTTACGAGCATTTTCTACAAAAACGTTGTGGTAAAATTTTTGCTGCTACTCCAATAACTCAAATTAAATTATATCAAGTTGCACCATTTTATGGAGATTAAAATTAGGAGAATAAATAAAAGATTTTTATCATATAGAGCAAGAATAGTGTTCTTGAAAAAGTATAATTTATTTTACTATATGACTTCAAATAATATCAAAATGTTGGAACTTTTAAACTCAATTTGATTAAGCATCAAATTACGCAACTTTGCCATAGTTAAATTAAACCTGTATCTTCTACGCTTTCCCTGATCCCAATTTGCCCCCGAATTTGCGACACACTATACATTGAGAAAATTCCAATATAAATCATCATAGGATTAGGACATTTAATTGTTTGAAATAGGTATGTGAGCAAATGTTTGCACCAAATCACATATAGCGCAATGTTAAAACTTGGAGTTAATTTATACACAGATTTAGTTTATAGCTAGCTCCATATTAAAAATGGCTTAATTATGTTAAAAAAACAGTAAAAAGTATCTTGCTTATACTAAATAAAAATGTTATTGTTTTTCTACTGATTTTTGTCACCGAAAAAATAGGTTTTAGGCTTTTACAAAAAAATTATCAAAGACAAATAAATATGATTTGAAAACGCCAAAACCTTTAAAAAAATTTAAACAATACAAAACCTTCACAAATATTTTGTGAAAAGCCCAACATCTTTTATAATACATTCGCAATTTAATAGGTAATGATTTCCAGAATATTAACCAGATATAACAGCCTGATTTTAAGACTACACTGTATATAATATACCTTTCATAATTTTTCATATTTTTCTAATTGACTTCTACTCATACTAATATTAAAACAAAGACGAAAATGTTTTGATTTTCTATAGCCTATTTAAAAATTTTCCCACCACGCAATCTTGTAAAGAAACCCAAAATAAAGTCATTCTGTACCTGTAAGTCTAGTATGGCCACCGGCTATATTGGCAATCACATATTTGAAAATAATATTAGGTTATACTTACATCTAATTATAGGTAACACAAGATAATTTTTTTCAACTTTTCAAGATCGGATTTAGTTTTTAATAGAGCATAGGATTTTCTCTTGGATAAAGCTTTTTTTTGGCTTAAATTAGATTCACCGTATGCCACTTTTAAGATTTCACGCGTTTTGAAGCTCTTGGTTCCATTTTTACACCAAATTTAATGCAAACTCTTTGATCCCTGTTTTGCGACTGCAGAAAATCGTGGGGTACGCAAAACACTTCTAACATTTATGCCTCTTAGTTTACAAACAAACTAAATATGCTATACAGCTGAAATTTCGAAAATGCTCAAGACAAGTGTATTGTACCAACAAGTGTACCAAGATTGAACAGATGTCGCACGCTAAATCTGAATATTCACCTTACTTTTTGATCACACCTCGTATTTACCCGTACATTCCATCACTATAGTTTAAATCCCCTTAGTGGAGCTGGCATTCATCATATTTCTTTAAATAGACAGCCGTTTGTTGTGATACATTTTGTAAAATAAAATTATTTTTTTTTTATCCGAATTTGAAACAATATTATATTATTTTCAATTCGAACTGAGCTCTAGTTTGAGATTCGTTTAGTAAAGAAATGTTTATAATGTAACAAAAAAATTGTTTTATCATTTGACGACTTTACGATTTTACTTCAATAAAGTAATTGTTTGTTATTTCTGTCTTTTATTTTCAGTAGATTCGATTCGATAAAAAATAGTAGTACGATAAAAAAAGAGAGTGGAAAAAGTTATTTATTTGTATTTTATGCAGGGTGTTCGAGACAAAACAGTGCATCTCGAAAATCTTAAAAACATAAATTGTTTAGCCAAAAACGACCGAACACGTCAAATTTATTATTGAGGCGGACATTTATTGACAGAAATTACGTTTCTCTGATGTCATCCGCTTACCCCCCTAGAGCCGCCATGTCTTTTTTTTTTAATGGTGTTAGGGGTCGAATGATACCTTGAATTGAAGGTAATTTTATTCTCTACATAGCCCTGTTTTAATTTTATCAATTCGTTCTCAAGAAATATGAATAAACAGGCTGACATTCTTCAAAAGTTCTTCCTGCAATTTTGTTGCCTGCATAAATTTTATTTTTTTTTTAAATTATCCAGGTGTCAATCAAGAAAAAAAAATACATTCCAAAAATTCAATTTAAATACCTGCTTATTTCGACGCTTTTGTTGGTTTAGTTATTTTTATTTTGGTATCGGTGTTTTGTTGAAGTGATCAATAAAAACAGTAACACGTATATAAAATAGTAACAGTAGCAAGTATTTGTTTAATCTAATCCTGGTGATATTGAGAGTATTTATAACAATGGTTTAGACGCTGCAAGAAAGAATTAAATTGGTAATGTTCGCCAATGACCGCAGACGTTTCGAACAACATTTGTATTTTTGTTGGAGGTCAACGGAGATCATCTTCAACATTTAATAAAATAGGAGTTATTCACATTTATCATTTTTCTTGAGAACGAATTGATTAAAAAAAACAAAAATAGGGCTATTTAGAGAATAAAATTTCCTTGAATTCAAGGTATCGAAATATTGGAAGTTCTCGGTTACTATAAATGAAGATACTATGAATCCTAATATCCATTAAGTGCTAGAGAACCTTAAGATGCAACGGGAGTCTCGCGCATCATTGTACAATGAATAAGAGGTACACATAAAAATTATGTTTTTTAAGAATGCATTGATGATCATAATGACCGCCGTATTAACCGCAACTTACGTATTACATACAATGTAACCTAATTACTGCAAGAGTCAGCCATTTTAAAATTGGGCCATATAATGCTGATCGAAACACCTCTTTCGATTTTTTTTTAATTTATCAAGTGATATATAATATAACATTTTATTAGTTTAGACATGTCAAATTATCTGTTTCAATAATGAATAGGATGAAAATGTTTTATCTATTGATTTTTCCAAACAGTGTGTTAAAATAACACAATCGAGAATTGCAATCCGATCAATATTCGGTGATGTTCTAACATTCTTCCAAAGGTTTATTATCATTGTTGGGCTTGTTTGCAACTGTTGCTAATCTAATTTGGCAATATTCTCGATATTCCTCCAGGAGCAAGGAGAAAGGTTTTTAAACAGAGCAGGCGGGAGATTGGAAAAGATTATTAGTAAAAAAACTTAAGTATATTTATCGATCATAATCTTAATTTTGAATATCATGTTTCTAATATTTTACAAAAAGCTTACTATAAACTAAAAGTCTTGTACATGTATTAAGATATTTTATCAACTAACATTAAACTTAATTTAATCATTAGTCCTCTCAGTGATCAGTTACGGAAGCGTTTTATTCTGGCCAGCCCTTGCTCAAAGAGATAAATATAGCTTGCAAAAATTACAAAATGCTTGCCTAAAATTTAGTTATTGTAAGCAAAAATATGACCATGTAACACCATTATTTATCGAATTTCAATGGCTAAGGCTGGAAGAACGATTCAAAGTTTATAGGGCTAGTCTCATTTATAAAACTGTCCACAGTAGAGTCCTCAGGTACTTGTATGAGAAGCTGGTAAGCTGCAGTAGCATTCATGGTCGTGATATGCGTTATTCTAAATAGTTTTGTGTACCAAAGCATAGAACTACCAAATTTCAAGCCTCATTTAGCTATACCGGTGTTAAAATCTATAATGCGTTGCCTCATGATCTAAAATGTAAGCACTCACTCGCTTCCTTCAAAAAATCTGCCAAACTCCATTTTAATAGTAGTTTATAGTTTAGTATTTTACGAAAATCATATTTTTTTTCACATATATCACATATGTTCACGGCATATTTATTTATTTATTTATTTATTTATTTTTTTTATTTTTTTAATGAATTCAGAGATCGATAGATAAAGCCTAAGCTCTTAGCTCTATGAGTCTAAAAGCTAAATGGTATATAAAAAAAATCTATTATATCTCAAATAAATTATGGTATTTAAGATTTATTGAACTTAAATTAAATTAAATATAACAAAAGGTATCATTAAAGATTAAGGTTTACATTTCTTTCAAATACGTGAAAAAGTATATTTCCTTCTTCTTTTCAATATTTAAGTGTGTCAGATAGTTTTTTCTAAATTGATTTTTACTATGAAAGTGAAGTAATACCCAACAAAATAAGTAACTCATTAAAGGTTTTTAATTTGATTTTGAAGGAAATTATGGTACCGTGGACCAGTTAGAGGTTTATTAGAAAATATTGGAGCATACGTTGTATTAATTGTTATACCACCCAAACATGAATAGGATTTCTTCCTTGAAATTTAATGGTTTGATTTTTTTTGGGGTTTTCTCCAGCCTAGTGATGTGTCTAGTGTCTATTAAATATTCCCGAGATGGTAATCTTCATCTGTTCACACAATTTTCACAAAAAAATCACATCATCGGCTCATGTTGTTGCCGAATTATAATTTGATACACAAATTTAGAGCTTCTGTACAATTTCTATAAAGAACATATGAAGACCACAGGCAAAGAAGGCCCTATGTCAAAGAACGGGATTTCGAGAAAACCCGTTCTAAAGCATTGGAACCTTTATTTTTGTTCGTTGGGGTGAGTAATATTCCAAATAAATGATACAGAAATGTAGCTTTCATGTTTATTATTAATGTTTATCTAGTAAATTAAATCAAATAGTAAATAAATTCTACAAAAAGAAGAAAAGACACCTCATTACAGAAAAAAAAGTAAAAACGCCCTTTGTCATATTATGATTCTTAACCTAAGTTTTTCATTAAAAAAAATCTTAATTGTCTAAAATTATTAATATTAATAATTAATTTTTGTGGTGGCCAGTGTCAGTTTCCTGAAAATGGAATGCTGTCAAAGTATTGCTGAGCCTCGGGTCCGCAAAATTTTTTAAGATCTTGTACATCTTTCCACTTTGCATGACTCAATGGTAATGAACTTAAAATTTTAAATTCCCTATAATAGTAAAACTATTTAAAAATTTGTCATACATTAAACTCACCATCAAATAACAAATCGGGAAGATTAAATTCTCCAGCTTTAAGCAGTTTATTAGGTCGAAATTTTCTGTCTGTTATGGGGCTTGATTCCCACATCTCATTGTATAGCTGTTTCTAAAGTAGATTAATTGGGGATGTTCTCTCACAATCTTCATTCAGTTCTCTTATCGGTCTTGTTGAAAAAGAACATTTTCTTCTATATCTGGGCTTCAAAAAGGACGTCCAGTTTCTAAAAAGATCTTGTTTGGCTTCAACAACTTCAAAGGGCATAGGCCTTGCCCTAGCAGATTTGAAATGATCATACCAGTCCGTGGGTAATTCTGCACGTATTTTTTGATTAATGAGACCAAAATCTTTGTCACATTCCATGTAACTATGGCCTCTGATTGGGAATGTTATTTTAACTGAATCTAGTTTCTTTTCAGTATGTACTATGTAATGAAGAGCACGAATTAAAATGTAATTTTTATTTTGGCCTCCACACGAGTCACAAAAAATCTCCAAATGTCGAACATATTTACCAAGAAAGTTATATAAAAAATGATGGAGTAGAGAGCTAACGGAGTCACTACCTTTATTTCCAATAATTTCTGGAGTCATGTAAAACACTGAATGGTATGTGGATAAAACATGAATGTTGAATGAATAGATGGAAAGTTGTCTTTTGTAATAAACATCATTCGTTGTTATATTAGGAACTGGCAGATTTTTTGCGTAATCTAAGCAGATAGATTCTGTAGAAATGCTCTTCTAGTTGTTTTTCTTTGCATTTCGTTTCCTCTGGTAAAATACTTCTGCTTTTAATTTGTGTAACTTGTTTTTCATTTCAAGTTTTTTATGTCTCTCTCTATTTGTTTATATTTTACAGATATTTTGTCTTCTATGCTTTGTTTACTAGCTTCCAATCCTTTTATTTTCGCCAAATGTGTATCACACTCACACACTATATTAAATTACTAGGTTTCTGGAGTTCTCTGAAAGCTTATGAGGAGGATTCAAGTGTTTACCTCTGTGGTCACGTGGAGCCTCACCTTTTTGTTTTAAGGACTTTTGAAGTACTTCTAGTTTTTTTCCTTTCAATGCCATGCATCGCCAAAAAAGCTTTGTGACACACCTGCTTTTCTTGTATGCTTCCATTGGCAGAGAATCTTATTCTATAATGATAGGAAGCATCGTGAAGTACAGCAGCTTCTTCTGTTTTGCGAGGCCTTCTCTGTTTTATTGGTAATACTGTGATTAAACCGCATAAGTAGATATTTTGCTCATCAACCGAATTTAATTCGTTAAACCGCCTAATTACCTTTACCTTTCTACTTCGGGCACATTTTCAAAGCACTTGTAACGTTTGCAACCACAATCTTTGCCAATAACATTGCTTCTTAAGTTGATTTTTTTCATAACATCGCTTAATTTTCCATACCGTTTCCTTTTTTTAGTTGAAAAATTCAAGGCAGGCACTACTACACACTATTTTTACATCAAGCACCACGTGTTGAAATAAACAAACTAAGCCATAATTTACTACGAAATGCAAATAAATAACAAAAAAACAAAGGTTTAGTCTGAATAAGCGCCTTCTTACCCAGCACCACACTGACATGGCGCCTTTTTAGGCTGTTCGTCAATATTAAAAATTGAAATTACTCCTGACTGAGCGCATTTATAGCCTAAACGATAGGATAGGGTTAAATTTTTGAAATTTTTCTAATAGATGGCACTGATAACTCAATTTCCTTAAAAATTGACATAGCGCCTTTTTTGCCTGTGGTCTTGATTATATATATTTAATAATGGATTTCTTAAAAAGTCAGAAGGGTCGAGTTTTACTTTTCTATGTAACACCACCAACATTCAGCTAACATGAAGCCACCGTAGAATAATATTATATTCTTCTAATATAGAAAGCCTGAACCTTCGAGCCGTGACGTCACGTCGAACGTCTGAGTATCCCGTGTCGTTCGTATGTTAATAGCCGTATTTATTCAATACTACCGCTGTTAAAATCATAATATTATCATTGTGTATCGTTTAAATGATAATATTGTTTAATAAAATTAATAGTGTGTTAGTAGAAAGAACTACAAATAATAAAAACATATTCTTCATTAAAACAAAAATGATATAAAAATCAACAAATTCTTTAATGAGTTATAAATATAAGACAAATAACCCATACAAGTTTTTAATAGCTACCAAAGTATATTATATATATGCACATATATAGAATAGAATAAATTGAAACATAAATACAAAACTCTTAGGAAAATAATAAATATAATAAAATGTAAGATTGTTTAAAACAATTTTAATAAAATACTAAATAATTGTTTAAAATTGATAGTATGCTGGTAGTAGTACAAAATACATAAAATCATATTTTTTATTAAAACAAAAATATCATAAAAAATATAACATTCTTTAACAAGGTATAAATATAAGGCAAATAACCCATACAAGCTTTTAATACCTCCCGAAATATATATTTATAATAAATTAAAACATAAATACAAAACTCTTAAAAAAAAATAATTATAATGAAATAATAAATATAATAATATGAAAGTTGGTTTAACATAAATTTAATAAAACACCAACAGAAATAAAACTCAAATAGCTAGATAAAAAAACTCGATAAAAACAGAATAAGAAATTTAATAAATTAATTTTATGAACTGGAAAGTTTTTTATATTTTCTGGTCTTTGGTTCTGGTTTTTGGTTTTCATCTTTTGATTTGGACACATTTTGTTTTTCTTGTCTCTCTATAATTTTTTTTACTTTGGCGGCATGGATTTTATTATTTTGGACTTTTCGGTAATTATTTAGTAAAATGTTTGAAAACTTAAATACCGCATTTTTTACAAGATCTGACATAGGAATTCCACAGTCACATGTTATTTCAGGATCGATATCTGAATTGTCGAAAATAATTCCAACAGCAAGCTTGGTGAGGACGGCTCTCTGAGATGAGCATTTTAAATAATTTTCTTCATATCTGTCCGATATTAGAGATTTAAAGATGTTAAAAGTTATTATTAATACTTCCTAATGCCTTCCTACCGAGCGCATACCTAATCCCGGGCCGGGCGAGGAAGTCGAGTCGTTCGGGCAATAGACAGACGTTCGACGTGACGTATAGCTAGCTGCTGGAGAGTGGGATGATGTTTCTGCCGTTTCTGGCTTTCTATATTACGGTGGCTTCGGCTATCATCAACAACATTTCGTTTTTTATTTTTTTACCGAAATACCCAAGAAATCCCAGGTGGCAACTTTTCGCTGCAGCACCTTGTAGGAGTTCAAAATCAAAATAACATAACTCTAGGAACTAAATCACCTGCCTAATAAAATGAAAACACTTCTAATAAATGCTTTGGATACTGGACTTTCAATTCCTACTTTGTAAAAATATGCCTAGTTAGTAAATTTCAGTTTTTTACAAATATAATATTGCTTGTTTCCTGTTTTTATTTCATTTATTAAATTATTATACGCTTAGTACAAAAACTAAGCTTATTTAACTGTTGTCTAAATTTGTTAGAATATATGTACATATATGAAGAAGATCGACTGTCGCACGTCTTAAAATATTGATATTTTAATAACAATCAATATTGATTAAATCAGTGGAGACATGTGAGAAAGAGTGAGGCAGCCCCTTAGTTACAGATATTAACTCATGATAAAATTGATTTAGCTAAAAATAGCACAAAATCATCTGATGTTATAAACTTGAAATATTAATTAAAAAAAAGGTATAAGTAACATGTTTATAATACCTATATGAGATCCCTATTATTTTAAGGAATAAATTAGTTACTTGCAATATGGCTGTTTCTGCCAAAATCTAAATAAACCTTATTAACGAGAACAAAAATATTATGTGCAAGGAGGCACGTTAACAAATTTACCGTACACCGAGTCTAGTAACGTACGGAAACAGTTTAACCCCGAGAGATAACCAAGGATTTCATGCAGAACGTTGCGGCAACGCCGCGACGAGATGTTATTTTAGATTAGTCGAGGTCGGTATGATTCTCAGCGCGGACGATTTTGTCATTGCTCTAAGTAAAATGGAAAATAAAGACGCAAACGACTTAGAAAAGCGGAAAGAAAAATGTGGACATTGTGATGGTCCCAGTGAACGTTATTAGTGTACTAATCCTAAGGTGGAAATCAAAATCCGGCTCGTAGTATACCTTATTATCGCGACGTGAAAGTGCGACGAACAGTGACGAAACAAAATATTTTTCGATTGGTGTTGTGCTATTTTTAAGTGCAAAAGAATGGATCTCAAGGCTTTTTTTTAACGGATATTTTGTGTACGATTTAATTTACTCTATGTTTTTAAATATTAAAAAGTGGTTTAACTTTGCACTGTTAGTGAAGGTCATAATATTGTTGGTGCGGTTATTACTAATAAAAATTCGACGGGTCGTGGGGGAATTCCATGGATTCTTGTGGCGGACTTTTATGTACACTGTACTGTGCCCACTTGGAATACACATTTGGATTACTGTAATTTGGCTACGTTAAGGTTCCGCAACAGGTAAAAACTCATAACAATAGATTTTTGAGATACCTAAATTAAATAAGGGTCGCCCAGCCTTTTACTACCTATGACTTTGATTTACTACCCCTTATCTTAACCACCTGTATTAAGAATTATCCTATTTTTCCTAAAGTTTACTCACGCCTATAAATGATCTCGAAATTAGCCAACCTGGCCGGAACTCCCCGTTTTATTACCCTAAATTCTTGAAATATACCATAGCTATTTTTGGATTCATCATCTGGATAATCCCTGGCTCAAATGAGAATGTCACCTTCCTGGAATCTTTCTTTTGGTATATCTTATTGTATCCTATACTAACATTACAAAATAACAAACATTATTTTTTTATCTTCAGAGAGTCCTCTAAAAGTTAGCGAACAAGTAGGTGCATTTTGTATATGGAGAAATGACTTATGTTTTAGTAAATGCAGTTATTGGTTCCTGTATGAACTTTTCTAGTTTTTAAAATAATCACAAAGAAAAATCAATAAACCTCATGATCAGCTGTTATGACCATTCATAGAATGAAACTTTGGCAGTTTCACTTTTTTTATAGTATACTGTATAAAAGTTAAAATTTGTGGATCTTATAAGTTATCCATTATGATTATGTATTGTGAGCTATAAACACGACGGTGTATAAACGAGAGTACTTAGCAGCACTATGTTAATTTTTTTGAGTTATGAATGAGTGAGGGTCCAAGGAGAGTCCCGGCAGATGTAAGTCATGCAAGTTTGGCTTTCAAACCAGAAGACTTTCAAACAATACCACAGAGGAGACTTTAACAAGTAATATAGAAAAGGGTGACAACTAACATTGATTTACTTACAGAAAATTGCAAGTCAAAAATGTATAAAGGAACTTATAAGGCCTCTGGTTTTAGACAAATAATTTTTAGAGAAATTCAGGTTACTAATAGCTCAGCATATTATTGGACCACATCAATTTTGGTGCAAAAAAACTGAAAATTTAAAATTTTAAAAATAAGATCAGAGGAAAAATTTTTAAGGAAACATTTTTATGAAACTCAAATTGATGGGTGTAAGGGAGATTCTAAGGAAATGTGGAGAACTCTTAATGATTTATTGAGACATAAAGAGCAAATATCTAATTTCTTAGAAATCAATTTTGGTACATGTAATGGGGAGATTCAGGGCCACTTTAATGACTTTTATTTGGATGACCTGAAAGATGTAATAAACATTAATAAAAGTGTAAATTGAAATGATAATTATATTAATAAACAAGGATAAACAACCAACCCCACAGAACTCTAAGGGATCAACTGAAAAAATTGTGTTTAGTCTTAAAAATAAAAAAACAAATGATGATAGTTTACTACATCTGACCAACACTTCTTTAGAAATAGGGACAATGTGGCTTTAGGAGTCAACATTCATGTGAGCTTGCTATTCAGTATGTAAATGGAGCCTGGAGACTTTTACAAAAGAACAGTTGTACTTACTGTATTTAAAATGGGCAAATTTAAAGAGTTATGGTGTGAATGTTAGAGTTTTAAAATCACCAAACAAATGTGGTGTTCCATAGGGAAGTGTACTTGGTCCACTTCTATTTAAAATATCATTGGTATTTAAATTATATTAATAAAATTTAATAAAAATTGTTTTATTGGTCTTTTTGATGATGTTACACTTATTTGTGTTTCCAGCTTTATTTTGAAGAAATTATAGTATTATTGAATACTGCCTATGTTGTTTAACTGGCTGTGTGTAAACAAACTAAAATTGAATAGGTACTAAAAATAATAAATACATGATAGGGTGAACTGCCCAGTTCTCGGCCACCTAACTGAATTTTTGACTTTGACTGAGAAATAAAATTAGAAAAAGGACAAAATTTGTTTTTTTTGTTTTTTTATGTGAAACCTTATAGTGTTCTTAATTGTTTCCTTTGGTCTAAAAAGGATAAAATATTCCCAGTTTTTATAAATAAATTAAAATTTAAAAAATGTGCATTCTGCCAGATCTCGGCCAGGTGGAATTTTTCTCGGCCTCAAAATGCCGGTTCTCGGCCGGGGTGGCCGAAAAATACTGACTTTCGACCGATCTAAATAAATAAAGTCCAGAAGCAATTAAAAAAGATTGTTTTAATTTTATTATAAGTCGTACAAGTAAAAATGTAATATGTTTTTATTCTTGTATTGAAAAATAAAAAAACGCAACTAAAGAAGCAAATAACAGGGTATATATTTAATACCAACTTAGTACAAACATACTTAGTAGGTACCTACCTAGTTTTGTAGGAACTTCAAATCTCTATAGTTAACAAAAATATAAAAAATTGCTTATAACTAATAGTAAATAGTAAAACTAATACCTTACCTACTATAATGTAGGTTCCTAATATTAGGTACATACACAAACAAATAACAGACAGATACTTTGAACAAAAACTTAAGTTCTTTTAAACTCTATAGACAAACAAAAAAAGAAACAAAACTCTAACAAAAATAAAAAAAACATTGCTTCTTTTAAAACTTTTCTTAAAACTATTGATACCTAAATTATAGGTACCTACTATAATAACTAGGTAAGTAACGGCAAGGAACATATACATAGGTAGGTAGGTATTTTACTGGCAAGAAATACATATAAAATCTTTGCTTGCAGCTTCTGAATATGATAAATGGGACAATTCAGTGCACGCTAAATGGTACCACTTAGGACAGATATCACAGCCTACATTTTTCAAATTGTCATCTTCTGTATCACTTATAAGTTCGTCCTCGCAAAGAGAACACATAAGTTTAATTTTTTTACTTTTTTTGTTATTTTTCGAGACACTCATATTTTTAGCTATCAGTGTCTTTTTCTCCTGTCTTTCTTCTTTTTTCTTCTTCTGGACATCCAGTTTATTCTGTTTTTCTTTTTCTTGTTTTTGAATATGTTCCCTCCAAGCTTTGGAGGAAATTGCACTTGGCAGTTTATCTCGTTTTTTACTTTCGTTATTTTTTTTAATAGGTTCGGGAAACTTCAGATGTTGAGAAAATGGACTTAAAACTTCAACGTCGTTCATAGATTTTTGGGGGGTTTTTTCGCCAATCTGGATTTTATCTAGTTCATTTTCGATACTTTTTAATGGTCTTTCTTCTCTTGTTATTGCATCTGCTCCTTTAACTTCACACGCTGTTTGGTTGTTAATATTTTCTTTACTACTATTTATGTCATATCTAAGTTCTTCAGGAATATTATTTTTAGATTCTTTAAATAATAATGGTTGCTTGAACTCTTCAGTTTGATTGATGGTATGGCCTTCTTCAATGATAGTTAAGGCATCATTGTCTGCAAGATTTCTTTGGTTTTCTGGTTCACTTTTATTGTCATCTAAACTTTTAGTCTCTTCAATTGGATTAGTAGAGTCGTGACTTTCTTCAATGGTAGCAAGGGTTTCATTTTCTGGTGGATTCTGATCATCTTCTTCACATTTTTTGTCATCATTTTTAATTTTTTTACCGAATTCTTCAATTGGACTGGTAAATTCATGAGTTTCTTTGGTGATAGCAGATGTATAATTTCCTTGTGTATCTTTTTTATTATCATGTTCGGGTTTTTTTTCAATTGCTTCATCTTTGTTATCATTGTCATTTGGTCCTTTCTGTTTGTAATTGTCTTGATAAATATTTATAGAATCATTATAGTTGTGTCTATGCTCTGGTTCTTTGGCTCCAAATATGTCAGTGACAGATATATCCAACGGCAAATCTGTCAATGTTAAATTTAAATCCTCAAAGGGAATTATACTCAAAGAATCCATTGGGACAATACTACCAATAGGTAGTGACTCTGACAATGAATTATCTTTATGTATTGTTATTTCCATGTCATTAACAGTTATGTCACTTATAATATTTATCGTTTCATGCTCAGTCTTTACCTTTATTTCATCTATGGTTTGGTAAATGATTTTTGCGTCAACACCTTTGGCAGCTAAGTTTGTTTCGATAAGATTTATCACTTTTTTGGCATTATCAATTTCTTCTTGTTTAATGTCATATTCTTTTTGGACTGGGCATTTGTTTTTTTCTAAAACATTTTGGACACACTTTGTGTAATCCACATTGTCCGGATTTAATGGAAAGAGTCCACATTTACGAAATCCATTTTTAATGCAAGGCACCATATCTACCTTATCTAAACTTTGCTGAAATATTTTACAAAAATTCACTTTTGTAATTGAACTGGTTACATCATCCTGTGTACTTTGCCATTCCCTGACGGTTTTTTTCCATTGGTGTTTCAATGGCCTAAACACGCTTACATCTGCGGGCTGGAGTACATGGGTGGTGTTGGGTGGTAGTGAGTAAAGAATAATTCCATTTTTTTCACAGAATTCGCTTAAAAATATATTTAAATGTGAGCGATGTCCGTCTATAAATAATATGATTGGCTTTTTAATATTGCCATTCTCAAGCCATTTATTGAAATCATTGCAAACATATTCATAGAATACGTCGCTCTTCATCCACCCACTGTCGGATTTACCAAGAACCCAATTATCAGGCATATTCATAATAACTGATTTCGGGGGCCTTACATACGGAAATACAACTAGTGGGGGGCAAATATCTCCATGTGCATTAAATGTAATAAGAACTGTCAGTGTTTCCTTTTCATTGCCTTTTTTAACTGAATATACGTTCTTAAGACCCCGAGGAGCAAGAACTTTTCCTGTTTTAGGATCTAATGAAAATCCTGATTCATCTCCGTTGAAAATACGGGTAGGATCCTCCATAACCTCTTGAAGATTATTCTCTTCCAAAAAATTACTCAATTCCCTAAACCATGACCTAATATACTCTTCGGTGACTACTGCCCGTGCTTTATTAATGCTTTCAGACTCACGCAATTTTAGTTCTGGATGTCTCGAGAGAAATCGCAAGTACCATTTCTCTCCAACCCTATTATTTTTAAAAGAATCGATTTTTCCATTACTAATGGCAACTTTAGTAACGGTCTCCATCAACTCATGTTTTTTTATTGGAAATCCGGACTTAGCAAGCGCTATAGCCCACTCTTTTATGCGTTTCTCACCTTCAATTGTCATAATTGGTTCTGGCCCAGTTTTTTTCAATTCATCTGGTTTTCTTCCAGCCACTCTATCTTGGATAGTGCTCCTGGGAACGCCAAATTCTTTTGAAGCTGCTCTAACGCTCAAGGTTCCTTCCCTCACATGTTTAAGGGCTACATTGAGATTTTCTTCATTGTAGGTGAACATCTTACGGGGTTTTGAAACGTTTAACTTTACGCCTTTCTTGGTAGCCATCTAAATAAAAATAAAAAACACAGAATGTAAATAGGTATAGGCTAGCAAACGGATCTGAAACACCAAAAGAAATGTTTGTTTTTATTTTTTAATTTTTTTTTTTTTAATATTGTTTGTGAAATTTAATTTAAATGCGTATATAATTATATTATAAATGTATTTAAATTAAATTTTAAAATAATAATTTGAAGATAAAATTAAAAAAAATAAAAACAAACATTGCGTCCGGTGTTTCAGATCCGTTTGCCAGACCTACAAGTAGGTACATCTGTTTTTTTTTTTAATATTTAAGATCTTAATTTTTTTAAAATTAATAAAGTAAAAAAACAATATGTTCATTGCAAGAAACTAATTTTTTGCATGCATTTTAATGGCAAAATATAAAAATGGCCGAAAAATAGGCGGATTCACCAGTTCTCGGCCCCCTTTCAAAATATTTATATCTCCCTTGATTTTCGTAAAAACCCGGCCGAGATCTGGCTTGATCTACTAACCAACTGAATATTATTAAAAAGAGAAACCCACTCTAGTCCCTAACTATCAGTAAGTTAAAAAAAGATAAAGAAAAATATTTATATTAGACCGCTTCTCGGCCACCCTGGCCAAGAAATGGCAGAAAAGGTTTTTTTGACCGGTTTTCCGGCCACGTATTTTTCTTTTTAAATATTAAGTTTTCTTGTATATTTTAATCTAATTATTAAAGATTAACCCCTTAGTAACTAAAAAGTCACAAAACTTACCTCAAAACTCGATGTTTTCAGAAATTATATTCTATTTACTTTCGAGCTGCACACTACACTAAACGTAAGAAAACGGCAAATGCAACGCACTCCTGGAGGTACATGTTTTGACTGAATTTTTCTTAAGCCTGCTTTGGCCTATAAGGATGTTGGTGCGTGAATATGGTGCGCGAAGAACTACATTAGTCAGGGGCGATATGTTCATATAAATAAATTGTAGAATGCTCTATTTATTAACTATTTTGTGAAAAAGTGGCCGAGAACTAGGGGTGGCCGGCTAACTGGGCAGTTCACCCTATTAGGAACTAAGAATAACTGTTAAAATGAGTTTGGATGGTGAAACTTTTGCATTAGTTATTTATATAGTATAAAGTTATTTACAACACAATTATTTTTCCACATTTTAATTATTGTATCTCTCTTATGATATCTTGTAAGCAAGATGATATAAATAGACTCCAGGTACAGCAAATAGGACAGCAGTAAATATAAACCAATAAAATATATGCTTACAATGCTTAATTGGCTGTCAGTTAGGCAGAATATTGAAAGGGCAAATTTAATATTAATTTATAAAATTTAAGGGAACTTATTACCAGCATTTTTTAAAAAAGAGCTGATATCCATTCAGATAATCATAAGATCAAAGGATACTCTATGGAAGAATATGTCTTGGACCATTTTAAAGTTTATTTGACTATTTGATTCGTTGCCAAAAAAAGAAGTTGATTTAAGGTTTTGTTTGGTTTTTTTTTTGGTTTTTAGAGTATTGCATGATGAATAATTACGACACAGATTTTGACCAATTTTAGTTATTACTAGTTTAAAGATTTTTATTATATTTTTTTATATGATATTTAAATGTTTTATAAATTCTGATATTTTAATTTTATTGATTAATTTATTTTTTATGTGTTTATATTTGTTTCTTTTATTGTATGTTTGTTTGCTCTATGTTTAATTCAGCTTTGTCACCAACATTTTTTATGTTATGTGAAAAGAAAGCATATTTGATTTGATTTGATTACTTGATTAGTAAATAAGTATGTTTTAGAATTATAAATACATGTTTGGTCTAAATATTATTATTATGATTGATATTTGTATATTCAGATATAACTAGCAAAGTGCTAAATAAACAACATTGCATTTAATTTCACTTCACTTATAACTGGCAACATGTCACAAACAGAGGGCAAAGAAGAGTGAAGTAGTTGTACCTGAACCAGTGCTTGGAGAGAATTTGACTTTTAGAAAATGATGTGGACTCTTTTAAGCAAACATTAAAAATTATTATTTGTATGTATATGTTGGAGACAGGTGGCGAATTTTGCCATGGGCCATATTGTAACAAAAAATACGCCAATAATTGGGCATATTGTTATATGTCCTTTCTGCTTTCTGTATCTGATTCATTAGATAATAATGTGTCTTCCTTGTCTCCGGTTGTAGTCGTTTGCAGTTTATAGATATATCTTCCTCATCTTTTAATTTTTCTATGATTTCAAAGAGAAGGTTTGAATCAATTAAACCATTAATAAGTGGGATGCCCACAATAGCCTCGTATGGAATTCTCTGGATGCCTCTGTGAAACAATATGTTGTTTTTTAATTGTACAAATTTCAAACCTTCTGACAAGTCTGGTTTTCTTGCATCCAAGCAATTAAAAGGTCTTGCTCATCTTGGTTTGTCCTCTTAATAGAACTCTGGCTTTGTGATTGATGTGGCATGGCCTTACCATGAACTATTTTTGCTTAAAACTTATCCGCTAGACTAGTTATTATTTAATTCGCAAACTCACTATGTATCAGGCAACAATTATAGGCAACGTCTTCCGCGCCTTTAGATTTTAGGGGCCTGAGAAAGATAAATTTTGATCTTGATAAGTCATAATAAATTTAAAGGGACCATCTGGTTCAGTTTGCATATCAATTAAATCAATTTGACCCCTTTTATCAAAGCCTGTTGAAATTATAGATTTTACTACCAACTCTTTCTGGTTTGATTTCCTTTTTAGTTGACACATTGGACATTACATTACAAGACTTTTTAACCTAATTTTTTTTATGACCAGTAACCCTGTGAGCTTTCTCTAAAATGCCATGTATCTCACTAACATTGCAATATTTTATAGACCCAACGTCTTTGTCACTATGCTTCCCAAAAAGTTTTTCTTTATCCCCTATCTTTATAATTTTAAATCTATTTTGTCGTCGATAATCTTGGCAACTCAGCTTTTCATTCATCTCTTTCTTACTCATGTTATTCTTTATCTCATTTAAAATATTTGAATATTGCTCAATAGTGAGTATTGTCCAATCAACGTAATCAATGTTTCTTTAAAATGCACTTATGAACTAAATTTTTATCATCTTCCAAGGTAACACCAAATTTTCAACAACAGTTTGTAGTTTAACCTATTTAACAGCAACAACAAAATGTTTGTTTCTGAGACAGAACACTAATAACATACAAACTGCGCGTAAACATTCAAAAATCCGTCTAATAAATTTGAGGTTAGGTTCTTTATTTGTGTTTTATTTGACATACGTAATATGTCCAATCGGCCACAGGCCGAATTTGCCGTCTGTCTCCAACATAATATATAAGACATGACCTACATATTGGTGACTTGAATGTAACTTTATCGCCAGAAAAAATATAAATGAAAGTGCGGCAGAATAGCAGAAATCTTTAGATCTTTTACTCTCTTATAACTCAAATCAATATTTGATACAATACCAAATTTTCATCTAAATAAAATATCTTGCATTGACAACTTTTTTTGTAAATTGAATAGATTATAGCAATGCTGAAGTATTTGACACAGCCCTTTTTGATCACTATCCCTTAGATATGTCAATTAATACAAATGTTATGCACCAATAAGCAAGTCAAAATCTAAATTATAGGCTTTATATTCTGTAATGGCTGGCAGTGTCTGGGTTGATGTGCTGGAGGAGGCAGATGCTGAAAAACCTTTTAATAAGCTAAGGTATATTGGGTGATAAGCTTAATCAAATATTTCCAATTAAAAAAATAAGTTCAAAAAATTCAAAGAATAGATATCTTTGGTAACACAATGTATAAAGATGTCTTTAAAAAGAAAGCATAATTTATTCCAGCAAATAATTTCTGGGTACATTAGCAAAGAATACTATAAAAAATACTATTTTGTTTGTACTGTCTTTTTTGTCAAAAAAATTACTATTTTTAAATATATTGCTGAACATAAGAATAAAGGAAAAGCTACATGGTCTTTAATTTAAAAAAAAATCCCAAGTAAAAGCCTTAAAAAAAAAGGTTAATGGAGTATTCATATACTTAATTTAGCAGCGAAGCTGGCTTTCTAGACACTATAAATGATTTCACTTAAATTTTTCCCCAGATACCAATTTTAACAAAAAAATTGACATGAGTAAGATAAAGAGATATGCAAATAGCTTATGTTTTTCTCCTATAAGTTCAGATGAAGTAGAGAACATAATTAAACAACTAAAAAGTAAAAGATCGACAGGTCATTATGATTTCAGGTCAGTTGGCTAAGCTATTGGTATAAACTTATCTATTCAACAGGGTACCTATCCAACCAACACTTCTCAAAACTGCTCTGGTTAATCCAGTCTTCGAAAAAGATGATCCCTCTAAACTTAAGTAAACAAAGTGTTCAAGAAACAAAATACAAATAAAGTGTTTAAGAAAATTATGTATGTTGGGGACTGGAAAATGTAAGATATCAGCTGTCACAAGTTAAATTGTTATGAAAAAATATTGGCTCAATACTTTAATATCCAATGATTCCAGCCCATATATTAGTTTTTGCTTGATATGTATGCTGCTTGACCAATTTGAATTTGTTTTGGCATAGTGAAGCCAATCTAGCTGGTTTATCTAAAATGAAAAACTAGGCGATAGGTATATTTCCAAAGATCACATTATAAGGTCTTGGCTTAAGGTTTCAAACGGCATCAGTATCTACCTATGTTACTGTTCATCAACTGTATAAGTGGCTTTGTCTTAAAATAACACACCCAGTTTAAAGGTATTCAACCATTATCAATCAAATTCATCATGGTTTTGCAAAATTCTAATCTTTGATGAGGATAGTCGTCCTCTAGCAAGCAGCTCCTGGACTTAGCACTTTGGCACATTGACTCAGTGGGGGCAAATTAGAATGGATTTTGTTTGTTGAACTAAAAGTTTGTTGAACTTTGAGAGTAATAACATAAGAGATGGGTACATAGGCTGCCGGTTCAGCATATCATGTATATATACAGTCTAAGAGTCAAATATGGGAGTATATTTTGGGGAAATTTAAGAGATTTTTTGCAAAAAAGGTGCTTAAGTTAACTATACTCAATTTACCCTATGAGTAATCATCCTGTAATCCGTTTTTTATTTTACTGTATTTATATTTAAAATTTAAAACCTTTTTGAAAATCTAAAAGGGCAACATCCATATAATACAAGGTACAAGAACAATCTCAAAAAACAGTTAAATCAAACTTTTCGTTTTTTAAGAGATGTGCATGTTATTGATATTTTTAACTTTTATTTTATACTTACTTTAGGTTAATTTTAGAGCACTAAGATAATCCACGCTTGTACTAGATTGCTATTAAAAACTATTTTGTCATTTGTCTCAATTTCTTACTCTTTCCAGAATACAATTTAGCAATGATTTGAATAACATTTTTAAATATGCTAAAAATCACAATCTCATATTAACCGCTATTAAATCATTTGCTTTTTCCTTAGGGTCTAATAAAATTCAAATTGAATCAGCAACTAATTCTAAAAATTCAAAATCAAATATATGAGTCTATGAAGCCAAGAATTTTGGAATGATTGTTCATAGGATAGACAGGATATAAATATCTAAAAGGTTGGGCTCTGTCATCATACCTGTAAGAATTGTTATACAGTGCGGCAAATAACCGCGTTTTGAAGGTATATATATAATAAGCCCTGTTAATAGTAATATAAGTGATGCTACTTCGGCTCTATTTGTATGATCCTGATACTTATTATTGATATTTCTCAACAAGCTGCGCCCAGATGTTATGTGCCGGATTGTTTTCGACACTTGGTGGCACTGATGAGTTTCTGATAGTTGTTATTATTGATTACTCGTATTGTAGCGTTTTTATTTCTTTGGTTGCTTTTATAATGTAATAATTTAATATTGTATGAATAGTACTGATCCCGACATCTAGTGTCTAGTTAATGGCATTGTAAAAATAAGAACTCCTAGATGGCGTCAGCTGTTCTTCGCGTTGTATTTTAATTAATTTTCTGGAATCAGGTTGTTTTCTCTCTCTGACTAACGTAATTTTTCTATCTGTCTGTCTTTGTCATTGGTCACAAACGCAATGCTCAAGGATCAACTTTTACGTATTGGCATTTTCGGTATCGGGCTGTTGTTGCCATTGTTTTTCCTGTAATTTGAATACTTTGCCTTTTGGATTACATTGACTTCCGTACTCGCTGCAACTTAAAACTAAGCAAGGCAACATTGTATTGTCAATTCTTGTAAAACTGGGCCTGCGGCGGATTATCCATCGAAAAGGTACCCAGAAATTGCGTTTTGGCTTTCTTTCCAAATGGTGTGGTCTTCAGGTTAACAAGTTCAATTGCTCGAGGTTGCGATTCGACCTCATAGTTACCTCATGGCGACACTAGCCATGTAATGTGATTACTTTAATACACTTAATAAAAGACCCTCCAACATCTTGAGGTAAGCTTGATTCCTATTCTTTGGTAAATGTTTTCTCATGGTTTTTAAGACCGCCATTTTTGAGGTTTCACATATTAATTTTAGAGTCTTATGCCGGGTCATAAACCAGATCTTATGCCGGGTCCGAATCAAGGTCTAAGTCTTAAGTGAGATCTTAGTTTTAAGGGCCGTCCCAACACCATCCCAAGCCATCTCAGGTGCTGTTCGCATTTCCCATCATAAATTAGAGCTTTATCAGTATTTATTGCCTCTTCATGACCTTATTGATTGGACCTTAGTCAGCTGCTGTCCTTGAATCTGCACAGTAGGTTATCAGGTCAAACCAGATAAAAGGAATGTGTAAGCAATGTTACGATTTCTCATTTGTATTGTTATTTCGATTTTGGGAATGGTCATATTGGTTATTTTTTTACTATTTGATGGATCCTTAATTTATTAATTATTGTCTTAAAGTTCTTTCTCGGTAATTTACATTATAATGTAATTTACATATCTACCTAAATAGTAATTCATTCAATACCTTTTAATCTCACTATCCTGATTTTCATACAGGATTATATGTAAGCCACCGCACTGAGAGGTATATTTTTTTTATATGATTTAGTACATGTTGTACAGTGTAATGTGTGGGAGGGTACTGACTTTGGCCAAAAGGTACTTACATACTAGCAAGATATTGATTTTTTTAATGTTTTATAACTTTGGTGCATAAAGTTTTGATTTCAGGGGTTATACTTTTAATAAGAAACTGTCTTATAATTTTTCCAACAATGATTTATTTGAGTGAAAGGTTAAACAATGGACATTGACCAGTAATTGCATATTTTTATAATATAATAGTGTTAATAATTTTCGTGTAGAAAAACTCCCGAAAATTACTTACCTGACAGAAATGTAGATTGTTAACTTCGATTAGATCTCATTCCGAACATTCATAATTCATAATTTTGGATGATGTTGCAGGTGAGTCTTTAAATCTCTTACCTTAATTTAGTTCGGATTTAAGTAAAAACCTTTCCATTGTGTAAACTGGTCCTTAATCCTGGCTTTAGCTGGTTTGTCTTTGAGCAGCCTGAGTGGTTGAAATCCGCTGAACGTCTCCTTTTATAATGGCAGCCTTCTCGATGTTTAAAGTTTTGCATTTATTAGGACCAAATTTCGTACAGATGTCTCTGGAGAATTTTTGAGTAATGTGCAGCAGTTGTCGCATTTGTCGTTGATTAGCACCATAAAGCTTTATATCATCCATATAGAGGAGGTGGGAAATAATAAAATTGGTGTCTCTGTTGCCCGTAATTTTAAAACCGTATTTGGTATCATTTAACATAATAGCATTTGATATCATTAACATGATGGTGGATTCATTGCGAGACAGAATCACAATGGAGTCGCCCTGATTGCCCTACGAACAGATATTTCGTCAGTTGTTAAATACTTCCCATTTATGTGGAGCTGTGGGTTCGTCCTGTAGGTCTTTATTATGGAGGAAAGAAATGTAAATTTTGGTAGGGTGTATTTTGTAGACCTCTAAAACGATGAAGGCCTTCTATCTATCATATGTTTCTTGGGTCTTTTTGTGAATCTACAATAAGCTGTTCTTTACACTCGTGCATGGTGCTCTCACCTTAGTCCCTTCTGCTTTTCTAAAACGTTGTTAAGTTTGACATGCCTATAAATGCGGTTAGTTAACCATGATGTTAGTATTTTATAATATGATGTTAGTATAGGCATGTTATTGGTCTACATTGCGTAGGATCTTCTGTTTGTTTACTATTAGGTACCATATTTGTATAAGGAACGGAGTATATTCTGGATTGTGGAAAATATGTGTAATATGAAATGGTATATGCTGTTACATTTTTGGTATTGGAAATTATGAATATTATCAACTGCTGGAGCTTTTTAGGTATTAGTACATTTAATAACCTCCGAAACTTGTTCAGCTATTATTTCTCTAAAGAACATCGGTGGGATACCTTCTCCATCTCTGACACGATCCAGAGACCATTCCTTTTATGTTCTTTTGCGTTCGACCACAATGAATGACCACACATAACATCCTTCTTATTTGGCAAGACTTGATTGCTGTTGTTAGCCTGAGACACTAATTTCCCATAGGACAATTTTTATTGTTGTTAAATAGGGCTTTTTTGTTTTGGTGCATTTTTCGTACCTGAATAAGCGCTTAGCATTAGCCTTTCGTTTCTGCTTAAGCAGGCCAGTATAATTCCATACACACTTGCTGTTGATGTTCTGGATGCTTTGCATTAGTGCCGATTTTTTTTAAAGATTTTTCTACCTAAGCTTTACGGGTCCAACATGGTTTTCGGTTTTTTCTCAAGTCGTCGCTGCTACCAAGGTTTTAAACTTTTATTAATATTATTATTATTATTTCGGCGAATTATATCACTTTAATTTTTAACAGAATCTTTTACTATTTTGGTTGATTCGATATTTTTTTTCAGCGTCGATCGAGACCGCCTTCGTGAGCGCGAAAGGCAGGCGCGAGCATCCCAAATGTCGGTAGTGGATCAGCAGGACGGACCCTCGCCTTCGCCCCTCTTCAAAGAGCCTCGTAGGGTAAGTTATATCCACGATATAAGCCACATAATAAATCAATACACTTTGTAACGGAACACAAAGGACTTTAATGGTTTCTATTTCGAAATTTACTGATTATTAGTCGGATGTTGTCTAATTATAAAGAAGTCAGGTCATCTTAGTAAGAATAAAACCCGATATTTAAGATTTTCTGGAGATTATGCGACATTGGTTTGTAAGTGAAATTAATTATTCCACTAAAATGCAGGAATAATTTTAAATATCAAATTAAAAAAAATGATAATAATCGCGGTACCACTTAATAGGTACCTATGCAAGAATATATTTTGGAGGTAGTTTGCTCATCAATCTATATCTAATGTTTGTTATTTGAAAAAAATATGTTGTGGTATGCGTAAAGTATTAGTTCCTAACATATCGTTTCTCGCCACCCTCAGTGTCTTTATTTGATTTTGGTAACAATAAATTCATTTTCACAATATGACCTTTTTTTTAAAGGTTTTTTTGTGTTAAATATGAATATTAAAACGCCTTCATCTGATAAGAAACTATCCATAAAAACAATAGTAAACAATTGTACCAAAATGTTTTTAACACTACGTAAAAAAGGACGACGAAAAAGACAACATAATAGATTTGAAAATTGTGGTTTTTTACATAAACTTAATACTCCGCAATAAATATATGATATAGAAAGATATAATCCTTACTGTCTGGCAATCATTCATAAAATTCCCAACGGAGTTGCAATTTTCGATAATCAAGATTATTCAACACTTAATATACCAACTTAAGAGGATACTAAACAAAGTGGCAAAAATAGGACGCCAAGAAATACTTCTAATTAGGCGATATTTTTAGATCTAAACAAATACGACGTGGAGGTAGGCTTAGGCTTAGACAGGATCTTGGATTCCCAAGTTTTATGAATGAAAAAAGGTGCAAAGAAATTGTTGGGATTTTAACAAATTTCCTTTAATTTTCAATTTAAGAATAAAATAACGACCAACTGATAATCTATTAAACGTCAAACGTTTATATAAAAGTCTATATATTTCAACAAGTCCACACACTCTCGAAATTCCTCAAAAGTTGCCCTGCCGACTTGCTTCATCTCGCCTATCATTCAGACTAAGTGTGCGGCTACACCATGTAGCTGGTTTAGAAGCTTATTTTAATCCGCAAATTACATAAGCCGCATAGAAGTCAGGTGATGTTGTTATTACGAAAAAATATCTCTTGCTAATAGATTGTATTTAATCAAAAACATAACATTTAAATTACAGTTTCAGGATTAATTTTCCACGTGCAAAAATATCAAGCAAATTTGAACGATTCCCGACCCGTAAGTACACGTCCTTGCGCTCCGCCGTATGTGTGGCCATATATATTTAATTTGAACGCTCCCCAATCCTCTGATCCGCTGTCCGCTTTATGTGTGAAGAATATGGTTCTCTTACGCTAATACAAAAACCATATATTTCAATATCAAAATTGTTTTTATTTTTGACGGTCCGCATTTATTAAAATCAACAAGAATTGTTTTCTCGTCTTTTATTTAATTAAAAAAAATTACATTGTAACAAGATATAACCTAGATAAGGCAACATAATTTCGGTTAGTACCAAGGCTACTTGATGATCATTTAAATTCGAATGATAAATAAAAAGTTAAATTTGCTTCCCAATTATTTACTAATTGTGTGGGTTGCTATTCATACGAACTTTATAAATGTCAATAATATGTTATTTGACATTTTAAACTCGAGCACTTTGAAGCATTTATGGGATCTGAAGAACAAGTAACATGTTTAGATATGGATAAAGTCCTTTTGACTTTAGAAGTTGTATGAAGAATAATCGACGTCAACGGTCTTGTCAACTTTAAACTTGTGAGAAGTGCTGAAAAAAAGGGTTATACGGTATTATTAACAAGAAACTTATTTTTTAGCACAGCCAATTTTAGAAAATTATTATTTTAGGATATATTACGATCGGCCTATTATCACTGTTTGTATGGTGACGCGTAACCGGCCTGGTATTGTGATACTAAATTAAAAGGATAATAAAGTATTTCTAATTGACGTTGCTTGTCCAAACGATTATTATAATTGTGATATTATGATTATTAGATAAACAGCAGAACCAGGGTAATTATGCAGACTTTGCCATAGAAATCCAGAAAGGCGGCAATTCTTAATACGTGCCGTATAGTCAGAAAATGTTTTTCAGTTTGATAAACGAGCGGATTTCCTGTGATACTTTTATCTTGGAATATAAATATAAACTATATTTTTGAAAATCTCTTGGTAAGGGGAAACAGATTTAAAAAAAATATACAGATCGTGTTATCGTGAGCTACGTATTACCCAAAATAATGGCAACACCGCTTGGTTGCGGCTTGCAGGCGGCGGAATTTTTCGTTTTTATTTTTTGAACCGGGAGTCAGCAGATCTCACTTTTCTGTGTGACTGTACGTTGCATTAATAATTTTTGAGTGTTATTTTTGTGTTTTTTTCACTATGGTTGTTTATACCCCTTCCGAAAGAGTTCAACTAATTAAATGGTTTTAAGGAGGCAATTCGGCAGTACAATGTAGAGATTTGTTTTCATTGACATTTGAGAATAGACCGATTCCTGGTTCAAAAACGGTTTTAAATGTGGTTACAAATTTTGAGGCACCTATTTGTCTTCAAGATTGTAAAAAATGCCACACAAAACGTCAAGAACCACGTTGAAGTGGTCCAGGATATAGAACGGCGGGAAGAAATGGTTTGCAGTACCCTAGATCTTGATTCGACATGGTCCACTAGAAGTGTTGGAGAGGAACTGGGAATGAGCAATAAAACTGTTGCTCGCATCTGGAAAAAAATATGGGTACAAATGTTTCAAGTATTCAAAAAACCCAGGAAATATTTCCTGAAGACCAGTGGCGAAGAATAGAATTTTGTGAAACCATGATGGAAAAGGCAAATGAAAACGAATATTTTTTAAATAATCTTCTTTTCCATTACATGGCAAACACAATCCTTCCTGTTCGTTATTGGTCTCAGGAAAACGAGCACATAAGTTTTCAGTTTCGTACCCAGTATCCTCAGAAATTGAATGTTTGGGCAGGTATTTTGGGCGACAATGTTATAGGGCCATTTTTTATTGTTGGCACTTTAAACGCCCAAAAGTACCTTGAGTTGCTGCAAAACCAAGTTCTTCCTGCCGTTCAAGTCCTACCTGATGTAGACCTGGGATCGGTTTATTTTAAGCAAGATGGCTGTCCTGCTCATAACGCGACTAGGGTAAAAGAATTTTTAACAAATGCTTTTCCTAACCGCCTTATTAGTGGGACTGGCGATATTAAATGGCTTCCTAGATCTCCAGATTTGTCTGCAAATGACTTTTATCTGTGGGGTTACCTTACCGTTACCCAGACCATTTACAAGCATGAATTTAGTAGGCCAACAATTTAGAGGAGTTGCGAAATAAAATTTTCAAAGGTGCCAATTCCATTTTACCTGAAACTCTTTTGGAGGTGCGAAATAGCTTTTACGATAAGTTAAGTTTTTGTTTAGCGAAAGAAGGCGGTTTATTTGAGCCTTTTATTTAAAAAATGATATGTTGTTAAGTTTGTTTATTAGAGTTTTATTTCTGATTTTTTATTATATTTTTATCAGAGTTGATATTTTATTTTTTATTAGAATAACGCTTTAATTTTCATTATGCAAAATACAGCATATTAAACATTTTAATGGCGCGTCCACATTATGCCGAAAGAGGCCAATTGGCCTGTGCCGCTCAGCACGTTCGGTTCGGCATAATCGAGTCGGCATTGCGTCTATATTGCTTTGTAGTGTGGACGGTCCCGATTAGTGCCGGCTGCCGAATCATCATTAGTGCACCGCGTTTGGAACGTAGTAGTGTAGCTTTCCCATCTGCGTATGTTAAAAGTGTTTTAAAATCATGAGTGATGACGAAGACGTTGTTTGCTGCAGCAATCATAATTGGAGTAGTCACTAGTGAACGTCGTTGCTTTCGCCCTCGGAGATTTTGGATTCGCCCCAGTATCCTCAATGGTAGAAGTATAGTAGTATACTGTAGAAGTATAGAGCTAGTGAATTTATGAAAGATTTACTACTTGATGAGGTAGATGAGTTAAATTTTGAGTACAGAAACGACGTGGGGTTCAGTAACTTTTTCAGAATGAAAATTTCTGATTTTGAGGTTTTATTGAATATGATTGGACCAAAAATCTCTAAAAAAACTACATCCTTCAGGGAAGCTATTCCTGCAAGTGAACGCCTTGCAGCCACACTGCGTTTCATTGCGACTGGAGATTCGTACCATTCATTGATGTACACTATGAAGATATCCAAGCTAGCTATTTCTCGTTTCGTGCCAGAAGTTTGTGACGCCCTTGTCGAAGCTCTTCAAAATTACGTCAAGGTAAGAAAAGTAAAAAAATAGAAAAAAAAACTTTTGATTTATTTATGGCACTGGGGAAAAAGGCATCAAAAAAATACTACATTATGTATTAATAAACAAACACTGTCCGGCATCAGACCTTTAAATCTAAAAACAAGGTGGTTAAAGATTTCTTCTTTTAAAATTGTCTTAAGAAACCATACGTGTTAGTAGAAAAAGAGTACTTAAAATTAGTTTTACAAATTCAAAAAGAAAACTAAATAATTCAAAATTAGAAAAAGGAAAATGATGTTTGAAAAGATAATCCAAAATGGTAGAGATCTTCATGTGCCAGAAAGAAGCGTTAAGTGTGTAGTCATCCCCATGGCTGGATCGTTCTTGAGAGTGCTGCTGGGAGTAGTTGTCCATAAAGCCATCAGAGAAAACAGATCCAGGTGACGGCGCTTGAGAACATGCAGGCGACGGCGACTGGCAATATGCAGGTGGCGGCGACTGGGAACATGCAGATGATTGCGTCATTGTATAAGTCTGATTGAGCGCCATGCTAGATGATAAGTGGTACGTCATGGGGAAAACATGACTTGGAATGTTTGAGGTAGAAGGTGCCATGTTACTGTATGCAGCCCTAGTTGGTGCACTGTTTTGTTCATACATCCCCATTTCTGCGTCAAACAGTGTTTGGTTTATGGCATTTTGCACCAAAAATCTGGTTCGCGGTGTAGCAAGTCTGCGTATCTTCATCGCTACCTGTTCACCAAACAATGAATATTCATCTTTGTTGTCCACTCTTTTTGACTGAATGGATCTCATGAGATTCACCGCTTCATCAAAGATAGGTGCCTTAGCAGACTTACTCAATGAAAGTTTTGCGGATTTGCTTTTGGGGGTTTTCGGAGATGTAAAAACTTTGAGTTTGAGTATTTTTGTAGGGGTCTCTGCTGCTGCCTGTTTCTCTTGGGAAGTTGATGGTTTAGTTAAAACTTGGCCTTGAACTTCTCCTCCATTTCCAGTGTCTTCCTCTTGTAAATCTTTTTCTCCCTCATCATAATCCACTGAATCCTGAAACAAACATTTTTTTTTTAATTTTCAGATGTCCCAAAGAGAAGAAGAATGGGAAGAAATCTCCAAACAATATGAAGAAAAATGGAACTTTCCGAACTGTGTCGGAGCCATAGATGGCAAGCACATCGCTGTGAAGGCTCCGATTCATTCTGGATCGGAATTTTTCAATTATAAGGGTTTTTTTAGCATCGTATTGCTCGCTGAAGTAGACGCAAATTAAAATTTTATATATGTAAATGTGGGTTGTCAAGGGAGAATTTCCGATGGTGGCGTCTTCAATAATACATTTTTAAAAAAAGGACTTGAAGAAAACACTCTACATATTCCTGTACCGCGGACTTTGCCTGGGCGAATCACCCCGAGTCCTTTTGTAATAGTTGCGGACGACGCTTTCCCTCTCACTCCCAATATTATGAACCCATACTCCGGATGTCATGATAAAGGAACAAAGAAAAGGATATTCAGCTATAGATTAAGCAGGGCACGCAGAGTTTCAGAAAATTCATTTGGGGCACTATCGACCAGTATTCGTGTATTTAGATCTCCCATGGAATTGGAACCTGAAACAGCAACGAAAGTAACGATGGCTGCTGTTCACCTTCATAACTATTTGCGGAAAAGCGCTGCGAGATCTGTCTACAACCCTGTCGGAATATTCGACTTTGAATCTGCACGAGATGGGGAAGTTACTCCTGGACTTTGGAGGCAAGACACTTCTTCTTCTCAACTAAGCGACCTCCCAAGAGTTCCAAGAAGAAGTGGGGCGACAGCTCAAGCTATCAGAGATGAATTCGCGGAATATTTTGTGTCTGCTTAAGGCGAAGTGAGTTTTCAGTACAATAAATAAATGCCCACATATTTATTAATGCTATACAGTTAAAAAAAAAAAAACTGTACAGCAACCCGTTAACGTCCACAGGACACATTTTTTAAGTTTCAGTTTCAATTGATACTTCGCAATGAATTCGAACAAGAATAACTTAAAACTAATTGTACCCAATGTTTTCAAGGGTGCTCTTTCGAATGATGATTAATCGAATGATGGGTTAGAAACCAAAAAAAAATTTGTAACCTCTAAAAAATTAAGATTAAAAAAAAATTTTCGTAACTGATTTTTTTTAGCCTATACATTTTTTTATCGTCTAAAACCGGTTGAAAAGGTGTCCTCGATGTCTGAGCTAAAAGAGAGGGCTGTTACATTTATTTAAATAATTTTGTATCCAAGCAAAATGGCGGCCGAAACAAAAAAAAATTATATTTTAAACTTGATTCTTTTTCAGAAAGTTGAGGTGTTGGCAAAATTTATAAGAATAAAAATATTTTAAAATTACCAAGGAACACTCCAAATAATACAATACCAATAATACCAATAATACAACACTCCAAAAAACAAAATTTTTGATTTTTGGAAAATTCAAAAATTTTAAATTTCAAAAAAGTTTTGAAAAAATTCATGAGTATTCCTTGACTAATTCTAAGACTTTTTTGTTGTAATAAATTTTTAATTAAAGTCCATAGTTTTGAAGAAAAAATATCCTGAAAAAAAATATTTTTTTTTTGTTTCAGCTGTTTATATTGATATCACAGGGCTATTTTAGGTTGACCTACTAACGGACAAACTTGAATTTTCAAATCGACAAATTTAAAAAATAAAAATATGAACTTACCTCAACATTATCTACTGTTTTTCGTGGTTTATTCTTGTCGGTTAAGAACAACATAGCTTGGCACGCAAACCATTTGCTTACGTACGCTTCGTCAGTACCACTTCCAGTTTTTTTGCTTTTGAGTTCTTTCTTTCTTTCCCTCGAAAAATGGCTTTGTAAATTTTTGATTTTTCGCTCAACCTCCTGCTTCTCTATACCAAATGAAACAGCAATTTCCGTGAGAGCGTCATGTCTTCGGTTTTTATTTTTGTAATCGGAATTTGAACTGTTCCATAATGAAGAACGAACACGATACATATCAATAAAGGCCAACGTTTCTTCGTCAGTCTAGACTATTTCAGTCTCTAAAAACAAAAACTCCGAACTCAATACAAAAAATAATGCACTGTCACCAACTCTAAACATTTAAAAAACAAATAAAATAAATTTGCACGCATGCGACCTTCCTTCGACTGAGACTAAAACCGCCCGGCATGTACACACTTGTGGATTTTGATTTCATTCGGTTCGGTTTTCTTTGAAGGAGACCGACTTTAGTCGGGTTGAATTCGGCAAGTCGGCAAGGCCGACCGGTACGTCTACACTCATTCGGTTTTGTCGATCGGCATAAGCCGAATAATGTCGATTGGCATAGTGTGGACGCGCCTTAAGATTACAATTCTATGCGGGTTTTACACATTGTCATGTCTGTAAAACCCGCATTAGAATAAATATTTTAAAAATGCCTGGATTTTCGCGTAATATTTTGGGACATTTTGTCGCCAAACGACGCAGCTCCCACGAAAGTCAGATGTTTACTAACCCCGTCCTCGGGCCGGCCGGTGCGGTGTCGCAGGCACTCGTATACGCGCGACGTTGCAAAATTTCGCCTCTATGCGGTTTCCTAACCAACGAAAACACGATCTGTATAGGACGTCCCATTAAAAAAACCCTTATGTCAATATCTAAAGACTGACCACTAAATAAAATACGCCCCTGGATTCTACGCAAAAAAATTGTAAGTATCAAACTACTTTTTTAATATATCGGACAAAAAGTTAGAGTTCTGACATAGAGTTACAGAGGGTGACTAAAAATGCGTTTTTTTAAAATCAACCTGTTGCACAAAAGCTAAGATAGCTATGGCAAATTTGATTAATGCATTTTTAGTTTCATTAAAAAGTAGCATGGTGTCGCGAAAATTACATTTTTAATTACCCTTTACATTCGTTTGAAAAGAATTGGGTCAGTAAGCGGCGAATATATTTAAAATGGTATGCCTAATAATTCTCAAGGTAGTCTTAATTGGTTTCGGTAATCCATAAAGTAGATGATTAAGCCTGAATTTTCTATTTTTAGCATAGTTCCTTTCTCCAAAAATCATTTTGAGCTTTTTCTTACGATCAAAGGTGCCACTGGTGAGCTTTGAAAAATAAACCGTGAGGCTTTAGACTGGTTTCATGGCGAGAATCACAGTAGGCTAGGGAATCCTCCTGAAACATATTTCTGCGAATTGGGATTCTGCTTGCTGCTACCATTGGGAAGCTGACCGTTAATCGATCGATGTCCGTTTAGTTGACATAGTGGAGGCCAAAAAATGTCGGAGTTATCTATAGTTCCCTAAAATAATATATTTTGTGGCTTCTTTTATTGTCAAAGGTGCCACTGGGGAAGTCATTCAGAGGCATTAGCGTCTCGTGCACCGTTATGATGTTGTTTTGGCTGTAATGACTGTATATGCGTTCTACAATGCAAGATTTAATTAGTGAGTAGTTCAGGGTGGGCATTTTATGAGAGGTCTATACGTTTTCTTAAAATTTACAGAGTGTTTTAAAAAGAACAATGTCAAAACTTTTTATTTTTTATATTCACAAAATATATTGTATATTCACAATAACAAAAAAACTTCTGACTGATACCACCTTAACACTTAACTATTAATAATGCTACAGTGAAAGAGATAAGAAATTAAAAAAAAAATAGATCAAATTGCCTTTTTTGTGTTCACTTTAAAATACCTCCTAATAAAAAACTAGTGTCACCCTGACACATCGGAACTTGCGGGTTTGCGGTTTAAATAATATCAATATGAGTAATAGAAATTATCTACAGCATACATCATATAGTAATTTTAATATTTACGAAATAACCTGTTTCTCTCAAAAACAACTGATTATTTAAAAAAGGAGGTGGAAATGACACATTGAAAATGGGATTTTTTTTGGAAAACGGTTTTCTATTTAAGTTTTTGGGGGTCAGTTTCACCCTGCTCAAGGGATTGAAGAGTTGGGTCTTATTTGCCAATTAACGGTTAAGACTTCTACAAGAAAGTTGTCGATAAAATCTAAATTATATAAATCTCTATCAACTAAAACGCCGTTATTACTTACACTACTTAATTAAAACTTCTTCCTATAACTTCCTATATACTTCAAAAATCTAATCTCTATCTTCTCCCTTACATAACGTTCCCCGCATTCAGACATCAAAACAATTATGTTAATATAACAAGTCGACGAGAACTCGCCATACCATGTCACACGCGACAGATAAGATCAGGCATATAATCGAACAGCAGTTATGTGACTGATATCTACGTATATCCACGGTATATTTATGTCGCAGAGAAAACGAACCAGATCCTATTGGAAACAAATTTTTAGTTTTTTTTTAATCCTGGGATCCATGGAGTTTGTTTTTGAGGTGGATGTTTGCGATTATGAGACAACACCTAATAGTAGTTTCATATTAGCAATCAGGATGACACAAAATTTAAAGCTTGTAGATTTAAAGTCTTGAATTTTGGAAAGTGGGACGAGCGGTCTCCGTTTTAAAAATCTTAAATTCTCTTTTCAACGGTACAATAAGATATAACACAAGGTATTTTAAATTTATTTGCATTTGAAATATTTAAAAACAGTTTATTAAAGATGACTACGGTCCATTACCGCATAAGTTTAAATATGTATTGTAAGTTCACCAACTTGCAAAACGTGTGTCAATAATTCAATCAAAGTAACATCTTTATTATTGCAGGGTTCGATAATACTAGGTGCTGGTCAGTATTTATATAATAATTAAAACCTGTGAGCGTCATTTAAATAATTTTATAATTTTTAATACGTTAAATAAATTCAAAATAGTCCAAAATAAATTATAAAAAACAGAATAAACACCTTGTAAAACAACTGGGCGCTTGGGCGACTCCAAAGTAGAGATGGTGACGTGTAGACCTGAAATAATAAAAGTAACCTGAACACACTTATTCCCGTAAAATTAATTAAATAAAAAAAATTAAGCAAAACTTATTAATATGAAAAATATGAATTAATAACTTATTATTACTAATATACTATACTACTATACTCAAATTAATAAAACTTGCTCAGTGATTTTACTTTTACGATAACCATTTAATTAAACATTACTTAAATATCCCAAAATTCATTATTCACCAATTTATTACTTTTATCCGATTGTTAAATGTTAAAAAAAAGTCCCAGTAACGACAACGTACTTGATTGTATGATATACAATCGTTCAATATGCTAAAACGTGAGCACTACATTACTCATAAACCATACCCAAAATGCTACTAAAAACATTATCATAAAACATGAGATTAAGACAGCAATCTCCGATCTAGACCACCTGACGATAACACACTTTGTACTGAGGGGTGCAATGGACACCAAAACGCGAGGGTCCCCTCCAGATACAAAGCCTTGTTAAATACAACGAACTGTGCAATGGTCCCAGACCAGCTCAGTATCTTAACAAGAAATAATAAACAATCGTCACAACAACACAAGCAAGACAAGCAACAATCGGTCATATAAATATATAAATATTTCATTAATCACATTTTTAATTAAAAAGGTAGAATATCGGCGTAATCAATAAGATAGAAATAAGCATACTTTGTGAGAACATCTACTTCACCCTTTCTTGTAGTAAAACACTACACCAAACCAACACAGCTTATTTCACGTCGCAACACCCTTTATTGTTTTTATTAAATAACTTCACTCTTTAGTGACCCAAACTCAAATGAATTTTATAAACCAAATATTTATCTCAGACTCTTTTATTAAAACCCATAAAAATAATTCCCAATGGGAAACGCTAAGTGTAAACCGTATTTGGTTATTTACGGTAACGCTGAGTTAGCTTTAGTTTTGTAAATATCCTGGACCTCTTTTCGGTCAGACCGATAAATTTCTTTTTAATGACTAAGAAAAATA
This sequence comes from Anthonomus grandis grandis, assembly GCF_022605725.1. Lineage (NCBI taxonomy): Eukaryota > Metazoa > Arthropoda > Insecta > Coleoptera > Curculionidae > Anthonomus > Anthonomus grandis. Next base: position 15,911,402 of record NC_065559.1, on the reverse strand, counting down.
TTTCAATTCTTTAGAAAATAAACAGGGTCTTACATTTATTTGATTAAAAACAAGTATACAGAACTTTTGCAAAAATAATAATGCCCAGTTCATCCATATATATTTATATATATATTCATCTGTATAATATATTTATATAATCTTATTTTCTGATAAATTCCGTTTTGGGCTAAATAAAAGTATAATCTATTTAAAAACTCATTTTTCTCATTGTGAAATATTTCTCTTGGACTTCTTCTCTCATTCCACTGATCTGGAAATGCATCATATAAAAATTGCCTCAAAGGAAGGACGTAGTGGGGTAGCGCTTCGTTTTGTTGAAAATTTAATAAATCTTGGTTTAGGTTCCTACCCCCAAGAATATCCAACTGATTTTGAGTGGTGTTTTCCAACATTTCCAAGTAAGTTTTCCATTAAGGTTACCAATAATAAATAGAGCCCTGACAATAGTATCACCCAATATTCGCAACCACACATTGATTTTTCTGGATACTGTGTGGATCCTTTTTAAAACTGTGGAAAACATTTTAAAAAAAGGGCATTCGTCGCTAAAACAAATATTTTTTAGCAACTCAGGAATAAGTAATTATTACATGAGTTTAAAAAAAAAATTATATTAAGGAAAAAGTCCATTCTGAAGTGGAGTCAATATAATATTGAAAAGTTAGTAGAGGAAGTCTTTTCTCCACAAATAAAACGCTAATCCTCTAATTTCAGGAGTGATGCATTTCGGCAAGTGTTCTTGCGACCATCAGACTAAAATATATTACAAACAATCCAAAAACATATAAGAACTTTTTTCCCTTGACAAGTGACATAAAAAATACAGACAAAATTGTGAAATTGTAAAATTGTAAAATACTTACTGAGTTACTTAACACATGCACAAATTCTAAACAATAACAAAAAATATTTGAATGGTACATTGCATGACATCTAGTGAACAGTTAAAATTATAACAAAATTAAACAATATGAGATTAGCAGATTTCTACTCAGTACTTGGATAGAGTGAGAGGGAACCATCGGACTGTAGTCTTATAGGGCGGCGTGAATAAAATAACAAATAAATGTGTGTTAAATATGTTAATAAGTCAAATCAAATCAAATGTTAGTGTTACAGTTAGGACCTAAGTTTAGGAATTAAAGAAAGTGTTGCTCTCAAATTAAGTTTGCTCATTAATGCAAGTGTAAACCGGTGATGACTATGACCCTTGTATAAAGACTCTTTGACCCTCTATAAAATTACAAAAAAATTCCTATGCAAGTGAATACTACTTCAAAAGACCTTTAATTTAAAGTATCACAAAAGGGGTGGTGCCAATTAAAATTTTGGGCTTGGGTGCATCGGGCACAACGAGTAACTCACCCTATAATCAAAATATTGTGGCTGTAGTTTCCCCTCCCTGTATAACTTTTATAACTTTTCTAGTTTCAGAGATATTAGCACTGAATCTGTTTTTGAAGGTGGTAGACAATGGTAGTGTAAACTGACCTGATAACTGACTTGATAACGGTTGGAGCTACTTACCAACCGAAACGTCGTGTTACATTAAATAAATAAGACAATGCAAGTCCGACAAGATGTTTTCACATTAGCATTGAAATTTTTGAAATTGTCACCCTCTATATATACAGGGTGTCCTATCGAAAACAGACCAGCAAGGTTTGAGCCCTTTTTTAAAAATTAAAAAAATGCTCGGACCCGTCGATTTTGGATTTTAGGGGAAAATTTTTCAACCCGTTAAAATCAACCCTTTGGCGGGGGTACAACCATTCTCAAAATCTTAAACTAGAATACTTAACTAGAACTTAACTAGAATCTTTAACTAGAATAAAATCTTTTTATTCTAGTTACCAACTGCCAAGTTTGAAATTGCTAACTTGAGTTTTCGCAGTATGACAGCTTATCAGAGATTTTGAAACAATACAATTGTTTAATATTTTTAGCGCTAGTTTTTAGAGGTTCTTGATTTACAAAACAAGAACGCTTTTAACGCACCCGTGGATTTTTGATTTTAGAAAACCGATTTTTATGTTTAAATTTTTGACCCCACAACTTCAACCCCTTAGCGAGGGCGACATTCACCCTTATTTTTTGAATGGAAAGGTGTGTATTGTGATACATCTTGTCAGGCCAAAAATGTTAAATTCAAATCCGGTGGCGGTAAATAAATATTTTAATTTTAATATATGGGGCGTTTGCCAATTTTTATTATAAAAACAATATTAATCAAATAAATCAAATACTAGTCTTAGTGATAATTACTTACATTATATATTTAAAAACCACGATACTTAAATTACTTGTTGATTATGTTGATAAATATGTTGATACATGTAGTCAAGTGTAAGATGACATAACGTACGTACCTGGAAAAAATAAATGTGTTGAGCAACCAATTTCCTAATTATGTTATTTTATTTAGTATTTAGATATTTTGATTATTAAAAGATTTAAACATTTGTAACTAGTTAAATTATTATTTAACAGCTATTTATTATATTTCAAATATTATTACGCATTGTGTCTGTCACCCACTAGCGCAATATAAATGTGCTATTAACTGCTTAAACAGATATTTGGAAAGGTATAGTTTCATACTATAAATAGTACAGAAAAACGTAGTTTGCAACATACAAATCTGTAAGTGGCTCAAACACTCCACAATACAGAAAGATTGCTCTGTGGTTCAATCACTCCACAATAAGCAACTTGTTGGTAAATAAATCTACGTTATAAGGCCATTTTACGTAAAAGGTAAAAGATTATATGCAGCTCTAGCACTCTGCTTTTATTAAAAGAATTATCTGTAAATATTTTATGTAGATTAAACAAGTATTAAATGTTGAAATGTAAACAATATAGCAACAACAATAAAAATAGGAAATAAAAAATAATGGAAATTGGATAAGCTCCGTGACAAAACTCACCAGTATAAAAATAATCCAAAATAAGGCACAAGCACTTAAAACAAATAATATTCACGCACGCTACTTTCACTTCAAAAGTCGAATAAGTTTAAGATCTTTTAAGCAAAGTTTGGATCTCAGGGCTCTTAGACTGGATGTTTATAAAATCGAACCGCAAGTATCAAATTACTCTTGTATGGCTTGTCCATAAATTCTTTCTTAATCTTAATAGTTATTGCGGCGTTAAAAGAAATGGGACGAAGTGTTTAGTCTAGTTTAATATTTTTTCAAAGGAAAAAAAACTTACATCTTACAATCCTTTGAAAGGGCATTCAATTTTCTTTAAAATAGCGCTTTGGTTTTTAAATTTGAGCTACACATCGCCAAGCAATGGAACTAAAAATGGTTTATTCTATTGCGGAGATAGTGGAAATTATAGAATTTATACTTTATATACAATCAGTTTGCAAGGCGAACGGCAACTTTGTTTAATGACAGACATGGAGATAAACACGTATATCATGGCAACATCCTAGAGTTAACCTAGACAAAATTTTAGAAAACTGGTTCGAATATTGAAAATCGAGTGAGCAATGAGACGGTAGGAGTCGGTGTGGCACCCATATAAAATTGAACTTCGTCAAGTATTAAATGAAGATGATAACGACCCCGTTTACAGTTTTGTGAAATAATGTCCGAACTAATTTCAAATAATCCCAATTATCTTTTAAATGTATGTTAATTTTTTCTCAATGCACTGTCAATCATCATAATTATTGTGGGTACTGGTCCGACATGAATCCAAGGATCTACCATGAGGTAGTCATACTCAACACCTTCAAAAATTAAACGTTTGGGTTGGTATATTTGGTGATCCCATAGTTAGACCCCATTTTTCTTACCGGGAAGTTTAAATAAAGATACGTACTCAGACCTTTTGGAGAAGGCCGTTAACCCAGCATTGATTGAAATTATGGTAAACGACCAACGTCATCATTAAGAAAGTGCGATATTTCAACAGGACGAGGCTCCTCCCCATTATGCATTACCAGGACGGCAGTTTTTGGATGAAACGTTTCCTGGTAGATGGATTGGGAGAAGGAGTGCTATCGAATGACCCGCGAGATTTATCCCCTCTTGATTGCTTTTTGTGGGGACATCTGAAATCGAAATTTTATGCCACCAAACCTGAGTCGTTAGAAGATCTATGGAACCATTTAACTAATCAATAAAATTAAATTAGACTTTTTTGGAACCCGCAGCTCAAATTTAAAAAGCGAAGCGCTATTGTAAAGAAAATTGAATCCCCTTTTCAAAGATATAATACAACACACCCCTTCCCATTTAAAAAATAAGGGTAAACGTGGCCCCGCTAAGGGGTTAAAGTTGTGGGGGTACAAATTTAAAGAAAAAATCGGTTTTCTAAAATCAAAAACCGACGCATCCGAGCATTTTTAAAATTTTTTAAAAAAGGGCCCCAAACCTTGCTGGACTGTTTTCGGTGGGCCACCCTGTATATATAAATATAAATTTCGGTCCGGAGTCTCAACGTCGCGCCTAAACTGCGCTAACAAATAATACGAAAATGAACACACTAATGTGTTTTTACCCAAGCAATATTATAGTCATGGTTTTAATTGGGGATTCGTCGTCGATTTTTCTATTACATTACGCGAACGTTGAACAATAAAGTCATAAGTCGTTCTCGCCCTTTCATATTTTAACGATTTTAACAGCCGCGAACATACCAGCTGTTCTCCGGCATTCGGATGACACGTGGAAGGCTAGCGAATCTCCGGAACAATTTTCTAGCATTTATATAAGGAGCCCTCCGTCGGGTCGGTAGGAGGCCGATTCAAGTCTTAATATTGGCGCGATTTTTAAACCGAAATAAATAATAGGAAATAAATATAGTGCAGATGAGTTTCTAATAGTCTTAAGCACCTTTTTATGCAAAATGCATAGGAACATTATAATCTGATGCCCAAACGGGCAGAAATTGAATGCTTAGAGAAATTTCTCAGATATTTAAGTTTATAAAAAGCTCAAATTTTTAACATCACTTAAAGAGATTATCTTGATTAACTTCCCATAGAATGATTTAATTAGCATGATCGACGAAAATTAAATTAATATCTTTCATTTACTAAAGTGTCAAAAATTCTATTTTGTTTAATGCAACACCCTATATTTTATTTTATATTTTTATGAATAGTTAAAATACCTTTAATTTAATAGAACACATTCCTACACCTAAGTAGCCGCAGTTTAGAAATAAATATTGATTTTCGTGAAATTCAATAGTTTTATACTTTTTTTGACTTGTAAATTACTGTAAGTTAGATATGAAAATGTCACAATGCTTTCATAAATGACAGTGACCTTTTTAGCTATGACAGTGACAGTTTTAGTTATAGTATTACTATTATTTTTTATGACAAACTTAATTTAAAAAAGGAACATTATTACAACTCAAATGAGAGAACATTACTACTCAAATGAGAGTTTTGATAGGACTATTTATTTTCCATGAACAGTGTGCTCAAATTATAGCAAGAAAATAGAAAATTTAACATTTTTCTATCTAGATCTACAATTATGCATAAAAAAGGTCATTTATACTACAAAATACTTCGTGAGTTATAAGTAACAAAAAAAAGTATTATTTTAGGAAAATTTTGAAATATATGACTATTATTCTCTAAACATTTATAAAATCGTTTTCTGGTGGATATATTCTTTGCTCTTCTAATTTCGCTTCCATCTAACTCTTCAAAATAGGTAACTCGCTGACGTGTCTTTTTACTGATTACCCAAGTAATGTATACCCAAGTGTGATATTTCCGCACCCTCTATTTATCATTTCTGTTTTTTTTTTAATTTTTTATTATTTTTAATTTTATTTGTTGACATTCTGTGGTTGACATGGACCGAAGTTCATTCGGTCCTAAATATTTAAAAAAAAAAAAACAATAATAAATGGAGGGTTTTTGACATCGAATTAAACCCTGGGGCGTATACCTGATACCAATTTTAACCGTTTTGTCCCCTGATGATGGACACCACTGTGTCCGAAACATGTCGAGGATTTTAAAAAACTCAATCATGTTTAATAAATAAGTGGAGAGAGACTGCAGGATTTTCATTTTACCTTAAATGAAATTTGGTATATTGATGCTTGGATATTGATTATTCCAATAAGATATATAATTGTTAAAATAAGAAAGTGGTTAAACCGGAAGTGACACTCACTTTCTTATTTTAAATAAGACACTTGGTATATTATTACGTATTTCGATAGAAAATAATATTCTGAGAACAATGATCCTCTATTTGATACTTTTTGTTTTATACTCATAGAAAAAAAAAATTAAATTTTAAAATCGGGTGCCATGAATGCGTTGAAAGTTTTAATTTTTAATCAAGTAATCATGGAAAAATCGAATTCATTGCATTTTATGACTTAAATCGTTTACACGCTTATTTAAAATGTCCAAACCAGTAACTTTGGCATTTACTTTATTTTTTTAAACGTCACGTTATTGGGAACAACCACTTTTGAAATGCAGATTTTTTTTCCGTATAATTTGATATGATTATTTTTTTATTTATCAGTTGATAAATAAGCCCATAAGAAAAAACTAAATCACATGAATAAACACATTTAATTAATAAAAATAGCATAGGAGGCTTTGATTTTTTGAATAGCTGCGTTTTGACCCATTATCCTCAATTATTTTTTAATTGACATAATACATGACATCTTGTCAAGTGAAATTTTAGGGTTTACTAATATTTGAAATATTTACTGACTGCATTTCAAAAGGGGTTATTCATAAGATGCTATTTAAAAAATAAAGTAAATGCCAAAGTTACTGGTTTGGACATTTTAAATAAGCGTGTAAACGATTTAAGTCATAAAATGCAATGAATTCGATTTTTCTATGATTACTTGATTAAAAATTAATTAATATCATTACTCTTAGAATGTTATTTTTTATCGCAATACGTAATAATAAACCAATTGTCCCATTTAAAATAAAAAAGTTTATGTCACTTCCTGTTAAGTAACGAAAAATAACAGAATATGTCAAAAGATGCTTTTATAACTATTCTATCGATATACCAAATTTCAATTCTTTATCTTGAAAAGTAAAAAAGATATTAAGTGTTCCCTTTTTCTCGTGGCACCCGATTTATATTCAGAACGAAACATTGAATAAAAAATGCCGAAGACAGATTCTATAAAACAAAGGGCGAACAAAAACAAGCTATGGCGGTGTCTGCCCAATCCTCCAATGGTACTAAGCTGGTTCTTGTTATGAGTTTATTGATATTTTAAACAGACCCCCATACCCAACGAAGGACCAATAATTCATCCGTGTAATAAAAAGAACAAACATCTTCTGGAGTAACACCTCTGCATCTATTAACTAAATAAGTAAACAGTCCTTCAAGAATTACACAATCTGAACTACAAAATTAAAGTAATAATCCCAAAAAAAGGGGGAAAACAGAACAAATTTACACAGTTGCGCAATGTTAAAATGCAATTAGTTGGGAGCAAGAAGGGTGGCGCGTGTTACTGGTGGGACGTGCGACGCTCGACTCTTTTCTTATAATATTATTTTACCGAATTCGTCGGAGAATGATTTTTCAGTTCCTGGAATATATAAATGCTTAATAATTTTTTAGATTATCAGTTGGAATTTATTTCATACTTAATATTGAAAGTTAAAGAAAATTTGTTATCTCACCTTTAATCCAACTCTTTGGACAGGGACTAATGTAATGAAAATGACATAGTGGCTATATACAAATACAACAAGATTTTATTTGTCAGTTTAATAATCAAGTTACAATTTTGTGTTCACTTATTTTATGATGACAAATAGGAATGTCTCTCGACTAAAACAACCACTTGCCTGCACCACCAGTAAACTGCAGTATATGTGAGACAACCCTTTTAAAAATTTTAAGCAACTATTGACATACCTATTGCAATAAATTTTAAATATTTGAACTATTATACTTGAATACGAATGTTAAAACATAAAAAAAACACTAAGAAAAACATAAAAAAAAAGCACACACACACACAAGTTATATACCCTCAATGGAATATCAACTTAGATAGGGAGTTTCTCGCTCGTTTTCTCGCGGAAAACGAAAACGGCAAGGGAGACGGGCACGCAGAGAAATGCAGATAAACGGGCAAAAGTAGTCACGAGGAGACACTAAAAAATATATATATTTTTTGCAAGTAAATATAAAACAAAATACTTAATTAATATGTTTCAAAAGTATTTTTGACTTGCTTAAAAAACTTTGGAGAGGTAATTCCTTTAGTTCTTTGGAGAGGCTGTTAAATAGCTGAACAGTAACAAATTTAAAATAACTCCTACAAGATCATCGTTATCAAGTGTAAACTGTAAACAGTTTACACTTGATAACGGTTGGAGATACTTACCAACCGAAACGTCGTGTTACAATAAATAAATAAGACAATGCAAGTTCGACAAGATGTTTTCACTGTACCATTGACTACCACCTTCAAAAACAAATTTCTTGGTAGATTTTTAAAGGCGGCTTAAAATGTTTGTAAACTTGTTTTTGCGGTTTTCTAAAATATTTTTGCCAATATCATTAGCAAATTTATTCCAGTTAGAGTCTCCACCCTGTATAACGTGTATTCTACAGCTTGACAAATATTAAATGAGCTGCGGGGCGTAGGTGAGACGGGAGGTAACTCCGCTCGTTCCGCGTGTGTTCAGTGGCGTGCGATATGATTTTACACGAACAAAATAATAGATGTAAATTACTTTTGTTTTATAGATTTTTCATACAAATTGATGTTAATAAATTATTACATGCATAATTTAACAAAGCGTATATTTTATACAAGGTGTTTGAAAGGTCGATGCGAAGTCTTAAAGATGTGATGTAAGCAGGTCATTTGGAGTCTTTTAAACCAAATAAACCTAAGTGCAAAGTCTTACCGTGTTCGAGATATTTGAGATTTTCGATTGTTATTTTTGATCATATACAGGGTGTTTGCAAGGTCGATACATTGTCCTGGGGATATAATATGTGAGGTCATTTAGAGTTTTTTAACGCGAAAATACCTTAGTAAAAAGTCTTACGGTTTTCGAGTGTTTTTATTTAATTAATTATTTATGATCAAATATTTCATATGCAAGTCTCAAATATCTCGAAAACAATAAGACTTTGTACTAAGGTATTTTTGGTTTAAAAGACTCTAAATGAGCTGCCCTATCATCTCTCCAAGAGTTTGCATCGACCTTCCAAACACCCTGTATAAAAAGACAAAATCTAATTACGAGTTACAAGCCTATCCTTTAAATAATTCATATAAGTAATGATTTTCTTACAGTTTCGTTATTTGTGGGATACAGTTTTTAAAAATAGGGACAAATTTAAAATAATGTTAGATCAAAAAGAAAGATAGTTTACTAATTATAATATTTAAATCTTTTTATTTAAAAAAATGTATTAACGCAGAATTAAGTGAAAATAGACTTTAATTGGACCCTAAAAATATATATATATCTAATATACAAAATATGCTGTTTTTATCATTTAGTTTCACTGTCACTACCATCAGTATCATTATCAGTTTCAAGGTCGCTATCACTTGATTCATCAGCATTGTCTAAAGTTATTACTAATGGTTCAATTGCCTCCATCATATAGTCTGTCTGCCAATATTTATGCATTTGTACAAAATCATAAAGCTCATATTTTCTTGCAGACGGATCATGAGTTATTCCTAAAAAAAACAATTTTTATACAAAATGAAATAAAATTATGACAGTGAGACTGCCGAACTAGTTTTATACTGCTCTGCGTGAGTTAAATAATTAAGAAATATCCGTACCTTTTTCTCTTAAACAATTTTTGCTAATTTTTCAGAAAAGCGAGTGAAAATAAAGTCGGAATTAATTTCTGTACGTAAAACTTCAACCGAAAATTAAAATATCTTAGAAGCAATATTTAGAAATGCGTATGCGTATGCAATACATCATTATAATATGTATTTTTTACAGTATGCAATAGGTAACTAAAGATATTTTCCTTTTTTAGATAACCAATCAATCATATGCTGCTTAAGGGAAGATTTCGTAGGGGTCTTGTCTTTTTGCATCGAGTGATATGGGGCATTATCTAAAACGATTATGCTGTTTGCAGGTGTATTAGGTAGCAGCTTTTCTGTAAGCCATTTGGTAAAATTAGTTTGGTTCATTTGGCCATGAATCACCAGAGGTTTGTCCCGATTTAAATACTAAAGAAGCATTTTCCAAAAATCCATTGTTTGATCCCGCATGTACAACAATAAGACTGTAAATAAATGTATAAAATAAACATATTTTAGCATCAGAAAGTTATTTTTTCATCATTATTAAAGTTATGTTCACCAACTTACCAGTTGAACTAATGTTACTCGGAACTCCAAATATATCAGAACTTTGCCAACATTTTCTTACGGTCAGATCATTATCCACCCACGTTTCATCCATATAAATAATATTGCGGTTCTCTTGGCGATATTTCCTAATAGCATGGATATATTTGTACCTCCAATGCAAAATGTGGGGTTTTTCCATTAATATTTTCCTTTTATTGTGACATTTTCGCCAAAAAAATCCACTGGCCTTTAAAATTTTTTCGAAGTGTTTCTATAGAGAAAGGAAAATGGGCTCCATCGGCATTTAGTTGATTTTTAATTTTTTTTAAAGTTGGGACTTGTTTTAGCTCTATATAAAATGTTTGTACTATTCTCCTAATCACACCAACGTCTGCTTCAAAATTCGTGGAACAGATGAGCGGATGCGGTGGTTACCGGAAGTTAGTAACATCCTATTGGGATTATTTATATTACGCTGTTCATCTTCTTTTCTAATTCTTTTTATCGAATTTTCACTAACCCCAGTGTACATGGAAGCTCGGCTTAATTTCCGTTTTAAAGGTAATTTAAAATAATTTGTAGAAGCCTCTCCATCGCAAACTCTATAGACATTTGCGATTACATCTCGCGTCTGACCATTCAAATGCTTTCCTTTTAAATGATTATTCATTTTAATCTCTAAATGAAAAATCTTAAAATTTTTTAGCAGACACACGAGGATAACAACTAATATAACATCAACAAAAAAAAAGAAAAATAACAAACATGATAACCATAAAAAAAAAACAAATTATTTAACACGCGCTATCTAAACCAACTTCTGCTTAAAAAGAGTGCCGCCGCTGTTCACCGTCTAACGATGTGATGACGCGCCCCAGCTCTGGCCGTTGCCATTGGAAACCTTCGTCCAAAATGTCCGCTTGCTCACAAATCAACCAATCACAAAAATGCGAGAGTGGCCAGACGACGCCCATTAACATTCCTTGGATCTGAATTTTAACATGTTGCCAATAGTATTGATTTTTAACTATTTTTTTGAATTTATCACATTTCATATAATGGTTTTACATTATTTAAATTGCAAAATATATTTTTGTTGTCTTTCTGATTTGATATTTCAGAGTTAAAGATTTTAAGTATTGTAAGTGTAATGGAATGACATGTAATTGTATTATTAATTTTAACTTCTTGAATCTTCCAGAATCGAAGATTTCCATATTAAAAAATAATATGACAACGTTGCTAAAATAATAGCTGCACCTTATAAATTCTTTTTATAGGCCAGCTTAAAATTGTTCAATATTACATGTTATTTGAATTGATAGAAAACATACATACAGGGTGTTCCGCAACTATTGTGCCAAAATGTAAGGGGAGATAGATCTCAACAAAACAAACGTTTTTTATACTTATCAACCCATAGGCGCATGCGTCTAGTAACAATAGCGCATTAAGTTTCGCTCAGTGGTATCCAACCTCGGACAGGGTGAAACCTAACCGGAAACCGTGTTAGTAAATGGTATAAAAACACAAAATATTTTGAGTTTGATATACATATGTTTTAATGAGTTTGATATATGTTTGATATATTATGAGTTTATTAAAAAAACATGTTTTAATTTAAAAGATGTTTAAAATTCTGGCCACCCGCTTCAACGCAAGCGTGACTGCGTCGTACCATTTCTTCCTGCACACCTTGAAAAACTTCCGGAATTCCTTAAATTTCAGCAGCAGCCGCAACAATCATTCCTGCAAACTCTTCTTCTGTTTGAACCGGAGTGTCGTACACAAGCGCTTTCATGTGACCCCATAAAAAGAAGTTGCATTCGGTCAGTTGCACGTGGAGGCCATGCATTTGGTGCGCCCTTGCCAATCACTCATCCCTGATATGCCTGGTTCAGACGTTCCCTTTCGTCTAACGGGTAATGTGCTGGGGCTCCGTCCTGTTGGTACCACATGTTTTGTCTGACATTCAGGGAAACATTTTTTAACAATTTAGGAAGTGTTTTATGCAGAAATGTCAAGGCTAAAAACACACGAGGCGGTTTGCAAGCGGTTTGCGCCGCGACGGCGACCGGTGGACCGCCGCTCGACTTAAAACACACGCGACGGCTTTCGCAACTACGAACGGCACGAAAAATTACAAGATCAGTTTGATGTTGCCAAGGTTTGCGTACAGTTCACATTTTATTATTTAACGTGAGCAAAATGGACTCCGACAGTAAAGATGATTTTTTATTTTTGTTGGCGGCATCAGCACTGGCATTACGCAAAAAACCAAAAAAAAAAAAATAGAACGAAACGTAAGCTATGGATACATCCCATAGTTATGGAAAGAAACAAGAAGGGATATTTTAATACCATCTATAAGGAGATTTGTGAAGATCCGGAAAATTGAATTTAATTTCACCAGAATGTCAAAGGAATCATACCAGGAGTTACTTTTATTGATCCAAGAGCCATGTACAAAAGCTAATACCAAAGGAAAAATTATCATCACGCATATCCCAATCGCTGGCCTCAATTGAACCTCAGTAATTAATTTTTCTATGTTGAATCCATGGTTTCCATAATAAATGAACAATTTTCAACACTGCACAAAAAAAAACGCACCAAAAAGCCCTACGTGTGGTTTGCAACACAGAAGATAAGTAAATGATGTGCCGCGGTAGTGCCGCTAAAGCAATAAAAACCAAGCGGCGTGCCGGCGGCCCATGGTATCGAGCAGGGTACGCGCGAGGGACGCCGCGTTTTATGGGATTAGGCGGCGCCGTCTGTTTCAAAGCTCACAAGTCCCATAAACGAGGCGTCGAGCTCGACCACGGCGCGACAACCGTCGCGGCGCAAACCGCTTGCAAACCGCCTCGTGTGTTTTTAGCCTAAAACGCGGCGTCCGTCGCGCGTACCCTGCTCGATACCATGGGCCGCCGGCACGCCGCTTGGTTTTTATTGCTTTAGCGGCACTACCGCGGCACATCATTTACTTATCTTCTGTGTATCAAACCACACGTAGGGCTTTTTGGTGCGTTTTTTTTTTGTGCAGTGTTGAAAATTGTTCATTTATTATGGAAACCAGGGATTCAACATAGAAAAATTAATTACTGAGGTTCAATTGAGGCCAGCGATTTGGGATATGCGTGATGATAATTTTTCCTTTGGTATTAGCTTTTGTACATGGCTCTTGGATCAATAAAAGTAACTCCTGGTATGATTCCTTTGACATTCTGGTGAAATTAAATTAAATTTTCCGGATCTTCACAAATCTCCTTATAGATGGTATTAAAATATCCCTTCTTGTTTCTTTCCATAACTATGGGATGTATCCATAGCTTACGTTTCGTTCTATTTTTTTTTTTTTTTTGGTTTTTTGCGTAATGCCAGTGCCGATGCCGCCAACAAAAATAAAAAATCATCTTTACTGTCGGAGTCCATTTTGCTCACGATAAATAAAAAACTGTGAACTGTACGCAAAGCTTGGCAACATCAAACTGATCTTGTAATTTTTCGTGCCGTTCGTAGTTGCGAAAGCCGTCGCGTGTGTTTTAAGTCGAGCGGCGGTCCACCGGCCGCCGTCGAGGCGCAAACCGCTTGCAAACAGCCTCGTGTGTTTTTACCCTAAATTTCTCCACTTAGTCGTGGTGGCAAGAGATATCTCAGATAGCAAGGGCCCAGCAGAGTATTATAAACAAGTCCTGATCAAACATTCACTATAAATTTTTGTTGAAAACCACGCATGTGGGGATTCTCTTCAGCCCAAACGTGGCTGTTTGGACACAATCCGAAAATAGTGGTGCAAAATAGTGCAAAATTCAGAGAAGAAAATGACATAGTAAAAGAATGATTTTTTTTTTGTAGGAGGGTCTACCATAAAGTTAGCCCCCCCATAAAAATTCGTCATATCTTTTCACCTATAGCGGTGCAAAATTTGAAACTAATGGTGCAAAATTAGTGCCAAATTCAAGTCTAGTTTTCATATAGTTATTTGCTACTGGGGGGGGGGGGGGGAGGCTATCTTAATCGACCCAGTGCGTGCACCTTTTGAAAATGAATTGGATAAAGTTGTTGTTCGCGTAAAACCTCCCATATCCGACATTGGTTTATTCGCAGTGCGCTATAGCTCGGGTACTTATGGAAAGAGATTCGTCAATTTGCGCTAAGATTTGCACACATTGCTACGACGCAATAATAAATAAGTAGCCTACGCAATGCGAGTGTACGGCGCGCGGCGATTGATCTCGAACGTCAAAATCGGTAGAGCTAGGCACTCAATATCGATATTCTTTGTGTATGTACATAAGTTAAACTTTTTCTTTTGATACCTATTAGTACCGAAATAAGGCGCATGCACCTACAGTTAATTAGTAAAAAACGTTGGTTTTGGCGAGATCTACCAATTTGGCACTTTACATTTTGGTACAGCAGTTTCGGAACACCCTGTACTTTTAAAAATCTATTGAGTAGCATTTTTTAATTTTTTTAAGGTCTCACCATCGTCAAGTGATCCAGTAACAAATGCAATCCATAGTACTTTGGGCGACTTCTCGCGCGTGCGTCCCTTTCTAGACCAAAAAGATTCTTCGGGACTTATAGGAGTCGATGGAGTGCCTCCGTCTCCGGGGCCGGCTTCCCAGAGGGCATCTCCACCGTTATCTGGTGTCAGTTCGACAAGGTAAGATTTCGTTACATTGAGATAAAAAAACAGGCATTACTTTGTAAGCAGATTAGCTTTAATATCATTAAAATAATATAACTTTGAAGACTCGTAAAATTATTTATGGAAAAGAAAAAGGTTTTTTTTTTAATTCTTTATTTAAAGTTAAAATATGACATAAGTATGTAAAAAATAATGCACTTAAATCATTAAAAATGAATTAATTAGTAATTAGAATAAAACAAAAAGTAAACCAAATCATGACAAATTGAAACAATTTCTAATATTTAAATTTGGTGTGATCAAATTTTAAAAAACTAAATTCAATTTTACTATACCGAAAGAGTGTACAAAGATAGGGATTTTAATGGCCTTTCAGATTATAGGTGTTCATTAAAAAATGATTTGAACATTTTTGTAACTAGCGGTAAAATTGCGAATTTTAAACGATTCGGAGTATATGAAAATGTCTGAAAATAAAACCAATACAGAAGACCTCCTTCATATGATACACCCAGAAGTACAAGTTTTTACGAATCGACATAAAGTATTAAGAAATATTTTTTAGAGGAAAAAGGACATCATAGATAATGCTAGTTTTGGGCCTACCATCGACTATAATTAATACACTCTACATTTTAAGCTAGCGTATGTATTATCCAAGAAAGTGAATTTTCAATACATTTTAATTAAAAGTACAATACAAAATTTTTCTTTAAAAACGTAATACCGCTTAGTACTTAAAAAGCTTAAAAATATATGCCGACACGTGCTTCTCCATATTGGCGACAGATTAAAACTGATCGATCCTTCAGTATTTTTAGTATTGGCCGCTCAGCCTATTTTATAAATTACACATTTTTTGTAATTAAAATGTAGGTCGAGTGAACCAATCCACTAGATCTACAAACTCCCAACTAAGAAATATTCGGTTCAACGGAGATGCTTTGATTCTCGAAAGAGCAATTGTTAAGTCAAGCGATAATTTTATGAATTGCGAAAGAAGATATATAAATTATGTAAGCACGTGACAGCAAACGGGACAAAAGTGCGGCTGCGCAGAGTTCCAAGCACGGAATTGAAAGGGTTTACCGGTGCAGCTTTTGAGCATACGTTAAAGCCCTGGTTTCCTCAAAAGCGGTACCGATAAATTGCGGCCGCAATAATGCGTTGAATGACGTCATAGAAAACTGTACTATGCACATCATTAGCAATGGGTTTTAAGGATGCGTTGGTAGTCGCCGCAACGCAATATGACTGTACCGGCATAATGAATGCGGCAGCCATTGCGGCGAAAAACAGTTCGTTGACGATTTATTACTGTGTTGATGTGTTGTGACTTGTTGTGATTTCGTTTATTTTTTTATTATAAAACTGATAAAATAGGTATTTATGTTTTATATTACAAAGTTAACGTTATATAATGGTGTTTTTTTTATCGTAATGTGTTCTGGTATAAAACACCATGAATGGACAAGTGAGCAGGATGAAATATTGATAAATTTTGTTAGAAATCATGAATGTTTATATAATGTTCAATGTAAAGATTACAGAAAAACCCAATTAAAACAGAGTTTACGGACGGAAATAGCTCATATACTACAAATAACGGGTAATACAATAATACAACTTCTCATTACCATAAAAAATATATGTATATTTTTAATATATTAAAACATTGTTGTGATTGATTTAGTTTTCTCGGTAATGCTGTTCCTGCCATGCTACAGCACCGGGTCCATTAAAATACGTTTTAAATGTCTCACGAATTTGAACTGGTATATTTGCCCCGCGTACGTTGTTGTGAATTAGTGGAAGTAAATTTTCTGTAGGAAGTGGGTATTTCTTTGTCCTATTAGTCACTATCGGAAGAATATTTGCTTCTCGCAGAAGATTATATAAAATACAGGCACACATTATAAGTTTATCCGTGGTTTCCGGACGCGTAGCATTGGCCGAAAAAATATCCGAAAAAATGCACAAAGAATGCCAAAGGTATTTTCAGTTGTCCTACGAGCTCGGGAAAGTCGGTAATTATAGATTGCTTTAGTTTTATCAGATACTGATTGATTTCGTGGATATGGTTTCATGAGTTGCTCATGAAGAGCAAATGCCTCATCGCCGAGAATAATATGGGGCACCAGCATATTCATGCCAGACAATGGTTGTGGCGGTGAAATATTAAATTCTCTTTTCAGATTTTTTTTTTCCAAATCTACTTTTTAAATATATGCCTAAAATGAAATTTATTTTATTAGAAAAATTATAAATTATATTCCTTGTTTGCATTTTACCTGCATCTCCTTCTCTGCCGTACGATCCTATGTCTACTGCAACAAATTTATTATCTGCATCTACAAGTGCCAACATCACTACAGAATGAAAGTCCTTGTAGTTGAAGAAAGTGGATCCATCCTTGTAGTTGAAGAAAGTGGATCCACTATTTTTTGGAGCCTTTATCCGAATGTGCTTACCATCAATCAAAATCCCAAAGAGATCTGAATTTCGTAGAGATGGTTTTGAACATTTCCTCTGTTGGTTGTGGCATTACCAAAGTAAGCATTCTTGCAACAATGGATTCAGCAACCTGCCTTATTATTACACTAATCCACGAATGGCATATTCTAAACTGAAACGCCAATGATCGAAATGATTCTCCTGTAGCCAAAAACCTAAAAAAATAACATGTAGTAATTTAGAACACTTGCCTCTTTGTTTTTATTTTTATATTTATAGATAATGACTGCAGCAAGAGATGGGGATATGTAAGAGATTATTACATAAAGAGACGAGGCAAACCTAGCACGGGTTCGTCTGGGGAAGCAGCAAAGAAAAGATCTGAGCAGCTGTCATTTTTAGATAGTATCTCTTCAGGCAAGAGAAGGTAAATTTATGTTACCTTATTTTGCTGATAATACAAACTTTATTATATTTTCAGCACTCTCAGCAACATAGAAAATTCTGAATTTCAGGAGAGTGTAAAAAATAGCACGGCTCATTGCAGTGAAGAGAGCAACAACATAGAGCAACAACAGTCTGAATTACTTACTGTAGACGACACTAGTAGCAATATTTTAGATATTCCAGAAAATGGAGCTGAAACTGAGAAAACTCCAAAAGTTACTAAACGTAAATGTTCAACTACATACACACCTGCTGATGAACGTTTGAAGATATTAAGACAAATAGCTGAAAGGCAAGATCAAAACAAAATGGAAAAGCAGGATGAAAATGATTTATTCTTTGCATCTATAGCAAAAATAACTAGCAAGCTGCCAAAAATCGTTCAGGCTAGGCTTCGAATGCAAATTGGAAATTTAGTTGGAAATGCAGAGATAGAACATCACCATTGCCAAGTGCTGAATATGGGCGTGGACCATTATCAGCAGGTAGCTCAACATCATACAGTACATTTGTTTCCGATGATTCTGTAACACCAATAGGAGCATCCGCTACTTTAGTATTGGCGGAGCCCAGCCAAGAGTATTTTATAAATTTGTAAATTTATCAAAACATGTGTATTTATCAAAACATACATGCTACTTTACTTTACTGTATTTGTGTTTGATGTAGTTAGTATTAATGAAATACATACCTTAGAAGCAGGCATAATTTTTGCTCAGCAGTCAATGGATTTTGAACACGATTTGTTGGTTTTGAAGAAAGATTATCTTTTATATATCCCAAGACATAATCAAATAAGACTCGTGTCAAACGAAAATATTCCCTGAACTTATTTTCGTTAGTATATAGATGGCGACAATTCAAAATTTTGTAAGCACCCTCTGTAGTTCTTTTCTTAAAAAGGTCAGATTCACTCCTATGTATCTCTTCATCTAATTCCTCTCCATTTAACACTACCAAAAGAGCAACATCGAGATCGTCCATGTCGATTGTTTTTAACGCAAAACGGTACTGGCGACGCTTTCTGAGTTTAGTGACTTTCTGAGTTTAGTCACATAGTGGCCATAAGAAGTAAATATTCCATAAATATTTTGAGGCAGCTTATTTGCTGAGTAGTTTTAAAAGACCATTTGAAAATTATATAAATCATTGTGATGATAGTTTTAAAATTACTTTGAAATTAAAAATTTCTCATCATATATATCAAATATCTTAATGTCGACTAGCTTACTGAAATGTTTTAACTTTTAGCAAATAAACTTTAAATTCTATAATAACATATTTTATAATAATAATTTTTAAAATAAACTATATTATGGACTCTATACTATATTAAGATTATACTATATTAACATGTATTATATTATATTATATCTATATATAATATAATATAATATATATTATATATATATATACTTATAAAGCAATCCAAATTTAAGTACATTTGAAAATTTAAATAGAAAATAAGTAAAATATTAAATATTAAATTACTTTAAAATTGATATCTACCGACCCTGCACCAAAACCCTCAGAAGACTATAGTTCAATAAAACATAAAATATTGAATAATACACCATCATATTTTAGCTACATACCTACCTACAAATATAAAATATAGCCATAAAAACAATTTATATTTGATCCATCTATAGAAACAATCGTTTTAATTTCTTCTGCATAAACCCATTCATGTAGCCCACAGCAAAATCGTTACCATTCAGTCCCGGATAAAAATCTCCTAAAAATTAAAGCTTAATGAACAAGGAGTTCGATTGAAGTCGGTACAAGCTGATTGGTTTGACTAGTTGCTATATATATTGCAAAAAAAATCATTTTAAATAAAAACTGTCACATCAATTTGTAAATGGAATTTTTAAAAAGACAACCTACATGAAAATAATTTTTCATACAATTATTTTTATTTAGTAATTTTTAAATTCTGAAAAACTAAAATAAAATTATGAAATTTATCAAAAAACCAGATGTCTTTCATTGATTGATCACCCCCCCATATATGTATATGAGCACTTTCATTATTTACATATATTTACATCATTATTAAAATACCCAAAACTCTAATTTGTTGTAAGTATTAATTTTAATGTTTATACATATACACATACCAATTCTTTTGAAAAAAAAGCATAATTTTTCCATTGGCTATTCCATTAATTAATTTTCAAAGCAGTGGCTACTATATCATCACCATCTCTTTTCTTGTCAACATTATATTTCCTTATCAAATATGCCAGGTCACCTCTTAGCAAGTTTAGCCTTATTATTGTGTCATTCTGAATTTTTCTAGCATATTGAATTATTCATTTATTTGTCACACCAACAGTCAATTGCCCAACAACAATGTTTTTTTCAGCCTTAGATAACCTTTTCGTTCTTAACTCGTCTTTATGTCCTACATGTGTTTCAAAAAATTTTACATCAACTGATCCTACAAAGGATTAAAATTATGAATTAGTCTAGGAATATAATTTGCAAAAATTAATTCAATATTATTACCATTCATTAAAACCTTAACTAAAATTCTTGAGGGGCATCCTAAAAGTAAACAACAAAATATACAATTATGTCTGATAATTAAGAGTTTATACCACCTCTGATGATCGCTCCTGTTACAATTTGTAAAATATATGTTCTTCTCCATTCTTAAATTTATTTTGGGTCTGCCAAGCATAATCGACTTCCCTATTACTAAGAGGTATATTCTTCAAAATTCCTAAAATTTAAAAATGATTGTTTAATCTTTATATTGTGAATATTAAACAAAAATGTTTGTTTAAACTATTAAAATAAGAAAATGTCTAGGTATCGTTGGTACACATTGGACATATATGTGTTTGTTGTATTCTTGGCCAAAAAATTCTGGGTGAAGCTTCTTAAGATGTCTGTTTCTCGTGGATGTGCTTAAAAATTCCTTTTCACTGACTTCACAGATTGCATCCCTTTTCGGAGCTATCGCAAAACCCGTGAATTTCTATGGTCTCATGTGTGAGGCGGAACAAAAAACGAGGAATTTTACATTCGGATATACAGGGTGTTTCAAAATTCACTACATATATTTTAAGGGCGTATTCCTGAGGTCAAAATAAGACTTTTTTTTCTTATAAACATGGGTCCTAAAATGCACCCCCTTACGCATACATTTTTTTAAAAATTGTACATAAAATTTTGGCCGTCAAAAATGTGCCCCTCAGTTTACCCCTTAAAATTAGTTTTACGCCTTTTCTAAGATAAAAAGTAAATAGACCGCCTAAAATAACGGGGGTATTCCAAATTTCGTTAAATTTGATGCAAAACTGTAGACACAGTTTTAAAAAATCGATTTTTTTTACACTTCTTGCGATGGCTGTAGCTTGAAGGGGGTGCATTTTAGGACCCATGTTTATAGGAAAAAAAAGTCTTATTTTGACCTCAGGAATACGCCCTTAAAATATATGTAGTGAATTTTAAAACACCCTGTAGAAGATGTCTCCGAATAATATTTATTTCAAAGAAAAACACTCGTTTGGAGGCGTTTCATCCCAATCTAGTTTTATGTACCATAAGTGTTAAATTAAGTGCTTAACGAACAAAGTTAAAGGAGAAATAAATTAGATTAAGTATACGTTTTGTGCATCCTTTATCAAGTGAACAAACTAAAGAGAGAAACTTAATACCTTTAATGCATTAATTTTATAGCTCCCTCAATGGTTTCTGAGCCACCGTTGACGTTATCAACATAAGATAACCTTAAAATAACTTGGGAGGCTTCGGGATAATTAGTTTTTTCTCGTCTGCTAAAGCTAATAATGTGACCTAATAGCAAGATATGTTGCAAAAGTTAGTCCTTATGTAACTGTATCAGCCATCTTTGGAGAAGCACCACACGGCAATCAGGGTGTCCAGGGTTTATTAAAATTTGCTCAAACGTTTGACAAACATCGGATGTGAAAACAAAGCGCTGAATTCTAAAGCCAAGAAGTAACTCGAAAATGTCATTTTGTAATTTGGGTCTAGGGAAAAGACACTCAGTAAGCAACATGTTCCCGGGAAATTTTGCTGAAGCGTTAAACACTACGCGAAGTATAGTGGTGGGACTGGAATCCTTTAGTTTACGATGATGTGGGATATAAAATGACCGTTTTGGAATCTCCTCTGAAGGTAATAACTTCATGTGATTTTGGGTAAGCTATTCCTGCATAAAAGCAGGATAATCAGAGTAGAGCTTCGGATTGTTTTCCAGTCTGGACTCTAACGATAAAAACTTAGGGTCTTGGCTTTGAAATAGCAAGGAAACTACGAATATCCCATTTTCATTGTGGTAGGTAGAATTAACAAAGATTTCCTCGCATTTTCGATCCTCAGGAGAAAAAGTTTTGATGTGGGGTACCTCCTCAACTGCACAAAACTTTTGCATTGTATCATTAATTAACGTATGAGAGCAAACGAGACCTGGCATGAGGCAAAAAATCTGCCACTTTACCCATCAAAATAAAGCCAAAGATAATGTGGACGATAGAGTGTTGATTAAGTTAGCGACAGGCTCATTGAGCGACCTCTGACTCCTATCCCATAAAATATTAGGCAACAAAAAAGCACCTGGGGTTAGCCAGAACACCATTGCACAAGTGAGTCCAGTTTCCTTTAGGCAAAGGGGATTTAGGCAAATTACCACAAATTTTTGTAAGAACTGTTGCTTCCTAGTCAAAACTTGGGGAAGTTTGTTACAAGGGCTAGTTTTTGTAAATATACTTTTTACACAATTGAGTGCATGGATTTCTCCCACGCCCTGAACTGAGCAAGGCATATTATAAGAAGAAAGCCCAAGACGTCTAACACAATCTTATGAAATAAAATGAAGTTTAGACCCGAGTCCAATAATATTCGAACTTTTTGTATATATAATATATATATATATATATACAAAAGCTGCTGAGATATAGATAGCTGAGATCCATTTTTGTTATACGATCAACAAGCCGAGATCCGATTTTCAAGATGAGATCCGTTTTCGGATCTCGCCTTGTAACACGTGTATATAGGTCGCATTTGAATGCTAAAGGTCTAAAACGACTTTTTTCAAAAAATTGTCCGGATCTCGTTTGGCACGATTATGTATATTATATACTAACATGTGTTCCGTCCTAAATCTCTAGGTGGCGCTCGAGCCGCCTTCCTCTGTGTGCTGTATTTCAATTAAGACGAGATCCGTCAATCGCGGCAACGTTGATGAATTATTTTTTAACTGCAGGCGGGGATTTTTATGGGGCATTAGAAAATGAGCTTTGTCTTGAACTTGATGATTTGCAATATATAGGGACATAAATTATTATTTTTAGTTGCCAGCGGTTTCTAAAGTATATTACGATTAAGACGAGATCCATCAGACCAGCATGACTAATGTCTTTAAGCAGGTGATAAAAGTATAAATAGAGGAAATAAACTTTGATTCTCTAGAACTCGAACTTCTTTGCATAACGTCAAAAAAATTAACTGTTAAAACAGTTTTAACTTATACGCTGCAGCTTTTATTAGAATCCGCCAACAAATAACTGCAGAGAAAGAAAATAACAAAATTTGAAATGTCAAATTGTATGTAGGTACTGACCCAAATTTAACATTTTTAGCTTATTTATAGCGCTCTTTTCCAAAATTAAAATTTAATTTTTTTATGGTATGTTTAAAATTAGAAAATTTTAAATAAAACAAAGTCAATTTACCATTAGATGGGTTGTGATAGAAATCAAGTAAATACGCCAAAAAATGAACACTTATGTTAGAATCACACTCTAAGGTTATATTGGCTGGTGACTTTAATATCAACTACACTGATGAAACCTTGCCACGTACTTCTCTTTTAAGTATTTTAAATTCTTACGACTTGAAAATGCACGTTCTTTCCCACACGAATAACTTCTTCATCTGCAACTACAATTGACTATTTCTGTACAAATTTTGATGATGTTTTATGCACAGTACTCCCATCTGGTATTTCCGACCATGAAGCTATTTTTGCTAAAATGCCATATAATACTGTATTATCTTCATCTCATTATATGGGAAGAATTTTCAGCAGGAGAAATTTCAATGCTTTTTCTACTGCTACAGCTTCGGTAAATTGGAATGCACTTGAAACGGCTTTTGACCCACTTACTTTTTTCAAGTTCTGTGTGATAAGATCAATCAGTGCTTTCCTAAAATGAGGCTTAAAACTAAGAAACGAAAACCATGGGTTACAAGAGGCCTTAGAATTTCAGCTAAAAACCTCCGTTTTTTGACTAAATTGTGCAAATATACCACAAATGAAAATATCCTTGCATATCATCAGAAATACCGTAGTCTGTACAGAAAGACAATTAAAGCAGCAAAATCTAATTATTATAGGGATCGCTTAAATATGTTATCAAATAGGCAAAGAGAGTGTTGGTCGATTATTAATGATTTTAGACATTGCCATAGAAAAATATCTGAACCGGAGTTAAGACCTGACATTTTAAACGACTATTATTGTGATATACCTAATATCTTGCGCAAGGGCATTCATAGTAACATTGATCCCTTACACTGTCTTCAAGAAGTGTCGGTTGAGCATTCATTTTTCTTTCATCCTGTCGATCTTACCAAAGTAAAAAATGAAATCAAACGCCTAAAAAACCATAAATTATCTGGAGCTGATGGGATGTCTTCGAGGTTGTTACTCTTTTTGCCTGATTCAGCCTTAAAGCAGAATTTTGTCCTTTTTACATCATAATGGCATTTTGTCTGCAAATCAGTTTGGATTTCAAGCCGGTAAAGGGACTCATGATGTTGTTTTTAGCTTTTTGGAGAGCGTCTATGTGTCCTTGAATTCTGGAGAGTCATCGGCGGCAGTGTTTTGTGATCTATCCAAAGCATTTGACTGTGTGGATCATGGAATACTGTTATCTAAGCTCGATAAATATGGTTTTAGGGGCGTAGCGTTGCGATGGCTTGAGTCCTATCTATCAAATCGTACTCAGAAGGTTACAGTGTCTGGGCGTTTGTCTACTTCTAGATCCCTAAAATGTGGCGTTCCCCAGGGTTCAATGTTGGGACCACTGTTATTTTTACTGTATGTGGATGACTTGAGTTCATTGAAACTGCAGGGCAAGGTGGTTCAGTTTGCTGATGATACCACCATACTATGGAGCCATAAAAATTCAGATTATATTAAGACTTGTATCCTTGAAGATCTTCAGATTTTATCAGGGTGGTGGGCTTCCAACGGGCTCTTGTTTAATGTAAGAAAGACGTCTATTATGGGGTTTGTGCAATCTCATGGAAAACACACTGAAGTTCAATTCGCTATTTCTCGTACTTACATCTTATTTTCATTTGAGGCCCAAATAAAACCCCAAATGCTAATTTTATACATTTATTAGAAAAAATGTGGGATCGACTAACATGTAGATTCCACCACCTTTAAAAATTAACTGAAAAAACATCAGGGTTGCCGCTTATACAAAGACGATAGGTGGTCTGGTGGGGCGGGGGACAGTTCCTAAAATCTTAGTTCGGCAGTTTTGCCTAAAGAGGTCGAATTATATTATCTGTTCGCCACAGACGAGCCAGGGGCGCACCAAAATATATTATTATATTAATTTTTTAAAATAATTAAGTAAAATTACGGAACAGGGTTTAAGTGCGATGTTCAGGGTCTGATGTTTGACGAAAATTCCCTCTTGCAGAATAAAGAGTGCTGCAAGTTCCTAGGAATTACCATTGATGGTTGCCTTCGGTTTGAAGATCATATTTAATATTTAGCTGGGAAATTATCTTCTGGATGTTTTGCAGTAAGAATGGCAAAACAAGAGCTGGGAGTTGCACGTTCAGTGTACTTTTCACTTATTGAATCTCATATTCGGTATGGCTTGCCTTTTTGGGGTTTAACCAATAAGGGGCTACTTAACATTGTCTTTGTTATTCAAAAAAAAGCAGTTAGATACCTGTGTTCTGCTAAGTTAAGAGATTCTTGCAAACCCCTCTTCATTTCTGAAAAAATCCTAACTCTTTTTTCACTCTTTATCTTAGAAACAGCTGCTCTTATTCACAAAATTCCCAAACTACCCTCTGACACTGGCCATTTGACTCGTCGTGTAAATGAGTTCCCCTACCTATTCCTACGTCTTCCCTTACCAAAAACTCATTAATTTACATGAGTAAAAAATTTACAATCATGTTCCTCTATGTGTTAGACATATATCGGATGTTAAGAAATGTAAAAAAGAATTAAAGACGCTTTTATTGGCTAAGGCATATTATAACCTGGATGACTTTTTTAATGATAGGTTTAGTAGTAATTAATTGTTTTATTTAGTTATCTTTAATTCAAGTATGTTCAAAAAGTTTTGTCTTCTTGTGTTTAATTTTGTTCATTGTTTTGTCAATTTTTGAAATTGTATTTTTGTTTTGTTTTTTAGCTTGTAGGATGCTTGTACACAAGATTATTTGTTTAGACTATAATTTATTTAGTCGCCGCGCCAGCCGCATGATATAAATTTAATATTTTATTACAGGCGGCATATTAAGTTTTATAAACAGAGTTATTAGATTTTAATTTCTTAAAACCGCTTATTCAATTTCCTTACTAAAGCCGACAAACAGTACAAAGATCCTCCTATAATCAAAAATGTAACGTTTCATTATGTAAGCATTTTACACAGCCACATTCTCCACTCCATCCATATTTTTATTACATTCACACTTTTAACCTTAGGCCAACAGGTCATTAAACAGTTCATAACACAAGATTCGGTTAGAATCAGAATTTTACTTTGTAAAATTTTTATTTGTATATTTTATACAACAATTAACAGAATTGTACGGTTAGTGCAGTGATTTATTTAATTCTTCTAATTACACTTATTTACCGAAAAATTGGTGTGTTATTGAAGAAAAAAATCACAACCCAGAATACCGTGTGTGGAAAAGCCCATACACAATACATTATTCTTACGTAATATAGCACATTTTCTTTCTTTCTTTCTTTCTATTCTCGTTTTCTTTTTAACACTTCTTTAAAAAATAACACACGTCAATCTTAATATAGAGGGTTGACGTTTAATTTTATATTTGACAAAGTTCTGTCAATTACCTCCTCATCTCCAGCTAACCTCACTTTGATACATCAATAATATATTTAAAGGATATATTGTATTTTCAAAAAAATGGACTATTTCGACTTAATGAACAGCTTATTATCATACATTTTTACTAGTAAATCGCTTCAACTTGCATCCAATTTTTTTTTTGGCGAAGTAAAATGGAAAAGTTTTTGCCATTTTAAATAATGTGTGACACAATGAGAGTTTTTGGCCTACTAAAGTTTAAGTTGATAAAATGTCTTTTATTACCACACATTTTTTTTGGACACTGTTGAATAAACATTTTACATGCTGCTTACAACGATGTGTCACACGATGGAGGTTCCCATATGACATATCAAAGTGAGGTTTACTGGAGGTGAGGTGTTTGACAGAGTTTAGCAATTTTTGAAGTTTAAAATATTTCTTGAAGCAATCTAAAATGTTGCCTATTGACCACTACGCTGACTCATCACAGTGGAAATTTAAAATGAGTATATTTTCTCCACAAGCTGAGATCTCGAATCTGTTTGTTTGCCCAGTTGCATTTCTGACGATATTCGATTGTCACGATATTTGTATACGTAGCAAGAAAGAGATAAGTCCTTTTAAAACAAAGATATTAAGTCTTTTAAAAAATGCAAAACATAAACATGAATATCCATCTGCTTCAACTTATTATTAAGTTTGTAAGTTGATAAACAAAAATATAAAAATCCTATAATTTTTTTAGGTAACGTGAATTATATTTTAGAATCAAACATATTTTGAACAAGTTTGAGATATTTTTTTTTCTTAAATGAAACCTCTTGTATATTTTTGCATTTTCAAATTCACGGAATAATTTTGTACATGTTTTATAAATAATATCCTTTACCTATCTTCAACTGTTTACGAAATAATTATGTTTAAATAATAATTATAATACTTTATTGCAACAGAAATTAATAAATAATATTGCACATTCTTAAAATTTATTTTATCAAATGCTGGAAGTGACCGCCATTAAGATAATTTTAAACCAATTATATAGTTCATTCACGATGAAAAGGCCAAATTCATGTAAAATTCAGGTATTTTTTCTTTATTTTATTTTTCGGACACGTTGATTAGCATTGTCGCGTGCGCGTTTTTTACAATAAAAATTTTCTATACAGGGTACCTCAAGTAGAAATTATGGCGTCAACATTAATTTTTTTAAATGGATTACCTTGTATATGATATTTTACAATTCTACGATATACCCTGAATACTTTTTGCATAGCACACCATAAAAGTCAGCGGTTTGTGAAATTTGACGTAATAGACTAGTGAAACATACCTTATTAAAAAATAAAACTTTATACAATATTTATTTCAACTGATGTTCAATTTTTCCTCAATTCAATGCATTTTTGATCGACAAGTTTAATTTCTTGTTAAATTCTTGGCTTTAAATCATCAATATTATTTGGTCTATTCACATCAAGTTGGGATTTCAAATATCTCTATTAAAAAAATATAATGGGGTTACATCGGGTGGCCACCATTTGTTAGAAAAAGTTGCATCCAGAAATTGTCAAACAGCAATGGCAAAGTGAGGAGGTGCCCCGTCTTGTTGAAACCATATCTCGCTCGTTACTAGGTATGTCAGGCTCTTGTGGATCAAGGAATAAAACAACTAAAGCAGGGATAAGTCCAAACTATAGAAAGTCTAAATAGCGCTTTCCTTTGTATTATATCTTCGAAAAAAAACGGTCCAAAGATTCGATATTTCACAATACTTGCCCACATATTAAATTTATGATGTGATATTGTTGGGTCAAATGAGGACTTTCGGTTGCCCAATATCTGCAATTTTCCCTGTTAACGTGAGTTGGGTTAACGTGTTAACTTGAGACCCCTGTAACTAAAATTTTCATTGCAAAGGACGTATTGAATCAAATGGACAACAAATTAAATATTACAATACAAATCGTTTATTTGTCAAAAGAAAAAGAAAGAATACACTTTATGAAAAAAGAAGGCAGCATGACAAAAAGGACGGTTCATCGATTATAAAAAAAAAACCGCTTCACATGCTCCTTATATTAAGGAAATCATATGTAAACTATCCTATACATAACAAACAAAACAGCTAAATATTTCTAAATAATTCTAAATAATCATTAGTATTTAGTCTATGAAAGATTTAAAACGAGCAGTAGTCGCAATAAATCTAGAATTAATTTTTATTTTCTAATGTCTTATGTTTATTTAGATATATGGTATGCTATACAAAAAGTATTCAAAATATATCATAGAATTGTAAAATATCATGATATTCCATTTAGAGAAATGAAGGGTAACGCCTTAGTTTCTACTTGGCACCTTGTATAAAATTTCATTTATTTCTTTAAAATTTTTATTTCAAAAATGCCCAAGTGACAATACTAATCGATGTCTCCAAATAAAAAAAGAAGAAAAAAATATCTTAATATAAAATTAATATGTTCTTTTCATCGTAAATGCACTATATAACCAATCATTTTAATTACCTGTCTCTGTAAATATTTGTATATATAATCTTTAAATAAGTGTTAATTATTTAAAAGTTTTAACTGGATTGTTAATTTAAAATATTTACAATACACTAAACTCAAACTTAGAGAATCGAAACAATAACTATCCTGTGATGAGGAAACTAGAACACACAACGAAGTTTTAATAATCTTGATGTCTAAATATTTGAATAGAGAACCTGTAAGTCAGTAGCAATGTAATTAATATGAATATCTTTCTTGTATTTTGTAATTTAATTAAAAATAACAACCTCCATTTTGCTCGGCCAGCAGAAGGTATTCTTTTAAAGCACACATAGTATAAATCCATTGAAAATAAGTAGACTGAAGTTTTGAAAGAAAAAATTGATTTACAAACTCTTAAAAGTGTTAAAATTAATTAAAATAATAAAAATACAAACATTTGAAAGGAACTCATTCAGATTATTGTAAACACTTCCAAGGAGAAAATTGCAGACTTTCTCCCGAAATAGCTTAAAGAAAAGAGAAAAGCGCTGTTCAATGTGTTCCAGCAAACGATTACAGATTTTAATTTTATACATTATTGATTTGTTAATCAACGTAGAATGGGGTATATTTTGTATATTGCTAAATTAGCAGCAATATATAAAATCTTCTCCTTAAAACTAATACACTTTTGAAAAGCCAAGAAGAGAGTGCTGACTACACAAACTCCAAAATCTTATGCCGTTTAATAATCTCGACTCGACCGGACTGAAAATACACCTAAGTCGATATTCTCAAATTGCATTCTGTGACGTCATCAAAATTGTGACGAAATACTTCTTCAATTGACTCAAATGCTCAATAACGCCTATTATTATAATGTTTTGAATTACTCAGAAAAGTATATATTTTCTCGAAGGCGGTGGGATAATAAAAGAGCAACTTCAATTTTAATTCGATAATTCGAAAACGTATAAAAAAGTATTGTTAGAGTAGAAAATTGATCGCCCTGAATCCCGGCTATTACTTAAAATGCAAACATTTCAAACGATTGTGACAATTCCTTTTTTTCTATTACTTTAAAATTAATAGGTATTTTTATAATTTACACATGTAATTATCAAAACATTTAATAACTAATATCAGCAATAACTAAAATATTTAAACTTCCAGTACGTAATTTCCAATATATAACATTTCTAAAACAAGAGTACTCATGATTCGATATCTTTTATTGTGATTGACCAATCTTTTTGTGAGAAAAATATTATTTTTAGAGTATAATTTTGAAAAAAATTAATCTAAAATCTTGGAAATAATAACTTATTATTAGAAGAAAATTCCAAAGAATTCAATTTACGAGTAATAAATACAATGAAAAATCAAGCTACGTCAATAAATGAGTCGCCATATAAATTTACTTCATATAGGCCAATATAGCCATAAGGCATACAGGCCATATAGGCATAAGCCAATAATATTCCTTATTTTCACGGTAATCCTTAATTACCATAAATAATTATACCTAATATTCTATGAAAGAAATGAACCAATAACCAAAATATCACAGATTTACGAGATTAATATATTTAACTAATTAAAAAGAAAGAAATTAGTAGTTTGTTTAGTTTGCTTTCATTAAGAAAAAAAATCATCAATCCGAACACATAGACTTTTATGGGATATGACCTCTTCCCTTAATATTGGGGCACACCTATCTAATACATATAGCCGTAATGAAATATAAAATAGTAGCGGAAGAAAATATAGTCCTATTTTCTGTTTAAATTACTTAATTATCGTCAGCTACATTATCATCACAGTATAGACCTCTTTGATTACTTCTTAGTTTTTCATTGTTACTCTACGTTCTTCTATAGTTTCCATTTGTATTAATACAGAAATAGTTCATAGGTAAACATAAAAGATTAACAAAACCTAATTTTGTTTTACAAAATGGCAATATTTGATCTGGCAACATCGTTGGATCTCGCGTTATGCGGTGACTTTAATGATATACAAGGTCGGATCTCGAGTTTCACCATATATTTAGTGGATCTCGGGTTGATATACATACATGGTATATATAAAGGGGTTGAAAAAATCTACCCCTCTCATGATCCCATTAATTGAAACACTTTGTTAAATATATTAACAAATTATTGCTTCCATACATTAAGGGCTTCAGGTGGATCTCAGGTAGTCCACGATATGATCGGATCTCGACTTGATAGAAAGAAGTGTATATATATATATTTACGCACATTTTTAAAGATTTTGCGAGTTCATATCTCTGATTTGGACTGCTAAAAAGCTGGGACATCGATAAATATTATGATTTGATTTGCAAATAAGTAGTCAGATGAACAAAGGAAGGCGTAACACACTAGCGCGTAGATCGTACTGAAGCTCAAATTCAATAGCCACAGAAACATGAATGCGCTTAAGCAATACCTCCTATAATAAGGCCGGAGCGCTAAACGCGTGACGTCATTATTATGTAGGCCTAGGCATTTAGCAGTGTATAAAAATCATCAGAAGTTTAAACGTAAAATGAGGATAGTATGTGAATGTTCTGAATGATATTTTAATGTTTCTGGTTTAAACAGGGCTGCCAGAACGTGAACTGAATCCTTAGTGCGGATACACACGATCCGGTTTCAACGGATGCGGTAGAAATGCTGCGGTACCGCATTGGTACGACAACACACAGGTTTAAATAGAAGGACGATACACGATGCGGTAGCGAAGGGCGACAGACGACGGGATGGTCGTCTAAGGCCGGGTATACACGATCCGGTATGAACGGTCCGGCGAAAACGGTCCGGCGCCGGATCGTCACGACAACACATAGGTTTTAATAGAAGACGATACATGGATGCGTCAATGCCGGATCGACGGATCAGCGCCGCAGCTTGCTGCGGCAAGACCGCGCGCCGGATAACCGGATCATCCTGGGCAACACACGTACTTCAATGTATCGCGATATACGTTCCGGTTGTAACGCGCGTTTTTAGTTATTTTCACCCAAATTATTACATTATATATCTTGTTTTAACACAGTCAACAATTCGCCAAATGATTTTTTAGACATTCTGTAATAATTAAAAAACTTATTATGATACTGCCGAATATTTGTATGAAATTTGTCGATTTTTTTCTACACCACTTTCAAAATATGGATGCCTTCAATGTTTTCACGTTATACTGACTCTCGCAAAAAATCTTTTGCTTCAAGACCACAAATAATTCTTGATGAAGAATCTTGCAATGAAAACATTATTTCCCGATGAAAGTCTCGAAGCAATCAAATTTTTGAATTTTTTTTAATACCTATCCGTTTTTAACGCAGTGTGTATCGCGTATATCCTATGCGGTAGAAACGCATCCGTTTCTACCGCATCCGTTGAAACCGGATCGTGTATACCCGCACTAATAGTGTTTAAACGTATGGCGATACACGTCCCGGTTGTAACACGCGTTTTCAACCATTGTCACCTAAATTATTACATTAAATATCTTGTTTTAACAAAGCTAACAATTCAGATTCGAACTGTCATTACAGTCGTGATCGATGTAGATGCCGAAATGGTATCTTCAAGCCATTTTATCTCGTCTCGAAAGTATTTTGTCTCGATATATGTAAAATGCTTCCAGCAATTGGTAAAATTGTCATTAAAATCACGGAATAGGTTTTGGTTATTTTTTTATTTTCCCATTATTATACTAATGGGCTTACGATTTGTGTAACAGGTGGTGTGTAGATTGGAAAAAATATCCTTGGAATTTATAGGGGTATGTTTATTTAAATCTCTTGGACCAGTCACGTCTGTTTTTATTTTAGCTGCGCATTTTTTTCAACTTAACGTTTTTATACAAGGTGTGTCATAAAACAGTGGGCTTTCTTATTTTAAACAAACACCATATATTATTATATTTTTTGAATTTACCAAAAATTTAAGAATATTACCTGCATTCACCGGACGGAACAGTTGCGTCACTGTTACAAAACTCTATCGAAACCCTCCGAAAAATGGTAAAGTCCAGTGCAACGATATATGTATTAGAATGGTCACCCGTCAAAACACCAGCATTCCATCTGCCAAACAATGTCATCCACCTTCTATTTACATTGTTTGAGAGGTAAAATGCTGGTGTTATAACAAACAAATACACAAATTTATGTTTAATATTTTAATAGGTACATTATAGTTATTACATTGCACTCTTTATAAAGAAATAATATAAATTCTGAAACTTAAATATTAAAAATACGAAAAAAAATTCAGTTTACGTTAAATAAATGTATTTTATAAACAGCAACAACAAATAAATGCATTTAAGAAACAATATAACATGATAAGTAAGATATAAGTACAAACTTAATTAGAATAGACATTTAGTTGACATTTATCTATGTACGTAAAATGTTTAAATCAAATTGCTAATAAATACCAAAAGGCATAAATAAATACCCAATAAAAAGCTAAGTTTCAGTAGTAAATATTTAGTTTATCTTTTAATGTACAAGTGTACCATCAATTTAAGCACAGCAATGAACGAGCCGATTCTGCGTTGAGTCTATTCAGTAAGTGCAAACGTTTCTAACTTGTGTCGGGGATCTAATATTAGTGAAGCACAATATACCCAGTTAGCCTTATAATAATGCTTCAGCATTTTATCCCTACCTGCTATAAAACTTATTATAAAAATATCGTCATTTGGCGAACATTCAGGTTTTTGTTGCAGATCTAGCAGGAATTTTTCAATTTTGTCGATTAGCATATTAAAGCCAAAAATTACAAGTGGCAAGGTAGGGTAGGATTCTCCTGATAATATAGTACTTAAATACTTAAAGCATCGTAGATATTTTTGTACAAGACCCAACATATCCCATTCTGATTGACTTATTTTAAAACAATTTAAATCTTTATTATTTGCACACAAAGCGTCAATAGCTGCTCTCATTTTTGTCCCTAACAGAATCTTTTCATAGGTTGAATTCCAACGAATCGAAATATCTAATGTTACTTTTAGGTAAGTAATATTGCTTGCTTCACAACAAATTTTAAGTTTATTTTGTAATTGTTCAGAGTATTTAATTTTCTTAAACAATATTCTTAACCTAGTTATAGGTGGCATATTTTCATGTATTTTATCATCTTCGGTTTGAAACTTGAAACTCATCAAAATCATCTTCTAGTTCTTCTTCTATGTCTTCATCTTGCTTTAAAAGTTTTAGAATATCCTGGACGCCTAAGTTTAAGATGTGAGCAAAACTTCTAAAATGCTGGTCTTCTACATTAAACATTTTCCCATTTCTTTTCATGATTTCGTGAAATTTTTCCAAAAATTTTGTATTGACTGAATCTTTATCTACCGTGACGCCTTCTATTTTGTCCAGTAAATTATAATCATTTAAAGATTTATAAAAAAATGTTAGCGATATCCATGCCAGTATGCTCTCCGTGCGATGGTACAAAATCCAATACTAAAGATTGCATACACCAATGTTTATCTATAAAGTGAGCGGTTATGCCATAAAATGATTTTCCTCTAATAGATGACCATCCGTCAATTGTAAATGAAATATTGAAACTATTTTCTTTTAAGGTTTTTAATACGTTTTGTTGTTTTAGTGAAAAAGTTTCCATTACATGCTTTCTCATTAGGGTCCTTCTGGGAGGATCATTTTGTGCATGCAGCTCTTTGAAAAAATTCCTTGTCGACTCGTCATCAAAAAAGTTAAAGGGCAGATATTTAATGGCTACCCATTTGACATATTTTTCAAAGCATTGTGGTGTTTTTGGAGTTAAATTCTGCAATAGAAAATGTAGACTTAAAAATTGATAATAATTTTTACAGGGTGCACTGATAAAAAATACAGGTGCACTGATAAATAATATATGTAGGTTATATTTTTAATATCTCTGAATTTTTGCTATACAGGGTGGTCATTTTTAACGTGCTCACAATTGGACCGTTTGGGATAGTCAGAGAATTTGAAAATCGATCATAATGTTAATAAAAAGCTGCTAATCAATCATGTAGCGAGTATAAATGTAGCGAGTTTCCTTAAAAAATTGTCAAATAGATAAAAAAGTTGCAACATGAATAAAAACATTGCAGTTTTCAGTTTTGTTATAACTTGAGAACGGATTGGAATAGGTCGCTAAAGAACGAAACTCATCTTTAATTTTACCGATGCTCTGTCTCTTACCATTTAGGATATCCCAATGGTAGCAAGTTAAGAGCAATCATCAGCACGTGACTTTGCCTGAAATGAATTTAACGCGCTTTATCGGGAAGGTGAGCATTTGGCAACAACGCATCGCTAAAGCAAAGCAGAACACTGTTTGTTTCGCAGCAGACGGGTCAATGTTACCAGAGAGGTTCATCGGGTGGAACAGATTCGTGCATTTTTTAGTTTGCATGCGGTTGGACTTTTTTGCGTTTACTAACAAATAAGTCGCACCCGTATTTTGGTATTTCACGACGTTTGTCTCAGTAAAGAAAATAACATTTTTGTATAAGTTCAATCAAAATATCCTCATGTTCCTCTGGTAATACAGTTTATTCACTATTCAAATTAACGGATTTAATTTATTCATAAAAAATGCTTTTATATAGGAGGGTATTAGTATCACAAATTTAGGGAGAGAAGGAATGAGATATAAAAATGTTTATAATTTCGTCTCACTTTCAAATATATGTACCTAAAACAGGTTTTAGTAATTAAGATATAAATAATAAATTAGAGACTTCCGTCAAAAAAGGGTAGAAGCAACCCTATAGATCGAAAAAAGAAATTATTTCATTTCCAAATATGCCTAACACTATTATAATATCAGGAGTTATCTGTTGGCATTCAAATGTAATGCTTTCGCGCAATTCTTCTATTAAAGCTGGTTGGGTAGCATAGATTTCACTCTTTAGGTGACCCCACAGAAAAAAATCCAGAGGTCAGGCAACCGCACGGCCCATTAAACAGAGCCTCTCAGTCCAATCCAGCGACCAGGATAGTTCTCATTTAAATAATTGCGGATAGCTATTACCTATTGAAAGAGTGTAAAAATAATAGAGAATTACATAAAAACATCAAATGTTTAAACAACCCCCCATGAACAGCTAAACAATATCCTAACCGATCATAAAATTCATTTCTAACGTTACTAAGTTGATAATGGGAAATTTTATTACATTCTAACGAAATAGCGTTTTGTAACTGGTTTAGATTCTCAAATTTTACACTTTTATAAATGACACGTTTTAAATGACACCACAAAAAGAAGTCATTCGGTGAAAGATCAGGTGACCTGGCTGGCCAAAGTATCCGGTACCGTGGACCAATAATATTGCCGTTAAAAGCATTTTCCAAATACTCTCTAACCATACGGGCATTATGGGCCGGGCAACCATCCATTTGGTACCAGATCATTTGATCTTCCTGAACAACTTCTTCCAAGGCGGGTCCAATTTGATTTTGAAATAAGTTCAAATAGGTTTCAGCTGTTAGGTTATAGTCCATAAAAAAGGGTCCAATGATATGGTGTCCGATAATTCCCACGAATACATTTGTTTTTTGGGGATATTGTGTCCGAGTATGAACAAAGCGATGTTCATTTTTTTGGCTCCAATACCGGCAATTCTGAACATTTGGTTCATTGTTGAGGGTAAATGTACATTCATCGGTAAAACAAATATTTAAAAAAAAAATCCTATCATTATTATATCTTTCCATCATTTCAAAACAAAATGCCATTCTTCGCTCTTCATCTCCTTCCTGCAACTCTTGATGTTTTTCGAATTTATACGAATAATATTTGTGTTTTTTTTATGTGCGCAATACCGTTGTATGTTGTTTATTTAGCTCTTGCCCAAGAACCCTCGTACTAACCATCTTGC
Organism: Anthonomus grandis grandis; assembly: GCF_022605725.1. Classification (NCBI taxonomy): domain Eukaryota; kingdom Metazoa; phylum Arthropoda; class Insecta; order Coleoptera; family Curculionidae; genus Anthonomus; species Anthonomus grandis. Next base: position 15,874,023 of record NC_065559.1, on the reverse strand, counting down.
TTTCCTCCACACTCAGTAGAATATTAAGATCTCTGTTCTCTCTTTCTTCGGCTCTATTTTCGATATCCTGAGTTGAACATTTACAATTATTTATTACGGTACCTTTGGACTTATTGACAACACGTTTAATAGTTGAAATGAACGGAATGGGCTTGGTGGGGAAATTAACTAAAAACTTTTCAGATACTGCTCTAAAACTGTTTCCCGCATAATGCCACTTAATTATGAATATTTTTTCGTCTATTGAATAATTCATACTTGTTTTCAAATATCGTCACTGATTTATCGACACTTTTCCTCACGTCGGTGACAATATTCACTTTACTGGTGCTCGTATGGTTTTACCTGAACTGAAAATTTGCTAATTTTGCAATTACATTACATTGAATAATTCAAGATTAGCTTATTAAAATTTTTTGAAACTTTGCACAAGGCTTTGCCAGATTGGTCTCTTCAAAAAGTTATTTTAAATTTTTTCTATATAATATATGTACAGGGAATTATGTACAGGGAAGCCAATAATTGACCCCCTCAAAATTTACATGGGTTTTCCTATGTTCCGCTCGGCGACGCACCACCCGGTATATATAAATCTGTATTATTGCATGGCTTATAACGATGGCCATTTTCAGTATTTGTTGGACTAGTGTTTATGTATGATTGTTATAAATTAATAGGTCGATAAAGAATTGCGATTTTATACAGTTTTTCCAAACACCCAACATTTAATACAGGTTTTCCAAAAAACTATATTAAATGTTAAAATAGTCAATAGTTTGAGATCCGCTGAAGTAAAATCCTTTAAATTAGGCGTAGCCGTAAAGAAAATCAAAAGACCTCTCAAACAAGGTATAACTCGAGCCACTATTCCATTTAAAATTTTTGAGGTTAGTTCGACCCTGGCTAAGGGATGACAGATAGGGGTGGTATTATACTCTCAAAATGTTTCCTCGTGGTAATCTAAATTGACGGGTCCGAGCGTTTTCTTTTTAAAATCTTTACGAGCCCGACATAGCCGTTTCGTTTACGTTTACCCATCCTGTATATACAGCTCTCGTCAAAGAGAAATAAAAAAATAAATAAATATTAATTTCTTTTAATGTTAATCACCTTTAGATATGCCGTCTTAAACAGTTCTTAGTAATCAGAATACAAAAAATAAATTATGACATACGCGTGAGCTTCATCAAAGGGGCATAAAATAAACCCCAAGTTCAATTAATTAAAAAAAAAAATGTGTGTCTCAGTTTTGAACTCGTTACATTAGATTACACTTATTTTTTTGTGTTTATGGATGTTGTGTGTACTTATAATGACGTAGGTACATGTTTTAGAACAAGCTGTATAAAATATAAGACAATATTAAACAGTTATATAAGTAAGTATACAAAAATGAAAATTATAATACAACGAAGTGGTATATTCTAATGAAAATAGAAAAACCAAACAAATGTAATACAAAAATTGTCATTTACAGCTTAAGTTCTAGATGGGTTTCGAATTTCCATGCCTCTATTATGCCTAGGATCTATGATTCTACAGGCAGTAGACATTTAAAATAAAAAATATTTATTTTTCTATCATTTTTTCTTTCCAAAATGAATCATTTATTTTCATTTATATATAAATAGTAAAAGCAATGCAGCAATAGTAAGAGCATTCTTATTCCATATTTGCAGCCATTCTAGACCTAAACTGATCCTTTTTTGGCTTCCTACTTTTTCGTTTAGAATAATAAACTTTTGACTTTCCTTCTTTTCTTTTTCCCATTTCTTAAAAATAAACATAAAAAACCTAATAGTATAAAGAACAACGTGCAGAAAATTGGAACACCTTCGCAATAAAATACTTCTAAGTGAAATGCCAATCAACAAATGCAAATCAAGGTTACAGTGTCTGGGCGTTTGTCTGCTTCTAGATTCCTAAAATGCGGCGTTCCTCAGGGGTAAGTGTTGGGACCACTGTTATTTTTACTGTATGTGGATGACTTGAGTTCATTGAAACTGCAGGGCAAGGTGGTTCAGTTTGCTGATGATACCACCATACTATGGAGCCATAAAAATTCAGATTATATTAAGACTTGTATCCTTGAAGACCTTCAGATTTTATCAGGATGGTGTGCTTCCAACAGGCTCGTGTTTAATGTAAGAAAGACGTCTATTATGGGGTTTAAGTGCGATGTTCAGGGTCTGATGTTTGACGAAAATTCCCTCTTGCAGAATAAAGAGTGCTGCAAGGTCCTAGGAATTACCATTGATGGTCGCCTTCAGTTTGAAGATCATATTTTACATTTACCTGGGAAATTATCTTCTGGATGTTTTGCAGTAAGAATGGCAAAACAAGAGCTGGGAGGGGTGGTTGCACGTTCAGTGTACTTTTCACTTATTGAATCTCATTTTCGGTATGGCTTGCCTTTTTGGGGTTTAACCAATAAGGGGCTACTTAACATTGTCTTTGTTATTAAAAAAAAAGCAGTTAGATACCTGTGTTCTGCTAAGTTAAGAGATTCTTGCAAACCCCTCTTCATTTCTGAAAAAATCCTAACTCTTTTTTTACTCTTTATCTTAGAAACAGCTGCTCTTATTCACAAAATTCCCAAACTACCCTCTGACACTGGCCATTTGACACGTCATGTAAATGATGTTCCCCTACCTATTCCTACGTCTTCCCTTACCAAAAACTCATTAATTTACATGAGTAAAAAAATTTTACAATCATGTTCCTCTATGTGTTAGATATATATCGGATGTTAAGAAATTTAAAAGAGAATTAAAGACGCTTTTATTGGCTAAGGCATATTATAACCTGGATAACTTTTTTAATGATAGGTTTAGTAGTAATTGATTGTTTTATTTAGTTATCTTTAATTCAAGTATGTTCAAAAAGTTTTGTCTTCTTGTGTTTAATTATATTCATTGTTTTGTCAATTTTTGAAATTGTATTTTTGTTTTGTTTTTTTAGCTTGTAAGTTGCTTGTACACAAGATTATTCTTACGTTATATAGCAAGTGAAATGCCAATCAACATTTCAATTTTGCATAATATTGAATTATTGCTGTTGAACAGTAGCCGATACCGTCGCTTGCACAGATCGGGCCGAACAAGCGTCGCGCGTTTCTTGATTTGATTCACGGTAGCCCGGCCGTGCGTTGTTGTCATATGATACTAAACTTATCGGCGGTTCAAGAAATTATAAGAAAAATGCCTGAATTTTGTATTTCCATTCTCAAAGGTTTATTATTATTTTTTTTGAAATGATTTTTTAATATAATGTTTCTAAAATCGATGTATCTAGAGACGTATGGAAAGGTTTTTTTATTTATCTTTTTGGTTTTTAAATAAAAAATCAAAATTTTAGAAATTTGAAAAACTGGCACCTATCAACTCTTAACAAAAATATGTACATTTCATTAGTGAAAACCGCATTAAAAAATATTGTAAAATAAAAAAGTTATCCAGGAAACAGAAATTTATGGGTGAATAATCCTCTTAAAAGTGACCACTCCGTATATAGATTTCTTATTTTAATACAATACCAGTTTAAATATATTTTTTTATATATTTTCGCAAAAAATAAGATACTAATATAACTTTCCACTTTTCGTCTTTTTCTTCAGATTTTTTTTCTATTGAATGGTGTAATAATACTAATAATATTCGTTGACTTTAATTTTGTATTTTTGAATAAAGTGGCTAGTTTAAAAATATGAGCCTTTAATATCCTACAATTTTAAATTATGGTTGTAGAAATGGGTTACGATATGAAAACAACAAAAACTGCATGGAGTATTAAACGGACAATTCGAACAGATCCTTCTAAAGCAAAAAAGCATACTTTTAAGCGAATTTACCGTTGTTACTTCAAAACAATTGAACAAAAATTACCTAATCCTCGTAAGCGAAAACATACCTCCAGAAATATTGACTGCCTTGCGGAATTGGAAATTGTCATCAAGTATACTCCCAAGCAAAAATCAAGAGCTAAAGCAATCGACTCTCTTGCTATCGAATGGCCTTGTATAATTTGTTTTAAAAATGATCACAATCATACTATTACTAGCGCGGCTGCTTTAATTAAAAGACCAATAGGATGTGAAACGATACAGGGAATTTTGGACTATTTTAATAAAGGACATTCTCCCTCTTCTGCCTATCATAGTTTCTGCTTTAAGAAAATTGAAGAATTGGGAGATCAATACGATTCGATTGCTATGGACCGATATTATTTTGCAACTAAAAATGATTTTGGGAATTTATGGAAAAAACATTTTAAGGTAATTGATGCAAATAACATTTATATTTTTTTACAACTACTTAACTTTTGAGAATGTAAATTTCTAGTTACAGTTTAAATATTTCTCTTTTTTTGAAAAATAAAACTCTGTGCTTAGGGTGAGATATTTACCTCTTATTTAGTCTCATACAGGGTGATTGAAGAGACATCGTCTTGAAAAATGGTTACTTAAATAACGTTCCATTCTAGGCAAGCAATTATGTAATGTTAATTATTATTATGTATTATTATTATTACCGAGGTTCCGAGCGTTAGTTTCATTTTCAAAAAAAATAAATTTTTGTCATTTCAATATAAAAAAATGAGACTTGAAGTTTTTTGGGATCGGAAATAAGAATCCATTTTTTTTTAAATTATGCGTAGATAATGCTAGAGATACTTTGTTACTTTGTAATAATACTACTTTCAATGTTGTAACTTTTTTGCAAGTTCTATTCATATTTTTAATCAGACACTTTATTTAGTTGCATATTTTATTACATCTGAAATTGATTCACAATTAAGCTAATAAATATTTTGTTAGTTAAATATATTAAAATTATTCACTGGTGATATTTACATATTTCTAGACTCAAAGTTTAATACCTTTTTAGGCTAGCTATGGCGAAGCTACTGGTGAAGGTATGTTCAGCAAGAATGTTAAAGCAGTCATCTGAAATACTTTTTGTCGATGCAACTAGTAATTGCGACGTTCAATCCCATAAGTTATACTTTTTTGCAACGCAATCAGCAGCAGGCGGTATACCATTGGGATGTATTATTTCCACATCTCAGAAACAAGAACTATTTTCAATTGGAGTTAAAAATTTATTAGAAATAATGCCAACTATTAAACCTTCTCTAATTATTACTGATGATGACCTAGTAGAACGTAATGTGTTTAAACGTTAAACAGTATTGGCCACAGTCCACATTTTTGCTCTGTACCTTCCAAGTACTTAAATCTGTATGGAAATGGCTATCAATGGTGAAAAATAATATACAAAAAGAAGATAGACGAACACTTTACAATATCTTTCGCGAAATATTGATGTCAAATACCAAAGAAAAACTGCAAGAGAATTTAAATATATTTGAAAATTTTAACCAATATCCTCAATATAAACAATATATTAGTGATAAGCTTGAAAAAATTGAGATGTGGTGTTTATACTATAGGTAAGTCCTTCATCACAAGAGGTACCAAACACAAACAATTATATTGAAGTGATGTTCCGCCTGTTCAAAGATATACCGCTTGAACGCACCAAAGCTTACAATTTGCCACAACTTACAGATTTTGTGATTACTAAATTCGAAAATTACTACAAACAACGCATATTGGATCTCGTATTTGGAAAGGTTACTAGGTCAACTTTAAAACGTTTATGCCCAGATGCTAAAGATGTTTATCCGGAACAAATCTGTGATCTGGGTGATATGCAATTTTATGTCTCAAGCTGCAAATCGAAGGATGTAACATATTTCGTAGATATGAAAATAAATATCTGTTTTTGTCCCCAAGGTGAAGGTGGAAGTATATGCAAACATCAATCGGCAATAATTACTAATTATAATATAGATGAAGTATGTAATACACTGACACTAGATAGTAAAAATATATTATATGAAATTGCTACCGGAAATAAAGCAAGAGACGAACTGTTTTTGCCACTCAAAATAAAAAACGTAACTAAATCAAGAAAAATAAAAGAAAAGGAGATTAGCACTGAAGTATTAGATAATTCTAACACTATAATAAATAAATCGCTTGAAACTGGTGAAGCTACTAGAACTAGCGAAGAAACAGAAGATTTTAGTAAAAGAGAAAATGTAAAAGAAAAATGGGAAAATTTTTTAAGTCAACTTGGCGATACGGTCAAGAAGTCCATTGATGATGATCCAGATGGATTTATACCAGCAGTTGAGGTTTGCATAAACTCCTATAATAAAAATATCAATTCTTCTTCCACATTAATGAGCTCGTTGCATAATGCTTTTAAACCTAAACGTAATTTTCAAGTCGTCAGATCGTCTACACATCAAAAAATATCCAGAAAAGGAAAAAAATATCGGTGCAACCTACGTCTATCGCAAGAAGGCAGGTCCATTCTTGCGGACGTAGAATACTTCAAGCTAGGAGGAAAGTTGCATCTTTGACAAAGAAAAAATTGAAAGCCCCTCATAATCTGCAAGCATGTGTTCAACAAAATATCCAACTAGGAGATAACAAGTTTGCAAAGTAGATATGCAGTGCGCAGTGGAAGCACGAAATAGATAATAAATAATTGTCCTGATCTCCTCTATCTTATAATACGCAATATGAATGTTCCTCATTTTAAATATATTTAGTATTATTTTTTGTTTAGTTTATGGAGTATTTTATTTTATTTCTCTATAATTTAATATTATTTACTTGACCAAAACAAATATTCAGTAATGGCCTATAGAACAAAGCTTATATTAATTAGCAAACATTAAAATATTCTATTGCCTAAACATATAATAATGTATGTACGTTGTACGGATACGTACATTTTCGTTTAGAAAAACGTATTAAAACAAATTATACGTTTGGTGTATTTTTTTTTCTGTATGATTCTAACATTTATTTTAAAAATTGATCCCACTTTTAATTTGAGCTTTGTAACGAAAAACCTACTTATATGGAATACTACAAATTTTACTATTTAAATAACCTTTCGTTTTCTTTCTCTAAATATACAGTGAGAACGCGCAAGTCCGAACAAATTCGCTTAAAATTCAGGGGTTTGTAGTTTGTAAAAGCGCTCGGACATGTCGATTTTTATTTCTACCTATCTTTGTTAACCAAAAATTAGTTGCAACTAACTTCATTTTATATTTCTACATTTTCTAAATCTACTGTTGATTCTTGACACATTTTGGTAAAGGTCTACTTTCAACTGTTTTTTGAGTAACCGACACGTTTGAAAAGTTTTAAGCATTTTGAAAGACTATAAAATGGAAATGGTTTGAGGTGTTTAATAAGGGGTATGATGATACCAACTACAGGGTAGAACAAAAAAAAAACAATTTTTTAGCAATTTTTGAGTATTCTGTCACTGATAACATAGCATACCTTATCAGCAACTAAGATATGAATGTGAAAGTAATTTTTCTCCAAGTTTATATTTTGCATTCCTGCAAAATGTCTTTTTTCAAACATCGGTAACCCAAAAACAATAATTTAAAGTAAATCCACAATATATTAAACAAAATATGTCGAGACTACGCAACTTTTTGTCATAACCCTGTATATAAAGACGCAATAAATATACCAATATTAAAATATCATAGATCAATATTGTAGGAACACCTTTTGTATCTGTATTTTTTTTAGAAAAACTTAAAGTTTTTTATATAGAAAGAAATGGATAAGAAACAATAAATGGCATAATTTGTACACATTATGCGATGTCGAACGCTATTTACGAAGCCTTGGTTGAAACAGTGCGTTCACACGCGCTGTTTACGAGTCGTCTTCGGGTGAATATCGGTTGCGATATGATACGCTAGATACGAATATGCCACCGGGCTAGCCCATTTTGGTGGAGTCCCGCCTTAAGAAAGGCGGCAGTTTTGATGCGGTTTTTTTTTTGGTTGATGTTTTGCTTTAAAATCTATTTTAAATGAGAACTGAAAATATATACCATGTGAGATAATTTCGAACACTGTTAGGTTTTTAGAAATTTGCTTATTTTTATCCGAAAAACAAGAACACTTTTCTAAGCTTCGTAATATTAATTAAATATTCGGTATATTATACAGTGAACTGTTTTTCCGCAGCTTCTTAACATACTACACTGAAAAAAAAATTACTTGGTCTAAAAAAATTTGGAGTTATTTTAAAGAAATATTTGTTCGATAATGGCCAAACAAACATTTATTTGAAATTTTTTTTAAATGTATTTGAATCGTTTTTACTTAAATTGTTTGTATCAAATAAATATGTATTTAAATAAATACATACCTACTTTTTAATGGACGGTCGTCCAATAAATGTGTATTTGATTTTGTAAAATACGCTTTAAAATGTGATTTATTACCTGTCATAGTTGTTCTTAGCCAATGGGTCTCTACAATGCAAATTCACTCAACAGTCATCGTTCTCATATTGTTAGACATAAACTCGAACATCACATAAAAATAATAAAATAACAATATTTACTGTTCTGTCAACTTTTGGAAATAATAAAATATACTCACCGGGGAACTTCCGTTCCCTTGCATCATCTTAGTCAACATCAATTTACACAATGTCACATTTCAATATATACATATGTCAAACATGTTATCTTCCTTTATTTGACAACTAGCTAGTGTCACCTAAAATAGTAAGGGCTTCCCCAGACGCTCCACTGCCGCTAAACAGTAAGCATCTCAACGAATTAGACAAAGGATATATTTCTACTATATCCTTCTGTTTATTCGTGTCAATCGAGCCCCAGGTAAGGCCCCCAGTCTTACCAGACAGCACTCGAGGAATTGCGCATTCGTTCCTAATTGAACAGAGGCTTTCACACCTACTTGTGCGGGCATCTTCAAGATGCGCAAACAGATCTGTACAAACTTCTCATAATGGCCACATATCTACTCAAGATCAACCATTTCTCACATATTCACCACTATTAAACTTAGCAGCCTGATTTAACCAGTAAACACAACTCTTTTTCCAACACACCACCTTACACACATTTCTCTCAAACGTTGCTTTCTGACTGCCTCCCAATTAATATTTTTGGGTGTCCCCTTAACTCAATGAATATTAGAGATCTTTAGCAATATACGTTATTTTAAATATATCAAGTTATTGATTATGGAATTAATTAAATTGAGATAGAATTATTATAGATCATTAAAAGAGTTTTGTTTTAAATCAGAGAATATTAAAGAATATTGTAAGAATACATATATTAAAATATAAAATAAAAAAATATATAATATAATAAAATGATAAAAATCAAATATGTTTTACAATTTGAACAAATGTGTTATTTAAAATACTACAGGTGTTGTTTAAGTGAAATGTACATTTATTCGGTTTAAATAATATTTTTTTTTTCTAAAAATGTATAATTTATTTGATTCATTAAAATAATTTATTTTATATTACCTTAAAAATAGTTAGTTTGAGAGACGAAATATTTGCAATAAATAATGGATGATTTAATTTAAATAACTTTTGTTATTTGGATGAAACATGCACATTGCAACAAGTGCACATTTTTTTTTAAATTTATTTGAACCCAGATTTTCATTATTTAATATAAATAAATTAGTTATTTGGTTGCATATCTAAAATTTAATTCCTGTAGGGTTCTACTAAAAGTTACCGTATATTTTTTAAATCCGGTATCCGGGTGGATAACAATTTTGATGCTAAAACATACATATGTATAATTACCATAAAATATGGGTTATAAAAAGAATAAATAGTACTAAACGAAGGTACCCAAAAAATAATAATTTACAAACCTTGAACTATAAGGAAAGGTTAGTATAGTATATAGAAAAAATACTAATAAATAATGTTAATAATACTTCTTTATTATTAAACTGAAATATTTTTAAACTGCAAAATAGTCTAGTTAACATTAAATTTGCAAGATTCAAAAACCAGAAGAAAATAAAACAAACATTTTTAATCCTTATAATATAGAAAAATATAATAACAAGGAGTCGACACTTTTATCGACTCCTATAACTAATTACTTTATGTTACAAATCTAACAAAAAATTAGGATTCAAAATACCACACTATGAGGTAAAATAAATACACTTTTGTACCAACGATGGTAGCACGTTTGCACATAAAAACTTAAAAAAATACAGACAAGACAACAAATCAAAAAACATTAAATAGTTTTTAGTGACCTCATCACTTCTTAATTTTTCTGTGGTTGGTTGTTGGATTAAGATGTTGGATCATTTTCGCTACTGCTCTGTAGGACATCGAGGTCGTCTATATGATGCTCTGAAATAAGTTTCTTTTTATAAAATATTCTCTAAAAGGAAAATACATATGCTTTAAACTTATATAGAACCAATACAACAAAAAAAGTTTTGCACCACATCACCTTATTCAGTTTTAAAATTAGGTTTTTGTTTCCTTCTTTAAATTAAATATGTATTCAAGAGAATAGTCTTTTATGTGGTAATAACATTGTTTTAGCTTATTTTTTTCAATATGTCTTAATTAAATTAAAAAATGGCAAAATATAACTTATTTTGTTGTGTGTAAATCTACTTTATATTTAAAACAAAGCCAATTACTATAATTTTATTATGATTATACACAAGTACTTCAACAGTTAAACCAAGTAAATGTTTATTTAGTTGAAATAACCTATTATATTTTAGAATAAACAGTAGTTTATTCTGACAATATAATTTTTTATTGTAACTGAATATTTATATACCATTTATTTAGATCAAATACATTTTTATTTGAAAGGTGTGATCCGGTACACATGATCTTTATACACAAAAAAAGATAAAGGAAGGCCGCAAGACGCCGTGGAAGACGCCATATTTGGCCAAAAGAACTAGGAATCATGAACTAATAAACAACGTGAAATTAAACCAATTAAGTGTTTTAAGATCTTATAATTAATATGCATACAATACGATTACCTACCAAAAGTTTTTAAGCTTATATGTAAGTACTTACCCTGAAATATAGGCCACAAATGACCCACGCCACATTGGTCAAGAAAGGTTTCCATTTCCATATATAGGAACTGTTAATTAGGTACACAATCCACAAGTTATGCGCACATCCACAGGTTATATACAAACAAACATTAAATGAATCGTAAAGAGCGAATAAATAATGGTGAATTTGATGAAAAATCTATTTGACAAAAATTTATGGGTGACTTTCCACCCGCACCCGCAATTGCGCTTCGGGTGAGTCGATATATTTAAAATAAAAAAAAACGATTATTTGATAAAATGAACTGAGTAACTTCTTATTTTTTAATTTAGTTTAAATAAATAATTATTTGTCATAAATAAAAACATTAAAAATATATTCAAACAAATGACTAAAAATATTCAAATACATACATTTATTTGACACAAGCAAGAATTAGTTTATTGAAACAAATTGTATTCAGTGGAAATAAAAAAGATTTAAATAAATATTTATTAAGGTAATTTTTTCGTTTTTTTTTTCAGTGTATAAAACAAACAAACTTGCGACTAAAAACACCGCACTAGAAGGCAAAAAAGGGAGAACTATAATACGCTATGATTAATATAACGTATCACAACCACAACATACTGCAAACTGTAAATTCAAAACATGGATGCGTATAAGAAAAAGTACCCAGCTCAGCACTTCACCCTTCGATATTTTGAAAAGCAGTTTTGAGTATCTCAATAGCCAATTAATAATAGATTTTGGGTCGGTGCGTCGGTTATGTAGCCAATCTTTACTTCAATGTCTTTGTTTTGTGTAACATATGGCAACGATAAAAAAGAACCTTTTTGGGTAAAATATACTTGATGAGTACTTGAGAATCTAAGGGTAATATGTTTATGGCTGCATATAATGACCAAATATTAAATATTGTTACTAATAGTTTTTTTAATACTTAGTTCTGTGACAACCATAACATAACTTTTTCTTAACGAATAACAAATCAATATTAAATTTATTAAAAATAATTATATTTAATAATTTAATACCTACCTTTCTAATATTTTATTGATATTTTTCTGCTGTTAATAGGTATGTTGACAACTGTAGCTTAGATGCATATAAAATATTATTTTCAATATTCCGCTATTGCCGCTTTTATAAAAACACTATGACTGCTTTATATTATTGCTTACTATAGATTGTTGGAAAATGCGTTTTGCATGTCTTTAATGGGGTGCTCATATAAATATTTTATTAAATCTTGATCTTTTTTTTTTCATATAAATATTTTATTAATTTGTCTCGAACTTCCGAGACGAGACGAGACAATTCTTAATCTTGTCTCGTCTCGTCTCGTGGCAACCCTAGCAGAACTCCCGGGAAAATTCTATAAAAAACTCATTATTTAGGCTATCAAATTTAAAACGAAATTGTAGAATTAATGTCTTCTAAAGTAAAAAATAATGTTTTAAATATGGTACGCAATTCCAAATAATAATCAATAATTATGGACTGTATACCCCAGATACAAGTCGCACAGAACAAATAAGCCTTGTTTTGCGTTATGTGGTGTTAAATCAAGATTGTAAAAAAGTTCAATACAAGAGAGTTTTTTAGCTTTTAGCCCAATATTCGATTCTACAGGAAAAGGACTATTTAATTTTGTAGTTGAAATTTTACACCTGAAGACACGAGAGGTCAAGGGTATGATAACGGTGCCAATATGCGTGGAAAGCATATTGGCTTACAAAAACGTATACCGGACGTTAATCCTAGAGCTTTTTTTTGTGCCATCCGCTGCACATAGCTTAAATTTAGCAGTAAATGATGCTGCTAAAGCATCAATTGAAACAGTTAACTTTTTTAATATAGTACAGGAATTACATTTACTGGAATACGTTTTTTTTCTCTTCCTCCACAAAAAGATGAGATATTATAAAAAAAAATTACCTGCATTAAATCTAAAACCTCTAAGCGATACTTGATGGTCAAGTAAGGTAAATGCTATAAAGCCATTAAAATTTGCGAGTCTTCTAGAAATAGCGGATAATGATAGTTTTAACATAGAAAGTAAGCATAAAGCATGTTTTAAATTTAAATTTATTTGTAGTGTAATTATTTGTTATGATGTGTTACTTCAGATTAATATTGTAAGCAAAATGAACAATGCAAAGTGTAACAATTGTATGTCAAAATTATTTAAAGAATTTAGTCGATGATTTCAAAAATTATAGAAATGATAATTTCTTTCAGGAAATAATTGCTCAAGCGGCAAAATTAGCCGCCGATCTTGAAATAGAGCAAGATTTTCCCGCAATCAATACCACAGTCTAACAAAATCTATATACTTTGAATCTATATACGTTGAAATCTATATACTTTGTCAATACTACTAGACGAAAATATAAACCAAAAGTTTTAAAAGTTTTTTGAATATGAACATAGGGATGAAGCACCCCAAAACCGCGTAATTTTTTTTCAGAATAATTGATCAAGTACTAAGTTCTTTAAATAGTAGATTTTCATTAGATATCGCCTAATTTGAACACTTATTGTAAATAATATCAAGAGTGTCACGTAAAACACTAAACAATTTTCTAATGTTTTTATGCCCTATTGCAATCCACCAACCGAATAAAACAAAATTCCAAGACACTTGATAAATATTGATTTAGCCATGGGATTTTTTCTTGCCTATTTGTTGAGATTGAAAAAAGTAAAATTTTTTTAGGAAATAACAAATAATGTATTCAAGTTATACCTTGCTGGAATCAATATGAATCGTAAAAGTTGTTGTTAAGCTACAGGATTAGGTATGTCTTTTTCTGAAAAAAAATGTACTTAAGTTAAGTATTTATTTTTAAAGTTGTAATAGTTGTAATAAACTATTCACATTGTTAGTTAATTTGGGTTGCAGCGTGAAAATATAATGCGTGAAAAAACTTTAGGATTTGTTTATTCAATTTTAAAAGAGAAAACCCCAGTCTTCGATCAGCCACGTGCAAGTGGCGTGAGGTTAGTCAAAAAGGGTTAGATTAGATATAAGTAACAACGACGCGTGGTCTTCCAACGCCGCTAATCGTCTGTCTCCTACTCTTCACCATCGCGAGGGGAATCACTCTCCGACGCAGGCGGACCAATCAGCAGATAGCATTTTAACGCGCGGCGCCCTCAACAACCGGTTACGAAACTACGCGTTACGGGGTGCGCACAACAACTATTTATTTACGGGGAACACTTGCAAAGTTCACTAACATACCGCCGCCCTTGGAAGTTCCCGATAACTTTCAATATATCTAAACTTAAAATACCAATAAAAAGAACCTCAATTCGAGACTGGGGGTACAATGATACAAAAGCTTAGAACTAATATAGGCTTAAATAATAGTACAAAATCAGTAATAGTCATAAAGTTAAGTGCAAAATTTCTAGCATATGACCTTACCAACAAAATTTCAAATAACAAAGAAATTTATAAATTATATTAGGCATTCTGTGCGGATTAAAAATAAATTGACATGTTTTATTTCACATGAAGAAAAGCATAAACATACTCAATAAAACAAATAAAATTTTACATACTTCATGTAGAAATAACAATTAAATAGGAGAAAGATAGAAGTTAATATATTAAAAGCAAAAGAGAAAAGACAAAAGTAGACTGTATATGGGTTATAGTTTAACATATCACTCTTTTACTTGCAGAATGAAAATTAAAAATTATACATTATTATTTCTACTTACATAATAGTTAATATAATGACAGTTTTGCAGTAAGCAAAGGTATACATAGCGTTAATAACGTCAATTCGGGGTATTATTATAACCGGCCTGGGCACAATCAATAGGTAGCGGGCACAATTTATTTACTGCACGTTTGACGACACCATTGTTTGTACGAACACTTACTACACGCACAGTACTGTCACTGCCAGGATGTAGCTCGATGATTCGCCCTCTTTTCCACTGCGAGGTTGGTAAATTGTCCTCCTTAAGTAGAACAAGGGAGCCTAGTAGTTCGGTACGCGGGACCTTGAATTTCCATTTGTACCTTTGATGCAAGGTATGCAAAAACTCCGATGACCATCGGGACCAGAAGTGCTGCGCCATTTTCTGCATGTGCTGGTATCGGGATAGTCGATTGTCAGGAATTTTTGTGAAGTCCAACTCCGGGTGCATGTTCAAGGGACGACCAATTAAAAAATGGCCGGGCGTCAAAACATCCAAATCGTTTGGATCGTCACTTAAGGGTGTCAGCGGCCGAGAATTTAAAATGCCCTCAATTTGAACCAGCAACGTGTAAAATTCCTCATAGTGTAATGGCGTATTTTTAAGAATTCGCCTAAGATGCTGTTTTGTCGACTTTACTGCCGCCTCCCAAAGACCTCCAAAATGCGGAGCACGTGACGGAATGAAATTCCAAGATATCTTACTCTCGCTCAAAAAGCTCCGCAGTCTTTCATCATTTAAAATTTTATATATCTCGTTAAATTCATTTTTAGCCCCCACAAAATTAGAACCATTATCAGAGTGCATATTTATGCACAAACCTCGTCGGGCTATAAATCTCATAAATGCTGCTATGAACGATTGAGTTGTCAGTTCTGTAGCTAGCTCTAAGTGAACAGCTTTGGTAGCTAAGCATACAAAGATGCAAATGTAACACTTTAAGAGTTTTTTGTTTCTGAATTTTGAATCCTTTAGAAGAAAGGGTCCAGCATAGTCAACACCGGTATTAAAAAAGGCATAATTAGCGGTTACCCGGGATGGTGGCAAGTCTCCCATTTGGGCATTTAAAGTTCGCGGATTGGCCTTAAAGCAAGGCATGCATTTCCGTATGATTCGTTTAATTAAAGGTTTTCCTTTTAGTGGCCAAAACTGTTGCCTTACAAAGGATAGGGTTGTTTGACTACCGGGATGTAAGTTTTTGACATGTTCGTGGGTAACAACTAGCTCGGTGAACGGATGGTTATGAGGAAGTACAATAGGGTGTTTATAGTCAAAGTCTATATTCGCATGACTTAATCGACCACCTACTCGTAGAATTTTAGAGCGGTCGAGAAAAGGATAAAGCGTGCTAAGTTTACTTCTGGCTTTAACACCACGGTTGTGTTCCAATTCAAATATTTCTTCAGGAAATCTATCAGCTTGGATAAGCTTAATAAGGCAAGAAGTACTCTGGGAAATTTCATTTGGTGACAAATGTCCAGTAATTCTTTGAGCTTTGTTTTTTAGGTTATGAAGGAATCTTCGACAATATGCTACAACATTAATTAGCTTGGGGTACGAAGAAAATCTTGAACAAATATTGGTGACAAAGTCAGTATTTGGGTTTGCGATAAAAACAAAGGATTTTGGGTTAATTTCAGGGATTTCGGATATTTCACGGGCTTGACGCGCAAAATTTGAGACATGTTTGCCTGTGGGCCAATACTTTTCTGGTTTTTTTAAGTATTTGGGTCCATGCCACCAAAGGAGATTATTTTTGAGATCAGTAGGAGTCATGCCCCGCGATATAATATCAGCAGGATTCTGAGATGAAACAATATGGTACCAATTGCCTGCATCAGATAGTTGCTGAATTTCGGCAATTCTATTACACACAAATGTTTTTAAGCTGCGAGGTTCTAAGCTTAACCAGCACAGTACTATAGAGGAATCGGTCCAATAGAAAATTTCCGATATGGGATAATTAAGAATCTTAGTAACCTTTTTTACAAGTTTTACGAGCAACAGAGCGCCACAGAGTTCCAACCTGGGTAAAGAAACAGCTTTGAGGGGGGCTACACGAGATTTTCCACAAAGTAAGTTGCAGTGGATATTTCCATCTGCATCTTCGGAACGGACATACATGCATGCACCATAAGCGTTTATTGACGCATCAGAAAACCCATGTATTTGAACCCTTAGAGGATTTTTAATTGTAACTTGTCTAGGTATATTAAAGGTATTTGCTTTTGCAAGCTGATTAGAAAAATTCAACCAGATTTTGTGAAAATCACTGGGAACAGGTTCATCCCAAGATATTTTAAGTAGCCATAGTTTTTGCATTAGAATTTTTCCTTGTATTATTATAGGTCCTAAAAGACCCAGTGGGTCAAATATTGTTGATATTGCGGCAAGAATGGAGCGTTTAGTCACTAAGACATCAGGTATATTTTTTAGACTTGACGAGTATACAAATTGGTCCTTTGGAGAATTCCATGAAATTCCTAATGTTTTACTGCTTGATCCCTCATTAATTACATACTCTGTAGACCCATTGTCAGGAATATCAGATAATACAGTTGGGTTATTAGAAGCAAGTTTTCTAAGTTCGAAACCGTATTCTTGAAAAATCGAAATTAAATTGCATTTTATTTTTACGAGTTCATTCAGATCATTACTTCCTGTGAGGGCGTCATCAACGTAAAAATCATGGGCTATGATACGACTTTCATTGGGAAAGGAGGTTTTTTTGTCGAGGGATATTTGCTTTAAACATCTAGTAGATAAAAATGAAGCACTTGCAGTACCGTAAGTTACGGTGTTTAATTGGAAGTGTTGTAAATCACTATCGGGAGAGCCCCTCCAGACTATCCGTTGAAAATTTCTCTCGCAGGGTTTCACCAAAATTTGCCTGTACATTTTGGCAAGATCTCCTGTAAGAACGTAATTATGTTCACGAAATCTGATGATGATAGAAAACAGATCCATTTGAATAGTGGGGCCGACCATGAGGGAGTCATTTAGAGATATACCTGTGGTCGATTTGGCTGAGGCATCAAATACCACTCTCAATTTAGTGGTGGTACTATCCTGCTTTTCCACAGCATGATGAGGCAGATAGTATGTAGGCACCGAGGCGGAATCCTTAGTGATATCAACCTTTGACATATGGCCTAAAAGCTCATATTCTTGAATAAATTGAGAGTAGGAACTATGAAATTCCTTATTCTTTAGAAATTTCCTTTCTATAGCAAAAAATCTTTTTTCTGCTATTTCCTGAGAAGAACCTATTTGGGAAATATTCTTCTTAAAAGGAAGACTGACTTCAAAACGACCTGAAGTAGTACGAGAAACCGTTTCAACAAAATGAGATTCGCAGTCAAGTTCTTCTTGTGATATTTTATTGGGTTCGTGAATAGGTTCCTCTATATGCCAGAATTTCTCAAGACAATTTTTTAATTCAATATCAAAATTTTTATTGAGAGAAAAACAGGATATAGGTTTACAAAATTGATCTTGATGAGCTGATATGGGTCCGGAGACAACCCATCCTAATAGTGTATTTTGGAGAATTGGATTATTCTTTCCGAGTCTTATTTGGCCAGAAACCAATAGTTCATAGAATATACTAGCACCTAGAAGTATGTCTATCTCAGAAGGTTGATAGAATGTTGGATCTGCTAGCTGAACGTCATGTGGAATGGGGAGTTTGGAAATATCAATAACATGCTGGGGACATTCTTCTGTAATTTTATCGATTACTAGGGCAGAGATTTTAAATTTATAGTTTAGATTTAAATCTTGAAAAGTCAACATGGTTCTTTTATTTATATAAGTTGTCCCTTGATTAATACCACATACGGGTATGTTAATCTTTTCCCATTTGAGGCTTAGCTTATCGAATAAACTTCTAGATATAAAATTGGACTGAGACCCGCTATCCAAGAGAGCTCTGCAAGGAATGCGTCTCTGGTGCCCATCATATACTTGAATTAAAACAGTAGATAGCAATATAAAGTTATTCGAGCTTGAATTAGCACAGGCTAAACTATAGTTGGTTATGGGATTATTTTGACATTCTTCTTGGTGGAATGCCGGAGTATTTCTTGAATTATCTGGCAATACATGTGAGGAAGATGGCTGATGAGGTGATGAAGTACTATTTCTATCAAATATATCTTGATTAGAATTTACAATTCTTGAGTTGCAAAGTGAATTGCTAGAATGAGGATTGGGCAAAGTTGAATTGATGTCATTTGGATTTGCACCTGGGTTCACCCTTAACTGAGTGTATAAGGCTGTTTGAGGAGATTGATTGTTACTGGCTTGCCTAACTAAATCAGATTTAGGATTTACAGCAACTTCGAAAGTTCTAGGACTTCCAAGCTGATGCAGCAAGGAATGGTGGTTGCGTTTGCAAGTCCTACAGAAATGCTTCGATTTGCAATTCATGTTAAGATGACCTGGACGCAGGCAGTTAGTGCACAGTTTGAGTCGTTTGGCCTCACTATACCGATCATTTATGGATAAATCTATAAACTTTTTACAACTATAAACAAAATGATTAGCCTTACATAATGGACAAACATTTTCAAAAGCTGGATGGGCAAATGTTTTGTGTATAGAAACATGCTTGGAGGATTGTGACTCGTGTTTATTATAGATCTTGAAGTCAATAGACTCTAATAAATAACACCTCTCAGTAAGAAAGTTAGTGAGGTCTAAAATGGTAGGGTTTTCCATATTCTTAGATGTAATTTCCCATTCTCTGCGGGTAATTTGACTTAGTTGGGAGGATAAGAGATAAATTAAAATAGTATCCCAGTGGATCACTTTTTCACCTAAGTTTTCAAGGCATCGAAAATGCTTTTGAAAGCTATCCAAGAATTTGCGTAAGCTTGAATGATTTTCCTCTTTAATCATGGGTAGGTTAAAAATTGCTTTGATATGGGAATGTGTAATTGCTTTTTTGTTTTGATATCTATCTTTAAGAAGTTTCCATGCTATGGTATAGTTATCATCACTGGCAGTGAGTGAACTGATGACTTGAGCAGCATCACCTCTTAAAGCAGATTGCAAATAGTAGAATTTTTGAACCTTGGGAAGGCTAGGATTTTTATCTATTATGGATTCAAATGTCTCAAAGAATTGAGTCCAGGATTCATAAGAACCTGAAAATTCAGGAATTGATATAGGTGGGAGCTTAGTCATAAGTGTAGTTACATTATTTATAGGTTCTGAGCTTACTGGAATGTTCTCGGGTATGGGAACACTTAAGGGAGTGAAGCTTTGAAGCATGAAGGTGGCTTTGGATATAATGGAAAAATATTTTTCTTCGAAATCTGTTCGCACATCATCCTGATCTTCTGCCTCAGGAAGATCATACCTCAAATGAATATCTTCAATGCCTGACTGAATTTTTTCAAATTCATTGAGACTAGTTTTAGCAGCTTGTAACCGGGTTTCAATTTGAACTTTTATATCTGGTGAGCTTAGGGTTTCGGTAGATGCATCTAAAAATCTTTGAAATCGGGTAAGAGATGCCTTAAGATGACCTCTTTTTGATGTCAAAAACTTTATTTCACCTTTAGCTTTAACTAAAATCTGTTCTGCAGTTAATTCTTCAGCCATTGTTTACTACGGGTAATGTTGTATATTTATTTATAAATATTATACTTACAAAAGCGCAAAAAGGTTCAACTTTAGAGGCTAAAAATTAATATTGAGCTGGTCATATACACACTTGATTGAATTTAATAGCGTAAAATCAATTGGTTAAGGTTATACTTTATTTCAATAATAATAAAGCGCATAAAAGACTACAAATAAATAAGAAAACGAGAGCAAAATCTATTGGAATTTCATTTAAATTGAGCAAGCCTTTGATTTCTCGGGTTTATTTAGGGTTAAAAGATTAAAATTCGGGTAAAATGTAACAAAACTTAAAGCACCAAGTAGGTATTGGGCCTGGTATGTAAAGTCTACAAGCAACAGGTTTGCTTTTAGGTTTAACTTGAAATCAAATACAATGTGATTCAAATTTTGGGTAAAAATCTCAGCTTATAACCCTAGGATTACGTTTAGGTTTTGAGACTCGACTTAGACGGCGAAGGCTGGCTTTATTTAAATGATTTGGTTAACTAACCTCTTAGGTATCTGCTGGCTGCTTCTCAAGTTTTCACTTTCACTACTTTTTACACTGGCACATCGACTTTTAAACGTATTTGTACGTTTTTATTCGACTCGAAGGATCAAAATGTTGGTTAGTTTGGGTTGCAGCGTGAAAATATAATGCGTGAAAAAACTTTAGGATTTGTTTATTCAATTTTAAAAGAGAAAACCCCAGTCTTCGATCAGCCACGTGCAAGTGGCGTGAGGTTAGTCAAAAAGGGTTAGATTAGATATAAGTAACAACGACGCGTGGTCTTCCAACGCCGCTAATCGTCTGTCTCCTACTCTTCACCATCGCGAGGGGAATCACTCTCCGACGCAGGCGGACCAATCAGCAGATAGCATTTTAACGCGCGGCGCCCTCAACAACCGGTTACGAAACTACGCGTTACGGGGTGCGCACAACAACTATTTATTTACGGGGAACACTTGCAAAGTTCACTAACACACATAACAATATAATAACAATTTAAATAACTAATATCCTTATTAGTTATTTAAATATTTTTTTTAGCTTTAAATGAATTTTAAATTAGCTGTCAAACTCTATATATTCTGTCCACTACTTTGATATTGTTTATAATTTTTTCGTGAAATAAATATTGGATTATTATATTACAAAACGAATATCTTTCTGTTGACTTTTCTTTAAAATATTTCAATTTTGTAATTACAGACATCAAGCATCACCGGATCCACGTCATGAGTTCAAAAAACCGCATCAGCACTCAATGCACCCTCCACCCCATGTTCACCAACGAGGAGGTTACGTCAAACAAACGGAAGGTAAGCCTCCCTATGGAGGCAGGGGTGGGTATCCCGGCCAAGCTGTGAAAAGAAATTCTGGATCAGGAGGACATCGTGCCAATGGCATTGTACAGACTAAAGGACCGCCTCCATCATTGAACGTAGGTGGGCGTGGACATACTCCCTTTGAAATGGTAAGTTTACCGCAAGTCTTGGTTTTGTTCTATTGGGAGAATTATGTGTTTTGATGCTTGTGAAATACCTGCGTCTGTGAAGCATTAGTTAGACGGGAGATACGCTATTAATTTTTTTTTTTAATTTTAAATTTAAAAAATCACTGATATAGACAAAATACTTTCAAAATGTTATTCAATTGTTATCCTAAATCAAGTTTAATACATTATTGTACCTATTATTATGTCGTAGGTTTAAAGGCAATTGAAGTAATATGTATAATGTATTTAATGTTATTAGCTATAATAATAGATGTTATTATTAAAAAAAAACAGGCAAGTTTTAAAAATAGGACTATTTTATTCTTGAGTAATAATCAATTTAACAATTCTGACATATTTCAAGTACGACGTTATCAAGAATGAGAACAAATATTTATGGGTCGAACTAAATAGTGAGTTGCTTTAATCTTTGTCGCCAATGTTGTTCGAGATCATGAAGTACATCTTAATGCTTTTGATTATGATTTACGTGTTTTTTTTGTTATTAAAAGTTCGGTGTTGTCATTTATGGAATATTTCCATATTACCACTTTATTGCAAATAATAAGTAAATAACAATAAAATATGAAAAGATCAATAAAATCGAAATAATGCAATAAAAAATATAACAATCGGTCCAATGGAGGATCACGATCTGTCAATCCGAATAGAGTTCTGAGTGTGTGACAGTTCGATAAAGTTCTGTTCGCTCTATAAGCAAGGAACAAATGCCATGTATCTTTGTGTCTTTTTTATTTGTTACAACTTAAACACAAAACAAAGGAACACAAATATGCAATTTCATCAATGTTTTTCAAGTCAATCAAGTGTATTTATGTGTATTGTAATAAATTTTTTCTATAATATCTATAGTTTTGATACCATCAAAAGATGTTAATATACTAAATATCACCTATATAAAAGTTGCATAATAAGAGAGCTATTTAAAATTATTAAACACTATTTTGAAAATAAGATAAAAACTTTATTAAGCTGAATTATTACCATTTTTACAAAAATTGTTCAAAATTGTCTAAATTTGTTCGAATAGCACTCCATCTTGCTCGGCAAATCCACGACTCTTACAAGCTTCTAAAATAAAATCCTGGTGTTTACGAATTAAATCATAAGAATTTTCAATGAGCTCTTAGTTCTCATTCGAATATCCCCACAGAAAAAAAATCGCAGGGCATAAATCTGGGGAACGACGAGGCCAAGAAATGGGTCTATTACGCCCTATCCATCTATTCGGAAACATCATTTAGATAAACTTCTGGTCTAAAATTTGGTTGACTGCCATCATGTAGGAAGCACATATTCTGTCTCACATTTAGAGGAACATCTTCTATTAATTGTGGCAGATTGTGTCGAAGAAATTCTAAATAAATTTCACCGATTAGTGGAGGTACCAAAAAGTAAAATCCAATAAGTATATCATTTACGACGTCAGCCCAAACATTTAATGAAAATCTATGTGGAAAATTACATCTTCTTACTGCATACGGATTTTTTACTGCCTAAACATAATGTTGTGGAAATCTCGCATAAATGTGGCCTCGTCTGTACACAAAATTAATTTTGTCAAATTTTTATGCCTGCCGAACTTTTCTAAATACAACTCATGCCACTGAAAGATAACCGGTTGATAATGATAAGGATAATACTTTTTTTTTAATACGTGAGGCCGGATGTTCTCGTAAAGGAAACCTTTAGGCATGCATTTTGTTCGCAGTCTCCATAGGTAAGCATTATGGCGATTAGTTCATTGTTGTCGTAATCATGGGTCATTTTTCCGCAAAGTAATTAGACAAATGAAATACGCACCATTTAAAGACCGCCGAGCCAAACTTCGTAGTTAAAACCATACTGAAACTCTTACGACTTGAGATTCTTACCAATGAATTTGGCCTTTTGTCGGAACACAAAACTAGACATTAAACAAAGAACCTAGAAAAAGTTGGAATATAACTACATCCCTTATAATCCTGCAGTATGGTAGTCAGTATCCTCTAACTAAAATACCCAAAAAGATGAGTTTTCAACTTTTCATTGGAGTACAATCGGCAAAAGTAACTCCTCTAGATTACAGTTTTTCGCACCAGAAATGGTTTTAGTGGGATTTGTAAGGATTTGTACACTACTTTTATAAGGATTTGTACGTGGCACCAAAAAAATTTCAGGAAGTTCAAAACGGAGTAGCAACATTGGACGACATCAAACACTTTCAATGTCGCTGCTTTTTCAATTCAGCTGCGCTGTACACCCTCAGCAGTGGACAACAAGAATGCAGTTCAGGCCAATACGCAATCTGTTGGAGTGATGCACCATAAGCCGCCTGAATTTGATGGCATTTAAAGGCGAAAGGAATGTAATGATTGGTCACTTACACAGTCAAACACTTTGCCATTCTGCAAAGAATGTTCCCTCTGTCCCAGGCTCGATAAGATATGTCTCGATTGAGTTATATCCTAAAACAGAAACAATGAAAGGGTAGAGAAACTTGGCAATTAAAAAGCTTTAGACATATTAAAGAAATATGGAAAACATTTCCGAAAGCTGCTCTTGACACTATACAGGAAGCGTTGGGAACTAGAAGACTATCCCAGGATCTGGAGAATAGCTCACCTCATTTGGGTGCCAAAAGGGAATGCAGGTGGTAAGTCTTTTACCAGGACTTGGGAAAATATTGGATGGTTAAACAATAGGCTGCCAATAGAGCTGGAAAAGGATAGAATACTTAATCATAGACAGTTCGGCTTCCGAAGGAATAGGGAACCATCGATATCCTGGAAAAACTCATAAGGAAATTTCGCGCAGGGAAAGACAAAGTGCTACCATCAACTGATGGTAACATTCCTTAAAAATGGTGTCAGTTCAGCAGGACCAGGGCTAATTGACAGTAAATTTAATAGTGATGTAGTGGGAATTTTTAACGGAAAGAAAAGTAACATCGGGTAAAATACTAAAGGAAGTGGAAAAAGGATGTCCACAGGGCTCAAGCCTGGATCCCATTTTGTGGATTATAATGATGGAAGGCTGGTTTAGGAGAAAGAAAGCATGCAGGGATAAATGTTGGATTGGAAACGATGGATCTAGAAAAGAATAAGAAGAGATTGGATAAAGATAATTGAAAAAAAAACAAAGCATGTGCTGGCATTGCTGTTGATAAGATAATCCTGATCAGATACAAAATCATGTAAAGAAAGCGAGCGGACATGGGAGAGCGTATAGGATGACACTTTTGAATGGAAAAAAGCACTAGACTGACCTACAACAGAGAAAACCAAGGTGTTTGAAAATGTAGGTATGTAATGGGAAAACTTCTTTAGCCATTTGAAAATTGGCAAAAGTGGGAAGCGTAATGGGAAAAATACACAGGCTTTTGGAAAGGAAGGTCTAAAGACAGGAGAAATTGTAAAGATATAGTAGGACAGGGTTTTCAAACAGGCGTTGCTACATGGAGCAATAAAGAAGGGTTTATCCGGAACAGACGCCAACTAGAGGCAATACAAAGGGTTGCACTGCGAGGAATCCTTCTACTTCATAGAGTCAACAGAACCGCTTTGGTTGCAGGCACTGACGATGGCAAGAATCAGTGAAATGGCAAGAAAGAGGATGGTTGAATATGAAAGAATAAATGGAAAATTTGAGCCGAAACAATGGGAGTGGGTCTGGTCTGGATATGAGGACACAGCGAGGCTTCAACGAAAGAACGCTCATTGAATGAAAAAATGAGAGGGAGGGAAAGGTGTGTAAATGAAAAAGAAACATTTGATCTTCCTGCTCAGAAAAGCCAATAGGGAAGGCCACTGGGACGAAATCAGACATTTCAAAAGGTTAATGAGATGCTTTTCGATAACGGCTTAGTTTTAGGATTAAACTAAAATAAAAGCAAAAATAAGAAAAAATATTAAAAAACTAATTAAAAAAAATATTAAGAAATGAAATGAATAATAAATATTAAATATAAAACAAGATAAAATGTTAAAAAATTACGAAAACCAAAGAAAAATAATACAAAAGATACAATAAACAAGAAGGAAATGGTCAAAAACCAATATAAAATAAAAAAAACAAAAAACAATAAAAAGAAAGCATGCAAATTAATTTGTAAACAGGATTAAGTAGGTATAAAATCTATTTGATTAAAATAAGTTTAAGATTAAAATAGTATTAAGAAATATTGTATAGTGCTATTTAGAACAGAAAATGTAAAACATAATATGTATCCTATAATTCATGAACATATTCTTTTCTGACACACACTTACTCCAGGAATTTTTATGTTTATATTTGTGTTGGATTTAGGATGAAAAATAATACGTAGTTATAGATACAGTATTGTGCATAAATATAGCAACAAGCGATATTTTCAAAAATATTATTTGCTTCTTTATTTATTCCATATTATTTCTTTACTTTAAGTACACGCCTCTGTATTATTTATAAATATACCGAGATATCATAAGAATGCCAATGCAGAGTAAGGAACTTCATATTTGTTTATTTAGACAATGTGCATAAATATAGCAACATTCTTGGTTCGCATTTATTTTATCAGTTAAATATCGATTTACTTGCTGTAAAGTTGTTATTTTTGAATCTCAGAATTAACTTAAAATGGGTCGCTCAAAAACCGTCTCTGGTGATGTAAAAAAAATTATTGTGGAGCATTACGAAAATGGTGTTAGGCAGAGTGGCATTGCAAGAAGCTTACGGCTTCACAGGTCAATAGTATCTAGAGTTTGCAAAAAATTTCGCCTTACTGGAACAGCTGCACCGGCGCCCATTCCTGGTAGACCCAGAAAAACAAATTTGAGGATGGATAGGCAGCTGCTACGAATTTCCAAAGAAAATTCTTTTTTCCCAAATTTTGGCAAAATTAAAAGAGGGTGGAGAAGTAAACCTCAGTTCCAGTACCGTAAGGAGAAGATTACTTGATGCTAACTTACCTGCTCGTCGCCCCGCCAAAAAAACTGTTAAGGTCGGGGCACACATATCCGTACCGAGACCGCACCGTGCCCGCAGCGTAGCTCGGCCGTGTCTCGGTGCATTATCTCCCAAAACACACATCTCCGACACACGGCCGCATCCCGCATCGCATTGGACGGTCATGACGCACTTATGACACTTATGACAATTGGGTTGGCACATTAAATTCAGTTTCAAAGAAAAATGTTTTCAAAATTTGGTAATGATCAACAAATGCAGCATTCGCAATACGAGAACAACTAAATGATTTTTTTAGTTATATAGAGGGCAGCGTAGATTGGCAGGAAAATACAGCCCTGGCAATTTAAATAATTTAATTTATGGATCATATTTGCCAGTTTTTTTAGATGTTGCATCTTTTTCGCTAAAATGTAGTAAATAAAATCTAGATCGTGTCAAATTCATGTTTTTTACTAGTTATTTGGTTTCTTCGCCGTAAAAAATTTTTTTCTAAGACGAAAATCCCAAACAACTAACGTAGAATCTAGTGGTAAAAATATTGGTAATTAAACTTTGTAACCTTTTTTTATGTAAATTTAAAAACTAAATAGCTAAAAATAATTATTATAAACTAATAGCTTCTCAATTTCCATTTTAATTTCCAGCTGTATGATCACTACGGGAACGCACCGTCGTCCGTCACCGTAGATTTTTAAAACAAAACTATTCTAGCTCGTTGCGGACTCGGTGCGGAGTCGGCGCACGGGCTCGGTGCGGTCATGTTAAGACTACTTCATATGATTACGAACGACAATTCACAACCGAGACACGGCCGTGCTACGGTGCGTGCTCGGTGCGGACTCGTTGCGGGCATGTGTGTCCCGACCATTACTCTCAAAGAAGAACGTCAAGGCTCGTTTTCACTTTGCCCAATCTCATGTCCACTGGTCTGTAGCTGATTGGAAGAAAGTCGTATTTAGTGATGAATCTAAATATAATTTATTCAGGACTGATGGAGTGATGTACGTCAGACGCAGAGTGAACAAAGATTAAACAAAAAGTACATTTGCCCCACAGTTAAACATGGGGGGAAATATTCTTGTATGGGGATGTTTCTCGGCTCGTGGCATGGGACCCATAGTAAGAATAGTGGGCAAAATGGATCGTTTCATGTACAAAGACATTCTGCAAACACATTTAGTGCCATATATGGATGAAGTCATGCCAGTAACAGCCATATTTCAGCATGACAACGATCCAAAACATGCTTCTCAATTTGTTAAGAGGTGGCTATCCGATGAAAAAATAAATGTAATGGTCTGGCCATCTCAATCGCCAGACCTAAACCCTATAGAGAATGTTTGGCATTGCATTGACACCAAAATCAGACACCTAACATGCTCTAATACAAATATTCTCTTTGAAATAGTGGAAAAGGCCTGGAAAGAAGTGAACAATGACTATATTATGAAATTAATTGAGTCCATGCCAAGACGATGTGCAGATGTTATAAAGGAGAAGGGGTACTACACGAAATATTGAATTGATTTTAATTTAGTTGGGTTATATTTTTTTTAGAATCAAAACTATTTTTTGTTGCTATATTTTTGAATAATAAATTTGCATAAAACAATTTGGTGTTTTATTTAATATGAAATTATAAACAGGCTCTAACTATTCTTGTAAATAATATATAAACCTTACTTATAAAATAGATACTAAAAGATATATAACAGGAATGTTCAATATTGCTATCTTTTTGCACACTACTGTATAACCCATTCTAAGAGCAAAAATAATACCTTCAAACCAAAAAAAAGTTATTCAAATTTTTATTCCTAAAACTGCTTCTAAAAAATTTGGAATGCTAACACTGCAAGCAAAAGCTCAGTGATATCCGAAATGTCATCTTGTTAAACGGCATAAAGAAGAACCGTCATCATAAACGGAAATAAACTAAAAAAATAAAGATAAAAGCATAGAAATAAACCTAAATAAAAACTTGAATGTGAAGCGTGTGTAAAATTTTTGACAATAGTAATTTATTAATAGGCTGTAACGAATAAAAAACTCGAGTCCATGGTTTTATTAACAGAACTGATTTTATGTTTTTTTATTGTCTTGGCAGAAAATGGCATAATAAAATATTAAAAATTTGTATGTTAAAACATCAATTATTAAGAAATCTATAATAAATACAAAGTATTTAATTTCCATAAAAATGCTTTTATTAGGTACCTTTACTCTAATGAAGCACGTTAAAAAACGCGCAAAAAAGAGTTCGTCAACGGTAATATTGTTTATCTTTAAACCAGAATCTATTATTAGTAAAATTTTATCATGTAAATATTTTTTGACCACTTCACTGATACAGATTTCTTGGGTCGGTAGTATATTATAAGATCGAGCGGCATTGCAATATTGTTGCCCTTCTCTAATATACGTATTGCAATTATCTGCATTAATTTAACTTTGAATACTTTAATTCTTATATTATATTTAAATAAATGCTTCATATTTTATTAAAGTAGAACGGTAGTATTGTTTTTTGTCTTTCAAAATAAGAACAAATTTATGATTTTTATATATTAAGTGTTCTTTTGCCATTTCTAGATAATCATTTGGCATCATAGCGTCAGAGAGGTTGCAAGTAAACAAACTGCTCATAGTTCCAGGGCAATGCAAATGCCTTTTAATGTTCCGGGATTTCCCAAGCACTGGTACTCCTGATATTGGATCTCGCGTCTTGCTCGCGGGGCATGAGAATTTACGTCGAGTGATTTACGGTGACGCTCTTTCTATTGAACCTCGTAATTGAATTTGAATAATGGGCAATCATAGCACGGATAATCCACAGCCCGGATAACCCGGACACCGATAATTGGGGTTTTGCTGTACATATTATTATCCCTATGACATGGTAGAATTTGATTTTTTGTAATAATTGTATTTTGTGGAAAATAATGGTTTTGTCGACTCTTATTGTTTGTTGTTCAGTGACTACAAAATATCCTATATATTATACCCCTCTAGGGAGGTATAATATACCAAAGACCCACTTCAGCGCATGCAAAACATGCCATGGGATGATTATGAATAATGTCAATGAAATAAAAATGTTTAAATTGTATTAAAAGGCGTCGTATTGAAATAATCAGATGGGTGATACTATAATTTGCATATTTTATAAAAATAAAATATTCAGATAAGTAAAATCCTCTTTATAGTTGATGTTTTATTTTATTCTGGATATGGCTTTCTTACAACAATTGCTATTATTTTGTATTTTTTTTTTTTTATTTTAAAAGTCGAAATTATTATTACAAGGGTAAAACAATCTATCTTAATTAGTAAACGTTAATAAAATCAATTAATTAAATTATATAGACCAAGAAAATTATTTGGTTTCTTTTTGTCTTTTAAAATCTATTATTTTTCTTAGAGTAGCTGCAAATATCTCTTATAAGATCTAGTGTAAGTATTGTCAAATCATTAAAAAAATTTAATAAAAAATAAATTATCAAAACTTACAGAAAAGCGATATTCCTATACTAAATTTAAAAACAGTTTCTGTTGAGGTAAAACGAAAACCCTATAGTCTTCCTTCATATTTATTTTACCTTAATCTACGACTCAACTGCTAGTATGGATTATTTTTTCACTATTAAGTTTCTGTTGATTCGAAATTAAACCTACATTTATTTTGAAGGTTTATTTTATTTCGACTTAACTATAAGGAAATATGCATAAACTGTTAGCTAAAGGTTATCTATATTTGGGTAGTTTTTATGTTAAAAAATATGTATTTTTATGGTATTTAATTTTTTTTTGTTTCATTTTCAGAATTCGACACCCACGGCTGGTCCGAGGGAAACTCTGCCATCAGCTACTCCAGCTCCACACGAAGTCGACAATATATTTAAGGTATTTTAGTTCATTAAAAAAATAAGTAATAATGCTCTTTATATTAATGCTCGGTTTGATTTAACATTGTTTTCTCAAGTACCAACGAAAGATTTTAATGAAAGTGTTTAATGAAAAGCTGCTGATCTAATGTTGTCTTATACGCTGGTCTACTCCCTCCCAGAGGTTTTCAGTAGGGTTAAGATCGGGAGTTTGCAGGAAAGTCCATAACCCTAATCTTTACTGATGAAAACCATTCTTGAATTACCTTTGATTTATGTTTAGGGTCGTTAGCCTGCTAATATATCCAGGACAATTGTAAATTATTCTCAGCAAATGTTTTTTGATTAATTCTATTTTTTTGGTGGTTTTTCTCGGGCGGTCACTTTTTTCATGCTCTTTAACGAATTTGTGTTTCAAAATTAGAAATTGTCTTACTTACAACAGATTTACGCAAGTTAAGAAATAGTTTAAATACTGAAGGTTTTTACAATATAAGTTATTTTAAAAAGTTTATCTATTTTTGTCCAATAGTATATGTTGACAATAGTTTTTGTTGACATTAAATTTCAATCATAAAAATATAGAAAATATTTTGGTTGGATTTGGATTTAGAAAAGGATTGCAACATGATGTTAAACATATTTTTGTATTTAATAACTATAGTTTCTTATGTTTTTTGAAGGTGGTAGACAATGGTACAGTGAAAACATCTTGTCGGACTTGCGTTGTCTTATTTATTTATTGTAACACGACGTTTCGGTTGGTAAGTATCTCCAACCGTTATCAAGTGTAAACTGTTTTTTATAATGTTGTTTTTTATAAACTGTCTTTTTATAGTTTCTTACTAGTGAATATAATTTAAACTTGATAAATTTCTCCAAAGATCTTATCTGTATTGGTTAAACTGGCACAAACACTCTTTTCGGATTGTTGCCAGATATTCGATGCGGCATAATCGCACTTAATTGGCTGCTATACTCATTACTATGAAGAAATTAGACTCCTGATTGGACATGTTTTTTGGTTGTGTCTAAAAATTTTCACTAATTCACTGGCGAGGGTTTCCGTATTCTTTTAAGTCTCGTTTGGTATTCTTTTATGTTTGTATGTTTAGCGTTCTGTAAGTATGATTATTGATTATATAAAATTGCAGACGTCGCTGGGCATTTTATTAACGAAGTCAGCTATGATTTATTTACAACTGCGTCCTTCTTACAGATGCTCTATGGCCGCAGATTAGATTACCAATCAATGCTGTTGCGTTTAAAATTTTTAAAAAAAACTCGCAGTTTAATATGGTACAATTTAAATAATAGAAAAATGCGTTAAAGTGCACCTTTCTATTAGAAGAAAAAACGATCAAAACTATCGTATGAGAAAGAGGATTTGAAAATCTTTATAAATAGGTAAGTTGGGTTTTATACGTAAAAAACGTATCTAAAGTTCTTCCGGATTACAATTTAAATGGTGCAAATATGTTAAAAGTGTATTGTTGAAATTAAAAAAAGACCTTTTTCGTAAAAACATGTGTCCTAAAATACACTGCCTCGAAGAAAATCGATTTGGAACACTGACTACAGTTATGCGTCAAATCTGTTGAAAATTTGCCCCATTGTTTTGGGTTGGTTGATATTTTCTGTCCCAAAACACAGCACTGTAAACCCAATTTTAGAAAATTTAATTTACAATTTTAGGGGGCTTACCTTATGATGGCCCATATCTTAAGTGTCCGATAAGAAATTTGGAAATCTAGAACACCATATAATTAGCCGCGAAAAAATCTAATATCATTTTTCGGATTTTTTCGATAAAATTAATTTGATTTAACAAAAATTAAAACAGTCATAATCCACTTCGTTTTTTTTAATTTGATAGTTTAATCGAATTTAATAATGATCCCCTTTTGTTCATCAGCGATTTTCTTGGAAATGCTTAATTATATCGATAAAATGCCAAAGACAAAAAAAAAATTAGATTTTTTTCATGGCAAACTAGATTTTCCAGATTTTCAAATTTCTTATTGGACACATAAGATATGGGCCATTAGAAGAGTAAGCTCCCCTGAATCCTTTCCAAAAATTGGATTTACACCATTTTTTAGGACGGAAAATAAAAGCAGCACCCAGAAAAAGAGGACATGCACATTTTTAGAAGAGTTGATGCATAATTCTAGTTACGGTTTCAAATAATCGATTTTCTTCAAGCAATTTGCGCGGGCTGAAGCTCTGAGGGAAAGCAATTTATGAAACATATTTATAGCAAAAAAAAGACTTATTTTAACTCCAACAATACGCTCTTAAAATACTTGCATCGAATTTTGTAACACCCTGTATAACAAAATATGTAGTATAATTATTTTGCTCAAGAAATTACAAATTCGATGAACCTCTATGGTCCACGGTGTCTTAATCGCTAGACTAAACTATCAATGCGGAAACACTAGGTGAATGCCGGCCGCGATGGTTTTGCTGTGCCGAGTGGATCGAATGCAATGGTCGCGCTCTGTTCAAAATAATTCATTTGGATTTTGAGCTTATTGTATTTCTTGATGAGCGAGTAATTTAAGATTAAAACAAATAAGTGAACTAAGAATGACTCTTGACTGATTCTCGAAAAATATTATTGTATGACCTGCGGAAAAGAATGTTATCAAAGAGGCCAAGGGAAAATGGTGGAAGCCAGAAGTTGGTGGAAATTATTTTTTAGTTCCTAGAACCACTGCTATAGGGGGTAACTTCTATGGCAAATAAGGCAATAGCATTTTAGGCAATTTACCAAATTTAAAGTTATATAATCAATAATAGTTATAATTTTCAGTAAATTTCGTAACTAGGGTGTCTACGGTTAAGTCAGCCATTACAGTTAAGATGCAGGGTCGGGTAAATTAGCAAACTAGTAGGATTTTTTCGGTCTAAAACGCTGAAAACAGAAAAAAAAATTGAACGTCGTGTTTTCGAGAAAATGTGAAAAATGTACTTTTGTTAAATGGAATGCCCTGTATATTTTTTTACATAATTCGAAAAAAATTATTTTGTTAATAAAAAAGCTGACTTACACTATTAACCTAAACCTAAAAATAACAAAGTTATAACGTATATAGTACAAAGTTATAGTATATATTAATTATTTTGTCAAATATAAGCTTTGAACTTTTGGAGAGGAAAACAAGGTACCAATATATAGTAAGCGAGTATGTTGAAATTTCTTTTTTGGCATATTTTGAACCTCATATGGAAAACTCAACTAGAGGTTTAGCAACAATTTACGGTATGAGCCTAGTAATATTGTGGCGGGTTTTAAAGAAACACAAATTTGTGCCATATAAATATCGACCAGTATTGCCTGGTGATAACCAAAGAGGACGTTTTTTTTTAAGAGAGCGTTTTGCAAGTGGTTACGTAATGCATATGAAGCAAATGATAATATTCTAAACGACATAATTTGGAGCGTCGAAGCCAATTTTTCAAACAAATATATGTTTAACCATAAAAATGTACACCAATTGGTTCCAAAAAAATATTTTCCTTACTGATTTCAGAAACCGTCAAAATCAATCTAGTATAAATGTTTGGTGCGGCTTAATAGGAAGCTAAGTATAAGAACATCTGTCTTATGACACTTTGACCCAAAAGAGATATGTTGACCTCATAATATCTGGAGCGCTGGAAGATTATTTGGATGTTAACTTGGAGCGGAGATGCTCCTGCCTATGATGTAAGAATGCACTAAATGATATAAGAATATTACTTAATAGCCTGTGTAACGATAAAGGATTCGTTGGTTTCCGAGGTCACTAGACCTAACCCCTCTTAGAGTAAAATATGCAGAACCGTTGATGAACTTCAAACAAAGAAAAATATTTCAATCGGTGAAAGATCAATCTTAAAAGCTACTAGACGCGTGCCTAAACGTGCTTAGAAACGTATTGAACAAGGTAGCGATGTTTTTGCTCATTTAATGTAAATTAAGTAAGTTTACTTGATGGTATTTGTATATTTTAAAGCTAAATTTAGTAAAATTTTTAATATTGCTATAACTTTTTTATTTTCAGGTTTAGGCTATTAGTGTAAATAAAAGTTTGTATTAAGAAAATTATTAGCTTTTAGTATATGTAAAATATATGGGAGTATTCATTTAACAAAAGTACATTGTTCACATTGTCTCGAAAACGCGATATTAATTTTTTTTTGTGTTTTCACCGTTTTAATCAACAGAAAAAATCCTACTAGTTTGCTAATTTAACCAACCCTGTATCTTAAAAATTAACAAAGATAGTGCCGACTTAATTAGAGGCACTAGTCTGTATATTGTAATAAAACTAGCGAAAATACTTTAAATCGGTTCAGTTTTTAAGTGTATTAATTTAGTCTTTATAAAAACTATTCAAAATGGTAACAATAAATTGACACATGATATTATATAGTGCCGTCTTAACATTAAACATTAATACTTGTACTGTAAACGCATTAGTTTTATTTTGCTTTTAGGAAATGATTATGCCATCTACACCTCTGTCTGCTATTGCTGCAACTCCTAGGATAGATACAGATAACAAGTACCAGTACAACCCATTAGCCAAGGTATGCAAAGTATATATTTTTAATCTTTCTGAATTGTGTATTACTAATTCTATCTTAAAATTCATTGTAACTTCTTTTCAGATAAATGAACCAACTGTAGCCTTATCAGATACAAGTAAGTTTTGGTAAATAAATAGTAGTCATAAATAAAAAAGCAACAGACATGAATAGATTTGTTATAATTGTAGTAATGTTAGATAGTTTGTTTGAATAGATAGTCGGTTTTAACAGCAATATTTTTAATTTCGTCTCATTTTTGTGCATTTAATTTTGATTTTATAAACGTTTAAGCAGTTGAGAAGTTTATTTTTACTCATTTAGTCCACTGCGGCATTTATAAACCTAATATTTATTATTATTAAAATTAAATGAGCGTTTTATTTGATCATACATAATCTATGAATTTGAAGGTGTAGCTAGCGCTAACAGAAAAAATTGTAATTGAACAATTAATCATATCTCAAATATTTGGACTAAAACAATCATTTATGATTAAAAAAAAAAAACAATAAAAAGTGAACTAATTAAAAAGGTGGAAAAATACAGTATACAAAAATATTGTAATGGACACACGCAAGACAATTATTGCTCTCGACTATTTTTCAACTTGAATATTTGTTTTAGCTTCAGTGGTATAAGATTATAATTTATAAAGAAAAGAAAAAAAAACAGGAAGGGATCTGTCACATTTTTACATATTTAGTGAAAAAAATAAAAATGTAAGACGTAGAGGGTTTTGTGGCTCAATACAGGTTTCAGTGCAGAATTCATATTCTAAATTATACGCATTTTTAATATTGCAGTCGTAAAATCAGTAGCGTGTTTCGAGAAGATGGTCGGTCGCGTATATTAAAACAAAAAAATTAAAATTGACTCTTATTAATTACTTTGACACAAAACAAAATATTATATATCTAATAATCATAAAATATATGTATATTAATTTAACAGTAATCTTCTCGGATTTGCCGAAAATTTGTCTATGACAGTCTTTTCAATAAACTCACTGCTTTCTTTTAAACTTTTAAATTGCGATGTATGCTCATCAGACTTAAACCTGTAAGCCTTTCATCACACATGATACTTCTAAGTCACGTTTTAACTCTTCGCAGCGTACTGAAGGACCGTTCTACGGTCGCCGTGGTGCATGGGATGGTGCTTAAAATAATCAATGCCTTTCTGACAGCAGGGTAAAAATGTTGGCTTCGTTGAATAGATCAACTACTTCTATGTCCCTTAACTAATCATCTGACAAGGCCTTCTTCACCCATATATTATGCCAAAGATTCAGTTTTCCGGTGATATCCAGGTTATAAAATTCTTGGAATGATTCTGTGTTCTTGTTTAAGTCTGTAATGCTGGTTTTGGTCTTGGTCATATACAAAGGATGTAGCTTACTTAAAGCAAACGCTGGAGTATGTTCTTGGGAGAATTGAATACTCAATGATAAAATGAGTGAATCAATGTATGGTATTATCAGGGAATGCCGCCAATATTCGTTATCATTGTCTGCGCTACTGATTCTAAAACTGCTGAATATTTGGCTATTGTTTATAAAGCAATAATAAACACTGGTTTGGTAACGGCTGAATGCAACTGATATGCGGACTTTCTGGTAGCATAATTAACCTCTACGGATAACGTTTCTAGAGATCTCACAAGCTCTGGGAAATGTTGAGAAAACTTTCTGACTAATTTATATTTTTCGGACCATCTCGTCTCACACAATCGTGATAGGTTTGGAGCGTAATTTCGACGTGTAGTCGATTCTCTGAAAAACGTTATAACATCCTTTACAGTGTATAATTACTGCGTTCGCATCATTCACAACAAGGTTGAGTTTGTGACTTAAACAATAAAAATATAAAGCACGAGGATATTTTTTTCTCAAAATGGCTTGTACGCCACCCTCTTTCCCTGCCATTGCAGAACAGCCATCAAATCCAACGTGACTCTTTAATTTGTCGTCCCCTGAATTGATTCTCAACTTCAATAAGATAAAACACCCTCATCTGTTTGTTTTCCCCTAAGAGGCATATCATGTGTACCACAAAACAATACAGGGTGTTTCAGAACTATGGGATCAAACTTCTGGGGGTTGTTCAGTGCAACAGAAGAATCCATTTAAGTATAGGAACCGATGTCCGGAAATGCGTCACTACGCCACTACGGCCCTAAGACCCGTTAAAACTTAAAAAACATTAATTACCTAAATAGGATCTGCTGCATGTATTTTTACCTTTTGTACATGATACCATAACAACAATTATTTAAAATCAACGCTAATTAATGTCAATTCTCAATGTCATGTTTAAAAATTTTATAGCTTACAATTTTTAAACATTTATTGCTAATGGAAAACTTTACCAATCAAGAATTGGCGGATATGCATTTGGCATACGGAGCAACAAACTGCAATGCACGCGCAGCATCGCGGTTGTATCATGAACGTTATCCCGAACGACAGCATCCTGGATACAAAAAGTTTATTGCGGTTCATCGGCGGCTCGCTGAGACAGGCATGTTTAAGACCAAGATGCATGATACTGGTGTTGCTCGAACCGTAAGAACGGTCGAATTTGAAGAAGAGATGCTTCAGCGAGTTGCCGATGAACCATCAAATAGCACACGTGACGTCGCTAAGAATATGAATACGAGTAACGCTTCTGTCTGGCGGGGGTACTTCATGAGCAGCAACTCCATCCTTAACACTTCCAGAAAGTTCAAGGTATGACTGCAGCCGATTATCATCCTAGAGTTCAATTTTGTCGATGGCTTCTGAATCACATCATTGCACAACCAAATTTTTTACGATATGTTTTGTGGACCGATGAAGCCTCTTTCACAAGAAACGGTATTTTTAATAGTAGGAATAGCCATGTTTGGGACGAAAAAAATCCTTATGCAATTTTTCCAAGAAAACATCAGAATTGTTGGTCTGTCAACGTATGGGCAGGCATTGTTGATGATTATTTAATTGGGCCATACCTTCTACCGGAACGGTTAAGAGGACCTATTTATCTGCGTTTCTTGGAGAAAGTTCTCTCGGAATTCCTTGAAAATGTTCCACTAAACGTTAGACAGCAAATGTGGTTTCAGCATGATGGAGCGCCGGCTCACTTTGCTGTACAAGTACGCGAGTATTTGGCTCAGCGGTTTGGGCACCATTGGATTGCCAGAGGTGGAGCAGGATCTTGGCCTCCTAGGTCACCCGATTTAATGTCGCTCGATTTTTTCTTGTGGGGACATGTAAAGTCTTTAATCTACGAAACTCCAGTAGAATCAGAGCTAGACTTAATTGGACGAATAACAGCAGCATTTGAAATCATTGAAAACGAGGATTAAATTTTTAGTGTAGTCCGCCGAAATCATGTGCGGCGTTTGAATCGGTGTATTGAGGTTGGAGAAAGACATTTTGAACAATTGCTGTGATGGTATCATATACAAAAGGTAAAAATAAATGCATCAGATCCTATTTAGGTAATTAATATTTTTTCTAAATTTAAACGCGTCTTAGGGCCGTAGTGGCGTAGTGACACATTTCCGGATATGGGTTCCTATACTCAAATGGATTCTACTGTTGCACTGAACAACCCCTAGAAGTTTGATCCCATAGTTCTGAAACACCCTGTATTGGTCTGTTTTCATCGATTGCTTTTTGGTGTCCACTTTGTAGTTGGATGCCTACAAGAACATTTTCAAGAAAATTTTGGCAGCATTTTTTGCTGTTAGGTGAAGGTTGGTCCTTGTATGCTTTTGGCCACTGCTACTTTCCCCACCTTTTTTTCTTTTTTCGCGTGTTTTCCCTAAAAAATGGATACACAAAATTACTTTTACGGTGTTTAGGCATAGGACGAAAATACGGAAAATATAGGTCAAGATACCTATAATAACATCACATTCAAATATCTTTTATTTCGGACTCCTATCAGTAAAAGTAAAATTGCGATATTCAAAATTATTTAACTTTGTGGTTTGAACAAAGAAATCAAATAATCATATTAGGTTTTGTTTTGACTCACCTCTTTCAAAGAATTTCCTAATATCCATTTGACAGAGTAATATTTGCAGTCTCCAATTGTTTTCTGGAGTAAACGTAAATTAAATCTCGCGTCGCCGCAACAAATCTATAAGACACTATGGCGCATGAAATATTCACTTGTATTAAACTCCGAATTCAATCATGATCCCGCTTATATATTCATATTCCTGCCCCCGAAATACGTAGAAAATACTCGACTCTATTTCCGTCCTTTGTCTCATACTTGCTCTCACTGCCTTTTCTTTCCAGCTAGAACGTTTTTCGTGGTATTGCTATCCAATAGAAGATGTCGCGATTGACCGTATAAATTGATGCTATTTCAGATTTATCTTATTCTCTTTACTGGAAAAGGTACTGTCGTTCGTAACTAGATAGCGCTAGATGTTGTTTTCTCCCAATTATATTCTACTTTAATCCTAGATGGCTCTGATTGTCTCAGCGGGAGCGGAAACTACGAGATGCGACGGTTTTGCGGGAGATTTAAATTTATATTGAGTCGCTAACAGTATACTATATCGAATTGTTGTAGAATGTTTAATTATAGATAAAAAAATAGCAAATCAAAATATCTGACTGAAAAGATATTTTGTTTGTAACACTTCATTTTGCGCAGAGTAGGTAACACATTTTTAATTCGCTGTTAAATTGAGGGTTACTTAATCTTCTAGCCCCCTGCCCCTACTGCTGCCCCCTCCCCCACCTACCCCTACCTGGGTACGCCCCTGGCATATTCCCACATGTTTTTTTTATAGTTTTTTAACAGGTATATTTGATTGTTGACACCTTGTTCATCATTTAATCGCATCGAAACAGTATGTATTACTTTACGTAAACGTCAGTAAGTGTCAAGTGCAGTGGCAAAGTATGGCGCGTTTAACTGAAAAACAAAGAACTGAAATTTTGATGATGGTAAGATATGGCGACAACTCTCAAACACAGGCCGAAGTTTGCGATCTGTTTAATAATAAGTACCCGGAGAGGCCTATTACACATTTCGTAGTAAGCAAAATTGAAAAAAAGTTTAGAGACTTTGGTCATGTTAGAGATAAATATGACCTGGATCGTCTCACGCTTCCAGAAAATAGACAATTAGATATTTTGCTCGATTTATAAGAGAAAATCCACATAAATCAACTCGACAAGTTGCTGCAGATCAGTCGGTTAGTAAATCATGAATGTGTTCTAAAATATTTGCATAGGAATAAATGGCATACATATAAAATTCATTTAATTCAGGAGCCTATTGAAAATGATCACATCCGCAGAATAGAGTTTTGCGAAATAATGATGAATAAATGTAAGGCAAACCCACAATTTTTAAGTAAGTTTGTTTTACTTGTGGGCATGTCAATTGTGGGTCCCGATTTTATTGAGGGCGCACTTACCTCTGAACAATATTTAGAGTTGCTTCAAAATCGGATAGTATCTAGTTTAATGCACTTTATCCAAATGGTGAAAACCCATTTATACCGGCAGATTCGATATGGTTCCAACAGGATGGTGCCCCCCCACACTATTCGCGAACAGTACGAGATTACCTTACCAACATTTTCCAAATAGATAGATTGGAAGGGAGGATTTATTGAATGGCCAGCACGGTCGCCAGATTTAACCCCATCGGATTTTTATCTATGGGGTTATCTAAAGTTTATTTTGATAAACTTTAGATTTTATAACTTAAGATTTTTTTCTAACTTGAAAGTTTAGAAGAATTAAAAAATAGGATTAGAGCCGAAATACAACAACTCCGGCCTCAAACAACAAGTAAAGTATTACAAGAATTTAAATATCGACTTGGTTACTGTCAGGAAGTTAATGGTCAGCAATTTGAACTTTTATTTTAATTTTTTTGTTTTGTTTTTCTTTTATAAACTATTCCAAAAATTCGTGGTTATTTATAAAAAATTTAATCGCAAATTTCAATATCAAATAGCAAATTTAATCGCAAATATTGAGGTTAGGTATAGGACATGGTATACAAAATTTATACTTAAAACTTTATACAGAATTAAAAAATAAAATAAAAAATGGGTGTTTCTATTTTAAAAAATTAACTTTATAGTCGTAGCTCATTTTTGGTCCACCCTGTATACATGAAAAATCGCGACAAAAAGTAAAAATTAACGTTTCCGAGCGTTTTTTTGTCCGAACACACCTCTGAATTTTAAATGAATTTGTTTCAACTTGCGCGTCCTCACTGTATAGTTATCACAGTTTTAATGTGGGTATTGGTAGCGATTTTTGCTGTGTTACGATTTTTATTGTCCTTTCTTAGTGCTATTATTATTGATTTGTTAAAGTCTATCCATAGAATTGTGACCTATAGATTCGTCTGAGATAGCCGAAACTATTTTAGAATACACTAAGTAGTTAAAGAAAAAAGAAAACTAACATGGTAGGCTAATATTAATATAGTGTAATTTGTGATTTGATAATAATTATTTGATCACAAATAATTGGTTGTTGCAGAATCTATAAATGGTAAATATGCTATAGATATCCAATGGAATCATAAAATAGAGGATGTCTGGATAAACATCGCAGATTATCGAGGTATAGGGAAAATATTAC
This sequence comes from Anthonomus grandis grandis, assembly GCF_022605725.1. NCBI lineage: Eukaryota > Metazoa > Arthropoda > Insecta > Coleoptera > Curculionidae > Anthonomus > Anthonomus grandis. The sequence goes on along the minus strand of NC_065559.1, from coordinate 15,832,212 downwards.
CCTCTTTATTTGTGTATTCACGTTCGATTAGATTCACATATACATTTATTATAAATGCTTCCGACATCCCCAGTTTTCCGAATAAAATTCACCAATCGGCAACATCGCGTGCTTTACAAATGCATGAAGGGTTGGTCCTCATTTTTTATTGGGTTGTCAAACCTAAGTCGAACCGTTTTCTGGTTAGTATTTTACACTTACTTATTTTGACGGTCACTTCCTCCTTACGTCCAAATGTCATGAAGTTAACATTTAGGCGCGATCCGTGTATCAACTCTGAGAAATTAGTAAAGTTTGATATATACAGGGTGATTGACGATCGATGGTACGTTAGCCATATATGGAAAACGGATCGTAGCATTTTTCTGAAAATTTGGTAGCCATCGTAATAGGCAATGCTCTATCGGTCTAAATAATTTTCAGCACTGCAGCGTTGCCGCTTATACCGGTATAAAAAAATTGCAATGGCTTTGACTTTCTAAGAAAAATAATTTGGACCGACGTGACGAAGCAAAATTTTCCAGGGAAGGAATTTTTAATAGAAAAAATATTCCTTTTTGGCCTGATTCCACATGCGACAAAATAAATGGGTCTTCAAGAAAAAATTATTTTTAATGTATTTTGCCGTTTAAATTGATAATCAAGTGAAATTTTTTATTTATGATGACTTAAATTCTGCCAAATTTTTTGAAATTTTAAGAAGTATTGTAAGTAATTTTTTGGGAAATCTGCCTTTGCAAGATTTTTGTACTTGTTGATTTTAATGTGACGAAGCTCCGCGTAATCAGAGAACTATACGACATGTTTGATGATAGATTTTTTGAAGCGTAGGGGACCATGGGATTGGCCGGTGAGATCGCCAGATCTGACACGCCTTGACTTTTATTTGTGGGGTAATATCAAGGAACGAGTGTACGCAACACCAGTAAACAGTAAAGAAGAGTTACGTCAGCGAGATATTACAAAATAAAAACGTTTAAAATTATTAAATTTCACGATTATAAATATTTATTTCTAAAACGTAGCGAAGCAGGTATTTTAACTGTTTATTAGATTAACAAATAAAGAGGGTTCCATTTAAAAACATAGAATTTAGTAAATGAAGAATGTTAATTTTCGACGATCCTGTTAATCAAGATTGTCTCTTACAGTAATGTTTTTAGGAACTTAAATGGCTGAAAAATACAGAATTAGTTATCCCCTGGTTTTTAACAAAAAACACGCGAAGTTATTTTTTTCTCGAAAACCGATAGAAATAGGATAGGGAAGTATGATTAAAAAAGACTCAAAACGAAACAGGGAATCATGTAAAAATATACAGTGCTTTCATTTCAAAACGATCCACCCTTAATAACTTTCTTAAAAAAAAAACACGTCAAATTAGATATACAGGGGGACGTTTAATTATGCATTTACTGAAGTTCTGTCAATCACCTCCTCACCTCCAGCTAACCTGACTTTAATATGTCAAATGGGAACCCCCATCGTGTGATACATCATAGTAAGGAGCGTAAAATTCTCTATTCAACGGTACTAAAAAAAAAATTAAATCGGTGAATGTGTAAGCAAATAGTTAGCGAAAATGTCTCGAAATAATGAATATTTTATTTATGCCAAACTTTGGTATGTCAAATGGCTACCCCATGGTGTGATACATTATTTTAAAGGGCATTCATTATGCTATCAATGATTGTAAAAAAAAATAAAATTGATTGACCAAGAAGCAATTAAAGTGTAAATCGGTAGGGTAGAAAAACAAATTTAATTAGTTTAACAAATTTATTTTATTAAATGTTCAAAATGCGCGCTGTTATTAGCAAGACAATAAAAAATCCAATTTTCAAACTCCTTACAAACATTGGCAAGGGTCTGCCCGCTAATTTCTCTGCATTCTTGATATATTCTATTTTTTAAATTCTCAATACTCTCAGGTGGGGTTTTATAAACTTTGCTTTTTAAGTAGCCCCAAAGAAAAAAGTCTAGTGGGGTTAAGTCCGGAGACCGCGCAGGCCATTCGATTGCACCACGTCTGCCAATCCACTTTTCTCGAAAATTTTCATCAAGCCACTCTCGAACTACCAAAGTGTAGTGCGCGGGAGTTCCATCCTGCTGAAAATGTATATTATTTTCATTCAATAATATAGCACTATGTTGATCTACTTGATTTTTCATAGATTGGATGATGGAAGGGTATATTGCATTTTCTAAAAGGTTTAAATAAATTTCGCCAGTCAAATTTTTTTCCAAAAAAAATGGCCCGATTATTTAATTCCCATAAATTCCTGCCCAAACATTAATTTTTTGGGGATATTGGGTATGGCCTTCCCGAAAAACATGCGGATTTTCATTATCCCAGTATCTACAGTTATGTCTGTTCACCAGGCCATTTAAAAAAGTCGATTCGTCATTGAAGCAAATGTTCTTCAATAAATGGAGATCGTCGTCAATTCGCTGGCACATCACTTCACAAAATTGAATTCTTCTATCAAAATCATCTTCTCCGAGTTCATGAAGAATATGAATTTTATAAGGAAAAAACTTATTTTTTTTTTAACTTTATGTACGGAACCAGTGGAAATATTTATTAGTTTTGCGGCCTTTGGTATAAACAAAGTTGGATCCATAGCAAATTGTCCTAGTACTTCAACTTGGCATGCTTCATCGACAACTCTATTTTCATATTTTTTCTTATTGCAAATCGATCCCGTCTCTTCAAATTTTCGTATCAATTCTAATACGTATTTATGGCTCACGTTTTTATCTTGATACCTTTCATTAAATGCTCTCGCGGTTCTGCGAGCACACCGATCTTGAGCTCCATAAAGGAAAATTATTTCTATTCTTTCGGCTAGCGTATACACCATTTTATTAACTCACTGTTTTAACTAAAATTGAAAAACTGCACGCGTCAAACTGACAGTTTTAACAATAATAAATCGCCTGCTTTTTAAACGCCTTAAAAATGTAAGGTATTGCAGTGTTTTTTTTTTGTGCCTATTAGGTAGGTTTCGCAAAAAATAAATACACATACAAAGTTATAAGACTGCAAAGATTTTTGCAAAAAATTTGAAGACAGTCTTTTTTCTCGCAAATAACGGTACACATTCTTTACTTAAAAAAATAAATAATTTGCTTGAAATAAATGTACTGTTTGTTACTACACATTTTAACTTCTAAATTGTTTGTTTTTTTTTTTTTTTTGATCTATTATAAAAAATGTTTGGCGTAAATAAAATATTCTTTATTTCTAGACATTTTCGCTAACTATTTGCTTACACATTTACCGATTTCATTTTTTTGGTACCGTTGAATAGAGAATTTTACGCTGCTTACTATGATGTATCACACGATGGGGTTCCCATTTGATATATTAGTTAGCTGGAGGTGAGAAGGTGATTGACAGAACTTCAGTAAATGCATAAGTAAACGTCCCCCTGTATATCTAATTTGACGTGTTTTTTTTTTTTTTTTTTTTTTTTTTTAAGAAAGTTATAAAGGGTGGATCGTTTTGAAATGAAAGCACTGTATGGGCTGTTCCATTTAAAAAATCAAAGGTAATGCCATTTTTCTATTTAAGCGGCAACGCTGCAGCGTTGACAATATTTTAGACCTATAGAGCATTGTCTGTTACCATGGCTACCAAATTTTCAGAAAAATGTTACGTTTCGTTTTCAATATACGGCTAACGTACCATCGGTCGTCAATCACCCAAACTTAGTTACAAGTTTTTCTCTTTTTTTTTTTAATTAAGAAAATGCGGATCCCGGTAGCACCGTGGGCAAGTGTTCACGATGCGATCCTGTGGTCTCAAGTTCGAATCCTGGCATGGGCATGGTTTGCGTTTGTTTGTGTTGCAAATCAACACTCGTGGTTCGGAAACCACATTAAATTGTAGGTTCATTATAAGCAATAATATTGGGCGGCCGTCGAAATACGACGCGAGTGCACTGTAATTGAGGAAGAAGAAAAGTAAGAAAATGGTAAACCTCTGACAGCGGCAAAACTCAAAACATTTTTGCACTGTTCTTTTTTAAAATTAATGTAATTAATTAATATTAAAATAGTGTAATGAATTTACCTCGGAAATGGTACGCCTCTGGCGATGGCAAAACTCTTAGATTTTTTGCATATGTGTGTTTTTCGAATTATTTAATTCCGAAGAGACAGTAGCTAGATGATATAAATCACATTAGTTAGTTTAATTAATTATATCTTAATTAAGAAATCATTAATTAAATTTATGAATAATTAAGTCAAAAATAAAAGCTCAAAAGAATCTTCCTCTCTGCCCCCCACTCCTCACATTTAACCGATCACACGTAGTCACGTAAGCCTACAATAGAAAATTCCCTTAAAAAACGTGGCAACACTGAACAATAACTGCAGTCGTCCGCACTTCTCTTGACATTCAACAAGCCTGTCTGCCGCCATTCAGTTCTTACTACGCTTATGTAATGGCCGTTCATAGGCCCTGCGATTAGGCCCTTTATTCCAGATATTCCCGTAGAAACGCCGAAAAAACTCAGCTTAAAAAGTTTTCACGCCGGTATTACCGAGTAATCGTTAAGCTGTTTCTTTTCTCACTTAGAAAGTTTTATTTCGGACCTTAGGCGGCTGTGTCGCGCGAGTTGTTTATGTGCAAAACGATTTTCCTTTGTTTGGAGTCGAGACCCCGCGAACACATGGCGCGCGGAAGCGGCGTTTCGCTTGTTGCCAAGTTTTCCGTGTATTTATTTTTTGTGTTTTTACGGTTTACGGTCGGCTATTAATTGTTGGTTGCTGATCTGTTGTTTGTCGGTACTGTGACACCTAACAGTTAGTGGACTCTGTGTGTTCACCAGATTTCATTTTTAATGGTTTGATTTAATTTAAAAATATAGTTACGCCTTTTACGATTTTAATTGGAAAAATGGCTTAAGGCATTACATTTTAATTTTAAAGTTTTAACTTTTCTCATTTTTATAGCCATTCTTCCAAACGATTTTAATATTTATCTTCTAATAGGTACTGGCTTTGGCCAATTAATTATTCATAAAAGTAGTTCGCTATTCTTTATATATGGCGCCAATCATTCACAAAGCTTTTTTTACAAAGCATCAATATTATAAATTGTTATCAAAATTTAGCTACAGTTGCAACATAACTAAAAGCCTATTATGTAGTCAAAAAGCTTTTAAAAAGTGCCTTTTAATTCTAAAATAATATAATGTAATAAATCTACATTTTCTCGTCTATATTAAGCGGCAGTACCTAATTCTGAAATGAAAAACTCGCATAAAACTGCAGTTATTTTTAAATGCTGTTTTATATCTTTCTTAATGTTTAGACATTAAAATGCTCTTTTTATATAAGAATTAAGATTGGGATTGCTTAGGATGATTTTTTTATGCATGTTGTTTAGGTTATTTATGTAATTTTATAAAAAAATATCAGATATTACACAATAACACTTTCTATTTTATGAACATCCCGCATTAAATTCGCGAGTAAGCCCTGTTCATTCGAATAGGTATAATTAATATGGAAAGGCAAAATCCCTATATTTTATTACTTTTCATTATAGTCGAGTTTAAAATGTCTTCGCTTTGCTTTTGTTTTTAGACATTTAACTATTAAAAAAAAACGGTTAATCTTAGAGCTTTGAAGTTGAAGTTGGCCGCCAATAACTTAAAAAAAATTTCAGTTAATATAAAATGTAAAAAAACCTCTTATAATGGGAATTATTCTCTAATTCCAATCCATTAGATATTTTATACGTGCATGTTTAGCATGTCCAACAAAAGAAGAAATAAGAACTTAGTGTCTTTCAACTGTTTAAGTGCCTTATTGAATGGCAGTTTCGTTACATATGGACCATAAAAAAGGAAAAAGTTAAGCAGTTAATTATTTAATTACGTAAACGGTGTCAAACGGCTGCTAGTGGATAGTGACTCAGTGAACTAACAATCGATCTATTGTACAATTGAAAGGGAAGAAAGAGTTTCTAGAAGGGGATTAATCGAATGGCTACGGGTTATACCGAGGGACTGTTCACTGCTCTGCAGGGGGAGCTGAATGTATATGAGAGGGAGCAGCAGGCGGGATACAGTTTTTACACTGAAGCTTTGACTACGACTTGCGATTTTTCGGAGTTATTTGCCCTTAATGGTATGATGTTTTAATAATTGTAGCTTGTAACTCCGAAATAATGTTATTCAGTATGTTTTTCATTTTCAATGTATTCTTTAGAAGTGATTGGCGTATTTTTTAATGTTGAAATATAGGGTGTATATTTAAAAAACTTAAGTATGTCCAATAATATTTTTGTATTCTTTTTTTATTAATTATCAATTGATGTACTCACAAAATATGACAATTGACAGTTCAGTAGATGTAATATCCAAGATTTCTATGGGGTCAGCAGACTATAGAGCAGCTTTAACAATAGTATATTTTTAGGTACTTTTTCAAACATTTACATTTTTTAAATTGATCTAATTATTATTATATTGAGAATTTATAAATTAAAAATTATATTCTCTACGACATTGACCATTAACTATCTTTAAACGTAACTAAAGAAGTGGGGCTAATTAGGCTAAATAATTTTTAAATTACTAATTTTACTTAAAATACTAAAGTTTGTTTTCACCTTTTTTATTAAACTACAGGAATTAGTCAAAATGTTAAACCTCATACCTCAATACATACCCGGACGTAAAATTTTTCCGCTCTTTCAGAATCCGGTGTCAAAAATGCGGTTCCCATTTAAAAAAATCGCTTTGACCTTTAAATAACCGTGAAGGACAAGCTCAAGGTCAAGTTTAAAGTCACCATCAGATGCACCGATTGATTCCCCAAAACTTTTGTATTTAAAGATTTTTTCTAGCGCCCATATTTCCCAAGATTTTTGGGTGAGTCCATACTTTTGGGACACCCTGTATAATTATTATTTTATTTTAAACTGATGCTTAAGTTATCGATTTACGGGTTGCCCCACTATGTTTATTATAAATTTATCTACCTAATAAGATAATAAAAGAATAAACATTTTTAATATCTTATTCAAGGAAAGTCTTATTTCATACTGTTCATATGTAAATATTTTAAATACATGAAATTAATTTAAAAAAATAGTTTCTCCCACTTTAATAGTACTTTTTATTAGATTTCGCATAGTCACATATATTAAAAAATGTATTTTCCCAATTGATCGGACCAGTAGTTTCCCATGTACGTCTACCCAGGTCCAAACTTAAATCAAATGCTCTGCATATTTGAAATGTTTATATTTTTCTTTAAATATTTCGTCAGTCGCTGAGTTCTGACTAATTAAATTTCATGGGGCCGTTTTACGTGAAAGACTCGCTTTTAGTTGAATTAATAACATTTTCAAAATCATCGAAATTAAATACTAATATAGGTTTTAAAAAGCCAGTTTAGTAAAATTGGATGTTTTTTTTTTCATTTTTATATCTTTTTATTGTAGTTAAATTGTAATAAGATTCTGTTTCAGTATAATTTGTAATTAAATTAACTGTCAAATCGTAATATTGATATTTTCTCAAGATCTCTATGACACTACCTAGATGATAAGGATTTTACAAATTTTTGGGAGGTTCCAAGGTTGACAAATGACTTATACACGATAAAATCTGAGGAAAACCATTTTGACAGATTTGGATTAACAGGTTATTTTTCACCTGGGCGTGAAAGGCTCCAGAGTAGCGAAACTGTGTGTAGATTTTACAAAAAAGGTGAACGCTATCTCGTCCAAATATCTTTTGTTATTAGTGTGTACTAATTTATCAAAATTGCTGGTTTGACAAATAGGGTAAAGAGTTTGTAGGGTCTCCTGCTTCTTTTAAAATTAGTGTTGTGTTAAAAACAATCCAAAAAAGACCTCATTCTTTCCTCAGTAAGTTAGGACATGTCACATTCCTAAGTTTCTCCAATTTTTCTATTTTATTTGCATCCTTTTCAATTTAATTTAAAGGAACATCAATACATTAACTTTTTCAAAGAGCGAATTTTATTGAACTAAATTTACTTACCCAAAAGAATTCCATGAAACCATCATCCATGCTGAACCTCACATGTGGTCTCTGTGTTTAGCGCTGTACTTCTTTATTTCAATACTTCCTGTATCCCTGTTTTTGCTTTTTTTGTTATTATTAGCTTTTACTTCATCTGCATCTTTAACTCGCATTCATATCCGGTTGCTTGGAATACCACCACCTGAAGGTTGGTTACACCTACTACCTGTTGAAAGTTCTCGAAGCCTCCCAACTGACTAATCTGCGGGCGCCTCTAGCCTAGTCCTAGAGGTGTCAACCACGGGGCCCCGTTCAGACGGAGTGGACCCTGCCCCCAATCAACAGTCAGGTACCTCTTTCAGGCACGGTAACCACAGGTATTAATATCGTCGAGTCGTACACGCAATTGAATATTTAACCAATGTCAATGATTATTGCTGCGTACTGTCAAGTGTAACGAGTTTGAAGCGGGAGATCCCGAAGCTTATGTGTTGTTGAATGATCCGCTTCACCTACTGCTCGATATATTGTAGATATTTCAGCCGTTCTAAAAAAGAATGATTGCAACATATTTACTGATCTAGTTGTTTACCTCTATCCACCAACCATTCTTCTTTCTAAATTTCACGGGAATGCGGTTCGCTCAACGGCACAATCGAAGATGATGTTTTGTAGCCTTTGTTAATAGTATTTTGGCTTTTCTTTGCAAGTTATCGATGACGGTTTTAGTCCTTCCTGCAGTACCAAAAAAATAGATTAATGCTAGTATATTAGGTAATAGTATTACCATACATGTTTATGGCCTTAAATAAATTGCTGCTATTTAAGGTTCGTTTTTAGAAGGCGTCTCGTTCTTCAATTTCCTTGTTAATTTATTTCATATAATTCGTTAATTTATTCTTTGGGTGTGTTTTATTCCTAAATATTTTCAAATTGTTTTGGCAGCCATTATTGCTTTGATGATCTGCTAATTCTCCATTTGAAAGTTTCCTGATTACAACTTACTTCCAGTTGTTAACGGCGTTGCACTTATCTACCAGCGGTCCTTCCTATGTCGCCAGAAAACTCTTCCATTATGTTTGTCATTTGGTCTAATTGATTTCGGGTGAACTTAAGATCATCTATATAAACAGATTATTAAGTCTGGCTAGTTTTCTATTGTTCTTAATAGCAAACCCATACTTGTTTAAATTTAGTTGTCTTGAATGTATTTTTGCGGGGCAAAACCACAATGAGTTTGGGAAATGGCCTTGACATGTACTTTTGCCAATTCTGTTTGTTTGAAAACTGGTATCAGTGGGAGCTGGAGCCTACTAGTACTGTCAACTGTATTGTGTACTTAGTATTACCGTGTAATATTACCCCTATCTTTAATAAATTAAATTTAAAATCTCTCGAACAGATAACTTTATTAACAACAGGGATATTTTGAAAAAATGTAACTTTAAGCTAGTTCAAAACATCGATTTAATTAAAATTTGAGGGTTTAGACACCGTTCTCAATGCAATTCTTAACTGTGATAGTTTAATTTTAATCCATATTTGTTCTATTACTCCTTTAGCTTAAAATGTACCCACTTAAACAGTTTTCTCACTAACCAAAACTCTTTATTTTTACTCTCGACATATGTGTTGCTAACGATGTTAGCATCGTCGGGAGAAGGTTAAAACTAAACTAAAACATCTTAGTATATAAGGCCATTTATAAGTAGTTTTAGTTTAGTCTTAATCTTCTTCCTAAGATGTTACGTCATCGTTAACGAAATATTTTTCGAGAGTAAAAATAAAGAGTTTTGGTTAGTCGTAAAACTGTTTTGTGATTTATACCTGTAGATATTGTGTTGAACTCTCGGTAACTGCTATAATATAAATTTTGTTTTAAAAAATTAAATCCTTAAGTTCACTAAAATGCGCCACTGGGAACCTGAAATTAGTAACACCCAACGTAGAGCGTTCATTAGGGGAGTTTCTTAAAGAAAAAAAATATAGTTATTAATATAAAACATAAATACTATGAATGTCGTAAAAACTTCAAATAATCTCATTAATGGAATTAAAAACTAAAAACACAAAATTGCATTTAAATTTCTTTTTGCACTAAAAACTTTACCAGGATTTTCCATCGATTGGTAAAAAAAGCAGCAATATAGGCTTTTTCTCTGATATATTTTGATCTCTCAGTTGAGAAATATAGTCTATATTTTTCGTTTACCGTCTCTAATATTAATTTTTGTCCCAGTAGTACTAACGATACGTTTAACGGCGGTATTTGTACTGTCGTTTTGGGGAATTACACTTGTACATAGAACATCCCGATATACAGTTCAACACTTATCACCACGGCATTTAAAGATCTGCACCGGGCTTCATCCTGAATAATTTTTTATTGCTGCTCGGATTGCTGGCAAATTTTTTCTTATTCGGTTTTAATGTTATTTATGACCCTCTCTGTGTTTTATTCAAACTTGCAATTTTTTGGTTTTTATGTCTTCAGAATTTGTTGGATGTTGTGAAGAATCGGCAATATTGCCGCCTACAAGCTGCCCTAGTTCAGCAACACTTTTTCGGACATATTGCTAAATTCTAATTTTCTTGGCGAATAAGGTCTTCACCTGGATTGCGTCTTGTACTTCTGGCCATCATTGAGAATGTTTAAACACTTGTAAAAATTCCAAAAACTGAATATAGTTAGTAAAACTTTGGAAAGCCAATTTACGTGCGTACACTACTTAGCTAGCGCTTTCTCAGCAGCCTTTGGTGGTGTTAAATACTCAAAATTAGATAAAATTTTTATGGCTTTTCTCTGCAGGTTTGATGACATAATGTATGATCTTTTAACGGTAAAACTCAAAACATCATGTAACTTCTCTGATGTAATACTAGTAAATGCGACTGTTACATTTTCTGGTAACTGCTCCTCAGATTCAAAAGAATGTTAGTATATTCAATTTTTAACAAAATCCAAATGAAGAAGTTCAGAAGGTCAAATCCAGAGATCGCGCAGGCCTTGACTGAAGGTTCAAACCGAGTTTCCAGAAAATCGCTGCAAAAGATACTCTGGAACCTGTCTAGAGTTACACACCTTCTTAATAATTAGCCATTTAATCATTTTGCAATAAACAATAACTTAAGGCATAGTATTTTTGGTTCTTAAAATTTGACAGCCTTATTGAATTCAAAACATATTGGTTGTCGGGATATTTTTTTAACTCGCGAATTTTATTCAGTCCAGTAATAATAAGTATTTCGGGCGATTAAAAACGCCATTATTAGTGACCATAGAGAAAATAAAATAACGGGCATGAGTAAAGTTAAGTCCTTACCAATCCTAGGTTAATAGGGGTGATATCTTTAAACAAAATAAATTGAATCGACGCTACTCTTACACTTCTTTTGATTGTGATTTATTACCTGTCAGAGTTGTTCTTAGCCAATGGGTCTCTACAATGCAAATTCACTCAACAGTCATCCTTCTCATATTGTTAGACATAAACTCGAACATCACATAAAAATAATAAAAAAAAAACAATATTTACTGTTCTGTCAACTTTTGGCAATAATAAAATATACTCACCGGGGAACTTCCGTTCCCTTACATCATCTCACGTCAACATCAATTTACACAATGTCACATTTCAATATATACATATGTCAAACATGTTATCTTCCTTTATTTGACGACTAGCTAGTGTCACCTAGAATAGTAAGGGCTTCCCTAGACGCTCCACTGTCGTTAAACAGTAAGCATTTCAACGAATTAGACATATATATATTTCTACTATAACCTTCTGTTTATTTGTGTCAATCGAGCCCCAGGTAAGGCCCCCAGTCTTATCAGACAGCACTCGAGGAATTGCGCATTCGTTCTTAATTGAACAGAGGCTTTCACACCTACTTGTGCGGGCATCTTCAAGATGCGCAAAATAAAAACAGATCTGTACAAACTTACTCATAATGGCCACATATCTACTCAAGATCAACTATTTCTGACATATTCACCACTATTAAATTTAGCAGCCTGATTTAACCAGTAAACACAAGTCTTTTTCCAAAACACCAACTTACACACATTTCTCTCAAACGTTGCTTTCTGACTGCCTGGCCAATTAATATTTTTGGGTGTCCCTTGACTCAATGAATATTAGAGATCTTTAGCCATATACATTATTATATACGTTATATAATATAAAAAAATGATAAAAATAAAATATGTTTTACACGTAGTTGATCCCTCAAGGGTTCTCAAGACCTGTAAAATATTATTTTGTATTTCTTTCAGACAAAATATGTTTTTAAATGAAATATCCCTTTAAATTTCCATTCTTTCAAATTCGAGTCAACTTCAAAAAAATTAACTTATATGGTTGCTTTCTTTCTGGGAAGCTATTAAGATACAATGGTGCTGTATCAACAGTATTTTTGTGGTATGAAACGTAGCACGCCAGCATATTAAACTTTTTTTCATTGGTATAATGGTGTCCATGCGTATTCGACGATAATAATATACTTTTAAGTATTTAACAATATACAATAAAAAGAAAATTGATCAATAATACTGGAAGACCAACAACTCGATAATCACAGTAAGAACAGCCTGTCAGATAAGATCAGTGACAGGTGAAATAAAAATATCTGTTTGCAATGCCTGCTTAAGAAAAATAAAATGCATTTTTCGTGGTTATTAAAAAAAAATAGATATGTGATATCGACATCGTTGAATTTGTAATAAAAAAATGGAATTATAGAGAGCGCCAAATATTTATGGAGATCTATCTGATCCCAGCTACGTCTTCCGAAACATTGCTATAAAATAGCGAAAAACCCGACAACAGCGCCTAATACAGATGAGGTACCAGAACCCGGTACCTGATTTTCTGGGTACCAATGCCGATATCGTCACAACGTTTTCTTTGTTTCCGACAACAGTGGCGGCGGTGTTCGCTTCCGGCGGTGTTCCCGGGTTATTGACTCAACGGGTCTCGGAAATCCGATATCGCAGCGCGTCATTTTATTCTGGGTTAGATTGATTGCAAGCTAGGCCATTTACCGGCAAATTATTTTCAAATTCTACCAGACTTGACACATTTTACTATAAGAAGCGATACTTATTTACTCATTAGTGAACAGTGATTGTAACTACAACGATTATAAATCAAAAGAATTCATCTACTTCTTCATTACAATAGTGGATAGAATAATATTGTGTCCACTATTGGACTGGCTGTTGACCTGAAGGCCCTGTAGTAGTTATGTCCTCGAATGTCTCTTTGCTTGTCTTGTTTTGTTTTTGCATATTATACGGTTGTTTATCGCAGGTTTTTCGGCTATGTGGTCAAATTTTAAAATATTTTATATTTATATAGTTTTACGGCTATATGCAGAGTGGTCCAGGAAGTACTGCACAGAATTGAAGAGATAGATAAAAAAAAATCCAAGGCGAAAAGTCCTGAGCCATTTTTTAATCCAACGTACCGATAATATGAAATACAAGCATAAAAGCAAGGTTCAAAAATTGGAAGGGGATGATTATTAGTTGCGGCTCGCATTTTGCAGGCTATTTTGCGGTGAAGTGAGGAAAAGCCAAATTTTTAAAGCATGTTCTACTCTAATGAATCATTCTTCACTTGTGAATGATATTCTACCATACCTAATGAGGATGAGTATGCTTTGGAAAATACTCACGCTACGTTAATAAAAACTTCTAGAGAAAGCAGTAAGTCAACATATGGGGCGGGACCGTAGGTGGATCAGTATAGTTGTATCTCTTGCCAAAAAAATTGAACCTAAGAAACAACTAGTCTCACTATTCTTTTCCATTTTTTCCTTTTCCTTATTATTTATCCTGATAGGGCCATTCTTACCTAATTTTCTTACAATAAATCCTTCTTGGGTTGCTGCAAGAATTTCCCAAGCAAGATCACCCAAATGGTATCAGCAAGACGGCACTCCCGCTCATTACACTGGTCAGGTAAGAACGTACTTGAACCGCCTCCTGCTCTGGCCTCAAGGTATCCAGATCTAACCCTTCTGGACTTCAACGAACCTGTTGAAGAAGAAGAAACATTGGCTCGATCAATGTCAGCAAGGGAGTTACTCACTCCAGAGAAGTTAGAAAAGGTGCGGCAGAATCTGCTTAGGATTAAAAAATGGCTCAGGACTTTTCATTTTAGATTTTTTTATTATTTACCCCTCCAATCCTGTGTAGTACTTCCTGGACTCCCGGTATAAATCCACCGATGTAGTTCTCGGAGGACTGCCCTATATAATTTCCAAAGTGTGCAGCTCGACTTCCAATGTAGTCTTTATGTCATTATATAAAACATTTCCCAGCTTTGCTTCTTAAATGCCGTTAAGGATGATTGATTTATCTTTATCTTTTAGGAATGTGTCATATGTTTAACCTAGCAGTAATTTTGATTTTATCTGATCAAGTTAATGAAGGAACTTATATGGTTTAAATGATTTATTTAAGTAGGTGTTTTGACGTTTTAATAGTTGTTCGTTTTTTTTCGAATTTTCGTAGTATTATGACATTAAATTTAATAAAGCAACAATATTTTTTTGTTTTTTTTTTACGTAGGTATAGCATCTACAATTCTTTTTTTCTGACTGTTAAAAATGTGGTAATTGTTTATCAGTCCTGGTCGATATTGTCAGAGGGTCGCGAGGCATTAAATCGACGTGCACTGGTCGTTATCATATGCATTTGCATACAATGCCCTTTGTGTAAATTACTGGCTGCGATGTCAGAGCATTATTTTATTAAGTTGTTTCAAAATTGATTCTGGCATTATAACCGATGATATGATTGATGTTTTTTACTATTGGTTCGATTCGCGATAATTATAATTTGGTTTTATTTTAAACTTTAACTAAAGTTTATAAATCATTAAATTTTTGAATAATAATTCAATAAAACTATTTAATATCATTTGTATGAAGTATTAAATTTAATAAATGTTTAATAAATTACTTATTTAAAAATACATTTTTAATCATTATTACACACTATTACACACCTTATTTTCATACTGGCTCCCATGGCAGCTGTCTCTATGCTTAGTAAAAAGATTTTCTTTCACTCTTTTTTCTCCAACGAATTGACAGGAGCAGATGTTTCTTTTTAGAAACTTTAAAATCTCTAAATTAAAGAATTTTTGAGAGAACATTCTAATATCGAAAAATACATTTTCCCACTGTGTATTTTGTAGTTTCATTTATCATTATCACTTTTTCAGCTTACCCAACTTCAAGGGTAAACCTCCAGAAGTTTTTCATAAAATCTTTTTATGTTCTCTACTTTGTTATCTTTGGCTTATTTTAAATTCATAAGCTAGTAGTGTGTTAGTGGTGATTTAAGTTTTAATCTCCATTTTAATGTAGGTATGTCTGTTCGGGACTTTATGGTTTTAGGATTTTATTAGAAGAAACATTGGTATTGTTGGTACTAGTAATGTAGGAGTTGAAATTTTTGACTTGAATACAGTAGTTTGACTATTCCCTCTATACCTACAGGCATTTCTACTAGGCATGTATTATGTAAAAACTATATGTTTAACTGAACTATATTCTAGAACTAGTGTTAAAAAGATGAACTAAAAAATGTACCAGAACTACTCAACATGCACCGTTTTGTAGATCGTTAACCCATCACATCGTAAATGTTTGATTGCCTATTTAGACGACAAAGCCTACCAATCATTTCAGGCAGAATAGAAGGTTATTTTAAAGATACATACCTATACATCCCTATACATCCACCGCAGTGATGTCCACCGCATAACTCACAGACCGTATCCGCCAAAGCGTTCGTTTTCCATAATACCTCTTTACCCCGCAATTATATTTAAATGCTGGTTGGTGTGCATTCTATAATCGACATTCGTTTTTATTTCTATCTTAGCAACGAACCCAAAACTTGGCAGTTCGTGAAAGAAATAATTGCGAGTAAATTAAGGGTTACTCTTAACCGTAAGGAGACAATCGACAAAGCGTTGAAGTCTAGACTTAATACAAAACTAACTTATTTGAGAATGCCTTAAGTCTCTCAAATTAATTCTTGAGAATTATGGACGACTTTTTAAAAATATGTGTGTAATTGTGGATTAATCGGTAACAAGCAGTTATGTAGCAGACAAAAAAAAGATTTTCTAGTACTAGAACCGGAAGTTACCGGCACCAACATTTTTTCTAATATTACAACTTAAAATATATAAATTTTTATAAAATGTTCATAATAATCATTAAACCAAAGAAATTATTTAAAACAATCACATCCCATATTGTATAAAGTAGATTTTATTGCTTAGTTTACATTTTTTGGGGTGATGATGATACTCTAGGCAACTAACCTTTAACTAGAAAAATGTGGACTTGCTGACTTAAAATCTTCATATTAGTCAGTATCAGTAATATCATTTAAGTCTACACCCGTTTATTCTGTATGTTTCTGCTATTAATCCAGATACTTACAATATCAGAATTTACCGAATTTACCGTTTTAATCTATGTTTTCTAGACATATTCACAATTAGGATCATTCAAATTCATTTTTTTACTAGCAACTTTTACAACGATCAATCTATATGTATAGAATTTTGAGTTTGTAAGATAAAGAATTAGGGAACTGTAAAATGTAAAAAGTTCTAAAAATAACTACCAGAGAGCGTAACTTCTATATTAAATTTTAAAATTGCATTTTCTTTAAATTTCGCATAATAAACTCATTTTTTTTCACATTTTTAAAGGGAACCAGTGAATCTATCATTTTCGTAAAAAAAAATCAGTAATCCTAAAAATAAAGACAAAGGTGGGAGGCGTTTAATTGTCGCAATAACCTGCTTTGACTTCTTAACGGTTTGACCTATTTTAATAAATTTGGTATCGTTGAAAAGAGCATTAATGAATAACTTAAATAATTCCAAAATATAGTTAAATTCTTCTTCGCCAGAGGGCTAGGTTTTGAAACCATGACCCAAAATCAAATCAAAAGTGTCAGGCCAAAAATGTTAAATTCAAATCCGGTGGCGGTAAATAAATATTTTAATTTTAATATAAGTGTTTTTGGCGTTTGCCAATTTTTATTATAAAACAATATTAATCAAATAAATTAAATACTGATCTTAGTGATAATTACTTACATTATATATTTAAAAACCACGATACTTAAATTACTGTTTAATTATCTTAAATTGTTGATTATGTTGATACATGTAGTCAAGTGTAAGATGACATAACGTACGTACCTGGAAAAAATAAATGTGTTGAGCAACCAATTTCCTAATTATGTTATTTTATTTAGTATTTAGATATTTTGATTATTAAAAGATTTAAACATTTGTAACTAGTTAAATTATTATTTAACAGCTATTTATTATATTTGGAATATTATTACGCATTGTGTCTGTCACCCACTAGCGCAATATAAATTTGCTATTAACTGCTTAAATAGATAGTAAAATAGGATATTTGGAAAGGTATAATTTCATACTATAAATAGTACAGGAAAACGTAGTTTGCAACATACAGATCTGTAAGTGGCTCAAACACTCCACAATACAAAAAGATTGCTCTGTGGCTCAATCACTCCACAATAAGCAACTCGTTGGTAAATAAATCTACGTTATATGGCCATTTTACGTAAAAGGAAAAAGATGATATGCAGCTCTAGCACTCTGCTTTTATTAAATGAATTATATGTAAATATTTTATGTAGATTAAACAGGTATTAAATGTTTTATGTCAAATATTATTATTATCTTGTCAAACACATATTTAAAATAAAATGTTGAAATGTAAATAGCAACAACAATAAAGATAGGAAATAAAAAATAATAGATAATGAAATAATAATAGGAAATGAAAATTGGATATGCTCCGTGAGAAAACTCACCAGTATAAAAATAATCCAAAATAAGGAACAAGCACTTAAACCAAATAATATTCACGCACGGTACTTTCACTTCAAAAGTTGAATACCTTTTAAAAAGATCTTTTAAGCAAAGTTTGAATCTCAGGTCTCTTAGACGGGATGTTTATGAGATCGAACCTCAAGTATCGAATTACTCTTGTATGGCTTGTCCATAAATTCTTTCTTAATCTTAATAGTTATTGCGGCGTTAAAAGAAATGCGATAAAGTGTTTAGTCTAGTTTAATATTTTTTAAAGGAAAAAAACTTACATCTTACAAAAGATATGAATTTTTCTTAATGAAAAACTATCCAAATGAGAGCCAGTGAAAACCGTTTTTCAAAATCTCGTTTCTAACCTCATTGGGAAAATGAGATTAGTAGATCTTGAAAGGCCAAGAATCGCGCGGTACATTTAAAACTATTAAAAATTTAGCTACAAAATGAATAAGATGTTAAAGGGGCGATTGTGCG
Organism: Anthonomus grandis grandis; assembly: GCF_022605725.1. Taxonomy (NCBI): domain Eukaryota; kingdom Metazoa; phylum Arthropoda; class Insecta; order Coleoptera; family Curculionidae; genus Anthonomus; species Anthonomus grandis. The sequence continues at coordinate 15,813,815 of NC_065559.1, read as the reverse complement.
TCTAGAAAATATAAATCATTAAGAAATATATGTCATCAGAATTCCATTCATCTTGCTCCAAAGGTACTAACTATCCTGAATTTATAAATTAAAGAACATTAATGCTTACATTTAGTTTAAAAAATAAGTCTAAAAACCCAAATATGTATATTATATCCAATTATATTTCGTCCTCGTTCCGTAAATAAGATAACAACGTAGTCTCTCTATTCATACCGTACACCACGAAATGTAAAGAAAACAATCTTTTGGTCCCAAGAGCTCCCACGATGGTCCGGATGCACATCCAGTTCATTCTCTGTTTTCGTGCCGTAAATCGCGTATCGTTACGAGTAAGTTCAAATTTGTATTTTCCCCTTTTTTTACAATTAGTTTCATTTTTTTCAATTAGTGCCTTAAAAGACACGTTATCCTAGTGTAGACCCTGATAGTGATGACTATCTAGTACAAGATCTTAAAATAAAAAAATGCAAAAAAAAATGCAATCGAGTATTAAGGGCTGGGTTCCTTATCTCGATTTCGCACATGGTCTATTTCAAGGTCGACACAGGACAGCGGAATTTTGTTTTAACAAGGGATGATGACGGTGTGGTCTGCATAGGGCCAATGTTGCCGATGTGCAATCGGTGTTGCCGTCAATGGCAGGTAAATTTATTTATTGATTCTTAATTATGATATTAATGACTTTTGTAAAATATAACATATTTTACATAGAATTAATATTTTCAATTTTCTTATCAATTAGTAAAAAAAATGGTTCTCTTAAGTCATAATAATAAATTTAAGAACGATGAAAGCAACATATTGAACAATTGTAAATTATTATGTTTATTTCATTTTTTGTTTTTTCTAAAATATTATGACAATATTTATGGTTAATGATTTAAAAGCTTATTGATAATAAGTTTTTAAAATATTGCAGCATGTTTACATAGAAATAGGTTACAATAGATTTTTTTTTGGTAAGTAGTCAATTAAAATCCAAGCACTTCAAAACTTTCTTTTCTTTATTGCCAATGTTTCAGCCTATATTACACCTTCTTCAGGGCACTATATATGTTTTCAAGATGTTGTGAGTTTCAAGTTTGGAAGTGCTTCTAATATCCTGGAGAAATCCCATCCTGTGTGATTCTTTTGTCAATGTGATCCAGAAATTAATTGATTTTGTGTGTTTAACTTTGCTAACTTTTAAGGGTCAGGTTGAAAAAGGGGTTGGGAGGACCTTTGATTGTCGTAAAATATTTTCAAAGGTTTAATTGAAAATGTCATATTTAAATTATGTATACTATTATGGTATACTTTACCAAAATTGTGAATTTTCTAAAATATTATAGCATATTTTACATAGGCTAAAATTTCATTCGCTAATTTAATTGCTTAGGAAACTATTGTTTTACAATATTAGGATATATTTTACAAAGGAGTAATAAGAAAGACACCTAAATATTATAAAATATAAAGTTTTCTAAAATATTATGGTATATTTTAGATCTACAACCACTGAATAAAGCACCTACCTATGTAGCATAGCATAAAACACAGAATGCCCTCCTTAATATTATTCATAAAGATAACGTAATTAATTATTATAATTGTTCTGCTACAAATGACATAATAATACTGTAAAGTATTATAATATATTTTACATAGCAAAAAGAAAAATAGGATACTAAGTTTTGTAATATATGATGGTATATTTTACAAGATTTGTTGTTGGCTCTCTGGAATATTATGGCATATTTTAGATTCACAACCATTAAATGCCCGGACTTAACATCATTTATGCAAATGATTGATTATGATCTTGAAATTTTGCGAATTATTATAGTATATTTTTGCAAAATCTGTTGCCGGTTTTCTGATATATTATGGCATATTTCAGATCCACAACCACCAAATGCTAACCCTAAATATTTAAAAAGGTCAGGCCTAAATTGAAAATATTCGTCTGCTTAACTATACTCACATAAAAATTTTGATGAGAAAGATAGCAATGGAAAGACAAGGGCAGCAAAAATATTGTGTATATATTTTACAAAACTTGTTCATTTTTTAAAATATCATTGGATATTTTAGATCTCCAATTACTTAAAAAATGCCTTTCCTACTTACTCAATAATCTCTTCTTAAAATTCATAGAATATATAGTATTATCCCTCCCTTTCAGAGGAGAGCTTAATGTAAAATATGATTGGGAACTTTACAAAGTTTGTTGTTAGTTTGCTATAATATTATGAGAGGTTTTATATCCACGAACATCTATAAAATGCCCTTCTTACTCAAAAAGATTTTTTATTGATCTTTTCGTAGATTCTTATCGGATAGTAAATATTATACTGCCTTTTATCCAGAAGAGCAAAAATTTGCACTGTAACGCCAAAAATACATACAGAACTAGCAAATAGGTATAGTTTTTGTTCCGAGTCCACCTTCTGTATATTGTTGAATAAGTCTTGAAATAAATTCAGTGGCTCAAAGATACTCGAATTTCATGGCATTACAAACCCAGATTGGAGCTGCCCTCTTTGCTCTGTATCAATTAACAATAACTCTGATATCAGAAGAAAAAAGGGGAGGGTAACAATCTTATGTGGAATTATTGAGTAATGTTAGCGGCCTGCTTTTGAACTTTCATCATATACTCCGTAATACATATAAATATATTAATATCGGATCTCCGTAAAGAATTGAAAGAGATTCTAGCAAATGTTTCTGCAGATAAATGGTTGTTCTGGAACGTCCTTGAAGAGTGGCAGGAGATATTATAAGATTTCTGGTTTGGTTTTTAATGTATGTTTAACCCACATATTACATTCCGCAAAATTCAATTCCCTCTTAGTCGCTCCAGCAGAGCTCCTACCAAATTGTCGGGTCCTTGGAACAAGATCATGGTTGTCGACACGATGGGCAATGTTGCAAATTCATCCAATATGTTCCAATAGTTCATCTACATACTTTTTTGCCAATATAGAAAGGGACTCGAGAAATTCTTAATTTCTTTACAAAAAAAACTCAAATTCCAAAATATTTTCGATTCTTTTTAAGGATTAAACATTGTAAAACACATAATTAGTTTATGTATGCCCAGCTTTTTATAAGCCAAGAATAAAATAATTGATAAATAAGACCTTAATTGTGTCCCTCCACTGCGACCCTAGCTCTATTGTGGCTCACTCCTAGGTGTTTATACTTCCCCAATCAAGTCCGCCCTCTTTAAGAGTTTGATAATTTTACTGGGAGATCTTCAAAGATAGATTAAGAAACATTTTCTTATTTCCAAGAATAGAATAACGGATCATCATATGATTTTCTTAATTTCTATGGGTGCATAATAGCTTAGATTTGTAGGCCTTCATTAGCAATATATTTTAGAATGAAAGGAACTTTTTAAAGTTGCTAAAGGTTTAGTTGTTACGACTCTTGCGAAAATTAAAAATTAAATTCATATTTATTAATTCGATTAATGAATTAAGAATTCTTGGGAGGGATCATGTGATCAGGTTAATTATGTGCAAACATTGGTTATGGCATCATTATATTAGAACAGATTTCTTATAAATCTGCAATATTATTAGATTTTGGCTCTGCTCAGAGGAATCTAGGTTTTTTTCCCTTTAAGGATTGAAGACTTTGAATCTTTAAAATAATTATAAAGTCGTAAAACTTTTGGTCCAGGTAAATTACAGCCAAATCTTTGGTCGCCATTTTAAAAAAGATGAAAATGTAGAAATTACAAAATCTGTATGAAAACAATTTTAGGTTGGATCCAAAGTTTTGTGTAAAGTAGGCTGATATTGATACTGCCAAATATCCATTTCATACAACACATAAGTATATACATCATCACCTATGGCAGATTGTAAAGATGTATCAATAAATATGACTGAATTAGGTGCCAGCTGCAATTCGAACACCTTTGCAAATTTTTGCAAAATAACTGTTGCAATGCTGATATTAATGCATAATTTTTTGGAAAATAATCAAATAAATCATTTTGTATTCTAATTTTTAGAAATATAACAATATCATTGTTATTTTGTTATTACTAAGTGTTTAATATTGTCTTCATGAAATAATTCTTTTATAGATGTATATATCACAAACATTAATTTAATGTTTTGTATTTTAATACCTTTGTTTTAAATGTTTTTTTATTTTTTAGTCTACAGTTGTACAATTAACTATCTTTAAACATCTACGTTGTAATCTTATTTACGGAAAGAGAACGAAATTGCTAAATCAAACGAACTTACCTGTAATAAAGTTCGATTGTAATTATATGAAATCCTCGTTAAGTAAATAAGTTCCGCCCACCCTGACTTACGTCCCCTATGGTTAATTGTGTCAGCTGCAGTTCACTTAAGTCTTCAGAGAATGAGTTGGATGTGCATCCCGTCCATCGTGGGAGTTCTTGGGAACAGGGGAACGGGAGATTGTTTTCTTTAAATTTTGTGGTGTACGGTATGAGTAGATAGTCTACGTTGTTATCTTATTTACTTCACGAGGACTTCATATCATTACAATCGAATTTCAGGTAATTCATTATAGGTAAGTTCGCTTGATTTAGTAAAATCATATGTACAGTATTGTGCAAAAAGATAGCAACATTGAACTTTCCTGTTATATATCTTTTAGTATCTATTTTATAAGTAAGGTTTATATATTATTTACAAGAATAGTTAGAGCCTGTTTATATTTTCATATTATCATATTTTTTGTATCATAATAAATAAAACATCAAATTGTTTTTATGCAAATTTATTATTTAAAAATATAGCAACAAAAAATAGTTTTGATTCTAAAAAAAATATAACCCAACTAAATGAAAATCAATTCAATATTTCGTGTAGTACCCCTTCTCCTTTATAACATCTGCACATCGTCTTGGCATGAACTCAATTAATTTCATAATATAGTCATTGTTCACTTCTTTCCAAGCCTTTTCCACTATTTCAAAGAGAATATTTGTATTAGAGCATGTTAGGTGCCTGATTTTGGTGTCAATGTAATGCCATAAATTCTCTATAGGGTTTAGGTCTGGCGATTGAGATGGCCAGACCATTACATTTATTTTTTCATCGGATAGCCACCTCTTAACAAATTGAGAAGCATGTTTTGGATCGTTGTCATGCTGAAATATGGCTGTTACTGGCATGACTTCATCCATATATGGCACTAAATGTGTTTGCAGAATGTCTTTGTACATGAAACGATCCATTTTGCCCACTATTCTTACTATGGGTCCCATGCCACGAGCCGAGAAACATCCCCATACAAGAATATTTCCCCCTCCATGTTTAACTGTGGGGCAAATGTATTTTTTGTTTAATCTTTGTTCACTGGGGCGTCTGACGTACATCACTCCATCAGTCCTGAATAAATTTTATTTAGATTCATCACTAAATACGACTTTCTTCCAATCAGCTAAAGACCAGCGGACATGAGATTGGGCAAAGTGAAAACGAGCCTTGACGTTCTTCTTTGAGAGTCACGGTTTTTTTTGCGGGGCGACGAGCAGGTAAGTTGGCATCAAGTAATCTTCTCCTTACGGTACTGGAACTGAGGTTTACTCCTCCACCCTCTTTTAATTTTGCCAGAATTTGGAAAAAAAAGGATTTTCTTTGGAAATTCGTAGCAGCTGCCTATCCATCCTCAAATTTGTTTTTCTGGGTCTACCAGGAATGGGCGCCGGTGCAGCTGTTCCAGTAAGGCGAAATTTTTTGCAAACTCTGGATACGATTGACCTGTGAAGCCGTAAGCTTCTTGCAATGTCACTGCCTAACACCATTTTCGTAATGCTGCACAATAATTTTTCTTACATCACCAGAGACGTTTTTTGAGCGACATATTTTAAGTTAATTCTGAGATTCAAAAATAACAACTTTACAGCAGGTAAATCGATATTTAACTGATAAAATAAATGCGAAACAAGAATGTTGCTAAATTTATGCACATTGTCTAAATAAACAAACATGAAGTTCCTTACTCTGCATTGGCATTCTTATGATATCTCGGTATATTTATAAATAATACAGAGGCGTGTACTTAAAAGTAAAGAAATAATATGGAATAAATAAAGGAGCAAATAATATTTTTGAAAACATCGCTTGTTGCTATATTTATGCACTACTGATGTATGTACGCGGATAGTCAGTGATAGTTTAGTGAAGTTCAAGGAAAAAGTCAGAAGTGTGAACAACTCCCTAATAGGAGAATTTCGCCTGAGACCAAGGGAAAATCGGCCATGGAAAGGCGTATTGTGATAGTAGCCGCCGAATTCAAATATACTCACTAAAACAGTTCTTTTAGTATCTAAGTTGAAATCAAAGGACTGAGCAATCTCAGTCTCCGCCCGACTCGCTCAAGCTTTGTTTTCTCTGCGAGTGGGACTCGGGCTCTGCCTCCGCCCAAACATAACTGGCAATCTTTCCCCGAAGCCTAATTACTCTTTCCTATCTTGAAATGAGTTAAAAATCTTTTAATCCAACCACAGCACCGAGATGCTACAGAGAAAAGAAGTATAGGAGCCAAAACAAAGGAACAGGTAGCATCCATAAACCTGCCACGAACCGGAAAAATAGGCAAAGTAACGAACAAAATGTTACTAAATGTCCTGGCATCGGTAGAAATCAATCCCCAAATTAGTATTAGATAAATTTCTTAACGCTTGAGTCATCAGTAGCATTCCATAAACCCAGAGGTATGTAACCTGATAAATATCATTATCATAGAGGTAATTTATACCTGTTATATGTCAAAATACAAAACCACACACGTGTGTTATTTCGCAACGAACCAGAGTCAGCACTTCTGGGAATTGGCAACATTACTATTTCGGCCGATTGGCAAACCGGTGACCTGATTCTAACACCGCTCTACTAATTTGTATAAATACAGCACACATAATAATTTTGAGTTAGTTTTGAAAGATTACTTTTAAGTTGCATATTTGAATTTTAAAGTTTATAATATTTTAATTAAATAATAATTATCTTATTAAATAAACTTTTTTTTTAAAAGTGAAATCGAGGTTTAACGTGATAACATACCTGACCTGTAAAATATCCCATGTTTTCCATTTGTTGCTTTTTTAGGATATACCAATTAACTTATCCAATTAACAATAACAATATTAAACCATTTAACAATATTAACTTACATTAAGCCCTTACTCATCAGGATTTCGAGCGAAGGATAGATTTTTTTCCACTGGCTTTTAAACATGTTAGCAGAAAATCCTCAATTTCTTTTAAATGTGTTGTGGACTGACAGAGCCACCTTGGGTAGGGATGGGCAATTATAACTACTTAATATGCACTTTTTGGCCCGAAATAATCCGCGATGGATTTAAGAAGTATCAAGGGAAATGTAGAGTAAATGCTTGATGTGGGTTGGTCCACTTATTTTGGACGGCGCATTAAACGATCAAACATACACTGAAAATCAAAACATGGTAATTTTACAGCAAATAAAGTAGGTGATATGTTGCCAGCAAAGAACGGGGTAAACTTATTTTAGTACTGTAAATTTAGTAATATCTGTAAAAATGTGAATTTGTTGTTTTGTAATTTTACAGTGATCTTCTGTAAAATGTAAGCAATAATTATGGTAGTTTTTAGGCAATATTACTATAGATTTACTGTAGTTTTGTATTTTTACATTTGCTTTAATGCAAATTTAACGATTATATCCGTAAAAATCCTGTAATACTTAAGCATTGTTAAGAGACCCTGTAAATTTACTACAATATTTTTGGTGAAAAATGGTGGTATATTTGCTGTGTTATTATTTTTTCTTTGGATTTAATACATTTTTGCTGTAATATTTCTTGAATAGAAAATAATTTTACTGCTTAGCCTGTTTTAATTTTTGTGCTATTATCTTAGTGAATTTTATTTAATTTTTCGGCCTTAATTCTGGTAATTTTACTGCTTTAATTCCGTATTTTTTAAAACAATCTGTAATTATACCTATATTAGTTTTTTTTTCAAATTATTTATTTAGTAATTATTAAATTATTCAGTTTCTTTATAAAGATTTTTTTTTAAATATTTAAGCCTTTATTACGTTTAAAAAAGTGACCAATATATCAATAAATTACTCAAAATTGTGGGATTATTCCAAACATAAAAGCTTTTATGAAAAATAAAAAATATATTTTCTTATACATCGTATCTAAAGATATCGTAACATAACAAATTTATATTTTATAGAAAAGCAAAGAATAAAAAATGAACTTCATTTTTTACTGTTAAATATGTGTGATATGTTTAATATTTCTTATGTAATTTAAAAGTTTAATTTCACTAAGTTGTAGTTCACTAAGTGAATATAAACAAAAGAACGTTAATCACATAAAAATTGTACAAACATGTTTTGATGCAACATTGTTCAAAAAATATATATATTTACTTAAAAATATTGACAATAAACGAACAGGAAAACTAAAAACATCAAATAAATTTCTTAACTAAAAGTAAATAAGAAAACATTCCTAGTTGGAATTAAAAAAATCACAAAAAAAATTAAGTCAAGAAAAAACGAATATATAATTATATAATTTTATAACAATGTAAAGCCGCGGTTATACCTACATATCTTTTAATTTTTTAATTAATGATATTACTTTTTTTTGGATGCTGACACTTTCTTTGATTTGGTTCCGGAATCTGGATGGTCGTTCAGTACACCACTACCTCTGTATCATTTCCAAGGTGGTGCTTACATCTTTGGGAAACTTAACACCAAAATTATAATATAAAGCAAAACATACAAGAAATGCATCGCAGAAAGTCGAGTAGCTTCTCTTTGGGTCGACAAATTGTTTTTCTATTGCTGCATAGTACATTTTCTCCCTGTTTACATCTGAAATTTGTTAATTAAAATGTAATATTTTTCATATACAGTATATGCAGTGTGTCCACGGATTGAGTTTCCATAAGGTGTAAATGACAAAAAAAGTTGAGTTGGATTACGGATCTGGGAAACTGCTGCATGGTCCGAAACTAAGATGTGATAAGAATGAGTCAAATAAATTAATATACATGCTGGTTTTGGACTGATTTTAGAAAACATCGCTAAGAATAAAGTGTCTTTATTTAAAGAGATATCAAAGAAATGGTACAGAAAAAAGTTGTTTGTAATGAAAATTTATAATTGAATCCCAATGTTCACACAATTTTGACAGTTTATATATAATACTTTAAAAATGCTTTAACATTTTGAATTGTACTTTAAGTTGCACTCCTTTCGGTGTTAATCATTTGTAACAGAATAAAATAAATTAAAGTTAAAATAATAAAAGACTTATAAAATTAAAAAGGAACCAATAAAAATTTTAAAAAAATTTACTGGAGCTGATTTAAAATAAAAAAGATCCTGATTATTAATATTTGACTGTATAAGCGGCTCCACGTTTAATAGTTTTTTGTTCTCCGCTATAAAATTGCCGTCAATGATGTCATCAGTTTTAAAAGTAAGACCATCATTAAAATACAGCCCTGATAATTTATCGTAATCTATATTTAATTCCCTTAAGTCCCTTAAACAATATACTTTTCAAAGTCTTATCAATTATAATTTCTTTAATTTTGCATATTTTAAAAATATTATATTCATTTTTGCTGGTTACTAGGTTGCTAGTTAACATGCCAACACTATATAAAATGCCCCTATAAATAATTTCACTTGACTTATATTTTATAGATTGATTATTGGCTTCGGGGTCCAAATAAAGTGCAGTAACACTGCAGTAATTGATGTTTATTGGTTAATTAATACAACAAATTTTTAAAGTTATGTGAGTGTTAACACAATTTTTAAAATAGCTATGTTTAGACTCAAATCTCAAAGTCCAGAGTTGTCTAAGTGGGCCAAAATTTATGAAATAGTGAACGTAGTCTAATAAATAATGATGCTTTGGTTTTAATGGGTCATTTTCAAATAAGTTTGATCTTTGACGAATATATTTTTGTATTAAATTTCCTAATATTGCTACTGAATCCAAAGATATTTCCAGGCTCATTATGAGTGTGCAGATCTGCCTTAAAGTTAGTAACATTTTCCAATATTTGTTGTCAGATAAAACAGGGATTTTAGAAAATACTATGAATGGAAAAAAATTAAGCAAAAATATATTTTGTGAAGCAGTACCAATTAGTTTTTCGCATTTTTTTAAATCTGGTATATTAATTTTAATACCCCTTCGAAATTTTTTTTTTTTTTAATTTTCATTAATATCTTTATAAGATAAAATTTTGTCATTTACCAATTTATTTAAAATTAGAATTAGATCATACTGAACTACCACTTTAAATATCGTGTGCAAGGCATGGCGGTAACCCAGGGTTGCATACATAAAAATAATTTAAATCATTTAAAATTGAATTTGACTTTACACCTCTGTAAAAATCACCTGTAGACAATACAAAGTCAACGTCATGAGAATAGGATTCAGCAGTCCGAAAAATAAACTTCTGTTCATCCTTGAATAAGGCATTGTTTTTATACCTAACACACTCGACGAAAATAATTGTTCATATTGAAATTTTCTAAATACCTGCCAATCTGGTGACCAAAATTATCTCCAACCACTGCTAATAAAGATCCCTTTAGGTTAATTTGTTCATTAATAGACGATCCTGGGGTTTCCAAGATCTTTAGTTCATCTATTATTGTTTTAAAAATTTTAGAAAACCCAAAAGTTTTAATATCTTTTTCATGCAACCAGTTGAATTTGATCTACTTTTGCTCGCTGCCATGGATTAAAATTAGCGAGGGTCATATATATGCCTAAAATCTTATGTTTTTTGCGAACCCAATGAGTTACAAACTTCAAAAGCATCTTGGTACAATATAATTTTTAAAGCATTTTTATTTTCTTTCCAAAAATTGTTTGCCCTACAACTTTAGTAAACCGATTTTAGTAAACCGTTGTCCTTATTATTTGCTTTAAAACAAATCAGCATGATTATTACCCATATTACGATTTTTTGCATGATCAAATGAGTTTAAGGGAGGGTTTCTAAAAAAGTGAGTTCTTAAAATTTGCAGTTTTGTAAAGGTGGATTTACATTTACAAATATTTACGAATGGGCACTTTACATATTCATATTTCCGTATATGGTCATACATATGAATTTTAAATAAATGTGTGTTTTGAAAATGATTTAAACTTAAGAAAACAATTATCACGCAAACAATTAAATGTTTTTCTAGTAGTATTATATCTGTGAAGGTATAAGTGCCCATTATATTTCTTTAGAAGGTTAAACGAATGACCACAAAAGTTACAGCAAAACATAATGCCAAAATTTTCTTGTTGTGTAAGTAAGATGGTTTAATAGTAATCTATATTGGTAAATTGTACTTACCCCTAGCAAACTATTATTTAACGTTTAGTTTTCAACGCTGCTATGTGTAATGTTACTCACATCTACCAAAAAAGATAACATGGCTTTAATAACTTAACATCAAATGACGACAGCGAAGACTAAACAATAATGTCGGCGCCGAAAGATGTCAAAAAAAGTGTGTTAAAACCTGAAAAAGATTTAAATTTAAGCAAAAAATTATCACGCAAACAATTAAATATCTTTCTATTATAGCATTATGTCTATAAAGTCCCATTGTATTTCTTTAGTAGGTTGAACAAATCACCACAAAAGTTACAGAGAAACATAAATGAAAATGCATAATACCAAAATTAAATAAGCTAAACATACCTAATACTAAAATTTGCTTGTTGTGTAATTAATGTATGGATAAATAGTAATCTATATTGATAAATGAGTACTTACCCCAAGCAAAATGTTAACCGTTTAGTTTTCAACACTGTCATATACCACTCACATCTACTAAAATGATAACACGGCTTTAACAACTCAACATCAAATGACGACAGCGAAGACTAAACAACAATGGCGGAATGGCGGCGCCGAAAGATGCTATAGCTGCCTCATGCGCCTTTACAGGTACCTGTGATTTCACAATAATGTAAGCAGCGAATTTCAACCAGTTTTACGGTAATTTTCGAGAGGTTCTGTAAGAGTGCCGGGTTTTTTAACCACACAGATGAATTTTAATGCAAAATTACTATACCGACATTAAAAACGCTGTGATTTTCCTAAATCTAGTATTATTTAAGTTAATTTAATAAATATAGTAAATTCACATTCTGTCATGGTAAATTTCCTTTAATTATAACAGTTAATACTGCTGTAAAATTGCCGACACATTTAGAGTGACGTCCATTTCTTAGAAAATGTTCTTCCAATTTAATGGAAGATATTCCGCTTCTAATTTTAATGGATATACGTGCGCAAAAATATGTTTTTCCAGCATGATGGTTGTCCCGCCCTTCATGTTCGCCAGTATTTAGACACCACTTTCCTTGAGTGTTGGATCGGAAAAAGAAGCCTATTCCTTTGGCAGGTATTTAACACAAGAATTTTTAGATGTTGCTGATGATTTTGTAATGATTCTGTTTATAATTGCCGACATATTGAAACCTAATGAATATTTCTAAGTCTCCCCTTTTAACCTACCTTGATTTTCTCTCTCTGGGCAACTTCCCGCCAGGATATGGTTGCAAGAAATAAGAATGGCATCTTGAACATACCAAGAGCTGAAATTGAGACTACTGTTCTTTCAACTCATCAGCGTCACTTTCTTTTACCTTTCACGGCTTTTATTAAAAAATTTCTTAGAGCCACAAACTAACTATAATATCCCCTTGATTATTTTTTTATTTATCCTCAAGGTTCTTTTGACAGGCGAGTGCATAGCATAGTTGGTACGATGATGAGGCAAAGAAAACAATCGATTTACCCTCAGATTACGGGGTGGAATATTAAATGAGATTTCATTAAGTAGTTTGGAACAAATTACAAGGCCATTCAAAAGTTTATAAATAAACATTAAATTGTTCTCAGTGCGTCTCTTAAGTAAACTTCGCATATTCAGCAAGTTCATTGCTTCATCATAACAATGGTCATTAGGAACTGGAATGTAAAGTTTATAAAGGCGGAATCGTATAAATTTATTTTGAACTTTTTCCTGTGTCATACATTCATGTAAAGAGGAGACCAAATTATTGACCCAAACTCCAACAAAAAGACAATAAGTGATGTGTACAACTTCGCATATTCAGCAAGTTCATTGCTTCATCATAACAATGGTCATTAGGAACTGGAATGTAAAGTTTATAAAGGCGGAATCGTATAAATTTATTTTGAACTTTTTCCTGTGTCATACATTCATGTAAAGAGGAGACCAAATTATTGACCCAAACTCCAACAAAAAGACAATAAGTGATGTGTACAACCTTTTGCAAATTTTAACCGACAGGTCTTTACAATTTCGCAGACAAAACCAAGGACCTTAGATGCTTTAGTTATAATAGTATTCACATGGGTATTAAAATTTAATAAAATTGTTCATCAAAAAAGATACCAAGGTCCTTTACTACTTCAGTGTACCTAAGATTAACATTATCAATAGGAGCAAATTACTTGTTTCTTTTGTAGAAACTAATTTACCTGCATTTACCCATGATTAAATTACTTGTTTTTTTTGTAGAAACTAATTTACCTGCATTTACCCACAATCTATTTAGATCATCTTGTAAGAGAACCATGTCTTGTTCTGAAGTGATCACCCTATAAAACTTGTCTGCAAACAACAAAAAATTACTATTTTCAAAGCAAACCAAAATATCATTAATGAAAATATTGAACAACAGAGCAGAACAATGACCACCCTGTGGAACTCCAGAGGTCACACTGATAAGGCGTGACCTAGCATCACCAATTTGTACCTGCTTAAATCTGTCAGGAAGAAAACTCGCAAATCAGGCCACTAAACAATCTGAAAAGCCAAAAAGTCTTTTCCAGAATTTTTATAGTAATCTATGGTTGACACTGTCAAATGCCTTGGAAAGGCCTGCATATATTACCCCTTCTGTCCAAAGCATTCAACATAGCACCCTGATACAACAACAGGTTTGTAATAGCGGACTTGCCACGACTGAAGCCATGCTGTTCACTTAACAGAAGTTCTTCGCAATAAAAATTAATTTGGTCATAAATAAGACTGTCCAGAAGTTTGGCAGACAGATGCCAATGGCAGACTCTACGCACAAACTCCTGTAATTGATCATTTCATTAGCAGCACCACTTTTAAATATAGGCGTAATAAAACTGAGTTTCCACTGGGATGGAAAAATTGTCAAGTCTAATGACCTACTGAATAAAATAAAGACATTATAAGAGAGAGCACATACACATTTTCTCAAAAAATAGTTGGGTATACCATCAGATCCAGCACTAAGTTGAAGGGTTAATCGAAAGATCTTACCAAAAATTAATCCAACAGATAATTTAGGATTTGGAATAATCATGTTTACACCAGCCTGCTGAGAAGGTAAGACATTATTAGCTCCATTATAGACAGTGGAAACAAAACTGCAAACTCCGCATTATTATAGGTCATCAAATCAGGAAGCCTATTTGTTGCTCTCCTGTTATTAAACTTATATCAAAAACTTTTGAGGTTTGTATAAAGTAATTGGTCCAAATTTGAAATAATGTTCTGGTAACAAGTCTCCGTTAGAGTTTTGCACCTAGCTCTAAGATCTGAAAAGACTTCATAGTTTGCAACAGTATGACTAGACTAATATTTCTTATGTGAAATTTTCTTTTGCTGGATCAAGTACTTTAACTCACCTGAAAACCAACTAGGAAAAGACGAGGTTTTAAGTCTCTTAAGAGGCACAAAGCACAAACAAAGCTATTACCATATTCAATATATGATAGAATGCTGAAACCGCATCATCAATATTAATTACATTCAAAACAAGGTCCCAATCAACTCCACACAAATAACTATTAACACCCAAATAATTTGCATTTCTAAAGTCATAAAAGAACTGTACAAAATTTAAAGTTTTTTCTTTACCATTGTTAAAAGTTAATTCAAAATGATAAAGCTTATGATAGACAGATTTATCAAAAACACAGTCAACAGCTTCACTCACTACTAGATCATTACTATTCATAAAAGTAAAATCAAGAACAGTATTTCTATCATTTGGCACAAAATTCCTTTGAAAAAATTTAAGGTAAGAATAAAACTCTCCAAGTATTAATCCACCTGAGTTAGGTGGGCATCTAACAACAGTTCCAAACTCATAATTTTCCCAAAGAGCATCAGGAACATTAAAATTACCCAAAAATAATAAAGTCAGAGTTTAAAAATTGTTGCCTGAGAATATCAACAGACTGACAATGCCCTTCATAAAAATCCATATTGGACCCAGGTGGGATATACACCCCTCCAATTACAAAACTACTCCCGTCCACATTACAAGCTAAAAACAATTGCTCAACTGAATCGGACTGTAATCTAAGTTTTTTGGCATTTATAAGGTCTAATGTAAATTAATACACCTCCACCTCTGCGTTTATTGCTTGTAAGAGACGATCTATCACAGCGAAACAGATTGAAAGATATCACAGCCAATTCAGCTTCCGAAAAATCATTAGAGAGGCAACTATCAACAAATATTAAGATATCATAGTTACAACATATAATATTATTATGTAATTCCTGAAGTTTAGTACGTTTCACCTACATTAAAACAAAAAACTTGTAATGGGGCTACTTCAAATTTCTTCGATGATTCTGAGCATGCTTATTAGTTGTGATATAAGGCATATTGTTTCTGTATCTGATTGTTAAAATTTTCTTCGCCATCACTTTTGCGCTCATCAAAAACCTTAATCCAGCACTTTCGGGGGGTAAGGTCACTTTTAACTCTAAATGCATGCCCAGAGGGTATGTTCGCAGCCATCAAGACGTCCTTAGCGATCTTGTTATTGGAGAATATTGCCTTTAGTGGACGGATCCTATTATTCACTTGTTTCCTCAGTTGAACAATTTTAACATGTCCCAAGCTGCTCTCTGCTTTTTGGATCGATACCAACATCTCCACCACTTTTCTTTTATCTTACTCAATCCTGTCACGAATCATGTTTGAGTTTCATTCACACACATTATGAACAGTAATGTTGCTGGCCCTCTCAGCCCGGTCATTTATCTCAGTAAGTAAATTATCTATATCTGATGATTCAGAAGATGGTGGTTTCTGCTGTTCAAGTGATATTTTAACAGAAGTCAAATGAAGTATGAAAGCAGTGTTTGATGGATTTAATATCATCTCCAAGACATTTTAATGAGGCCACGAGATCAGGAAAAACCCTGGTCACCGCTTAAACCTCCTGAATTTGTTCCTCCAGTAGAGTTACTCAACCTATATTAAAGTGACAAAATGAGTTAACGAGCAACATGAATGCTCTAAGGATATACAGGGTATTCCGTTGATCATGTTACAATCTTCTGAGCTAGATAGTCAACGTCAAAAGAAAAAGAAAAGTTCATATGAACAAGGGTCCGGAAATGCTTCCTCAAGGAGCTAGATCTCTTAAAATTATTCGTTCAGCAGAAAGTTAAAAGTGTAGTCCTGATTATTTCTCGAATCTTGTTAATATGCACTTTGAGTTTTCGTTTAACATTAGCATTATTAATAAAATAATTAATTTTGGTGCTGTATCTTAATTTACTTTTAGTCAATTTTTACAAAAACGTGATATTTAGAGATTTTTGTTGAGAGCTTTTTTATGCAAAAGGCAGAGGAGCATCATAATCTGATACCCAAATGGGCAGGTTATCTTCGCAAAAGCTCTAAGCTCCCTGAGGAAATATTTCCGGACCTATGTTTATATGAACTTTTCTTTTTTTACGTTTTCTATCTACCCTAGAACTTTGTAACATGGTCAACGGACCACCCTGTATATTTTTTAATGATTTATATTTTTTAGACTTACAATTTCCTCTTATTCATTTTATAGCTAAATTTTTAATAGTTTTAGGAAATTTACCGCGCGATCCTTTGCCTTCAAAGATCCATTAATCTCATTTTCCCATTATTTGGGTTTGGAAACGAGATTTTCAAAAAAGTCAGTGAAAACGACTTTTTTGGCTACTTTTTCATAAAGAAAAAGTCATATCATTTCATTTGATTTATTTAAATTGATTTTGTGTCATGGTGTCAAAACTAGCCCTTTGACCAAGCCTTAAGGATTCAACTAAATTAATCTAATTTTTGGATATTGCCCAAGGAATGCTCTTCAACGATACCAAATTACGTTAAAATCGGTCAAACCGTTAAGACGTTAAAGAAGGTTATTGGAAAAACAATTAAACGCCTCCCACCAAATTTGTTTTTGAAATAACTGTTTTTGAAATAATTTTTTTTACGAAAATGATAGATAAAAGGTTGTCTTTAAAAATGTGAACAAAAATGGTTAGTTTATCGTGTGAAATTTAGTGATAATGCAATTCTAAAATTCAAGATGAAGATGGCAGGTAGGCCCTCTGGTGGTCATTTTTAGAACTTCAAAATATTTCCCCGCGCTCATAGCCGATTTATTCAATAATTTTTTTTATCCCCAAGTCATACGATGAATCATTCCCGGGATATGCCGAGGAACAGTCTTATTGGGTCACCCGGTATGTGGCGTCATCCTTCAAAAATTGTTTTTCAAAATAAATGAAAGAATAAAAAAGGAGGTAGAAGATTAAAAATCTTACATCAGATTTGTCTGAAATTTGGCACTCCGAAATAAGTGTGAGTGGAATCGAATAGAAAATGCTTGTAACTAATTTTCATCTCATTTTGATGTGAGGTTCTTTTTAACCAATGACTAGAGCGGTTAGACGTCGAAAATCTTCAACTAGGCCGAAAATAAATTAATATTTCAACAAAATTAGGAATTTTCTAGCTTTTGTTATTTTATTTATTTTTTTTATGTATTAGGTTCAGTTTAAAAACCTATAGTTTTTATTATAAAATAATTAATAGGTGTATACAATGCGGCTCTTAATTACCCCCCTCTCTTATCTTTAAAATTTGGCACACATCATTAGCCTAATACTATTTTTTTACCCTAGCTCATTTTGCAAAACTTCCAAATGGCGGCGGGACGCATTTTTTGAGTAAGAAAACATGGTTCAATTTAAAAGATGTTCAAAATTCTGACCACCCGCTGCAATGCAAGCGTGAGAGCGTCGTACCACGAGCGTCCTCCTGCATACGTTGAAAAACTTCCGCAATTTCTTGAATTTCAGCGTTAGCCGCAACAACCCTTCCTACTAACTCTTCCTCTGATTGAACCTGAGTGTCGTACACAAGCGCATGCCTGATTATAGTCTGCTCTAGCTAGAGCAAAACATGTATAGCCTGCGATTAAATTATGTTGTGAGACCGTGACTTTGTGTTTTATTTGTTTCGTCAACTCAGTATCGATATTATTTGTATATGTACATGTTAAACTTTTTTCTTGTGATACCTATTAGTACCGACATAAGGCGCATGCGGCTATGGTTTAAAAAGTAAAAAACGTTTGTTTTGGCGAGATCTACCAACACTTACATTTTGGCACAATAATTTCGGATCACCCTGGATATTGTGGCGTTTAAAGCTAACTTTTGTAAAATAATTTAATTATTTGTGGTTTTATATTTCTTAGTTTATTGATTATTTTAATTAACCAATACCCCTTTTTATCAATTTTCAATATGTGTTTGATGACTTAACCTATTAAAATCAGGCAGGTGAACATACAAAACCATTTTTTTACTCAAATATTATTCATATGGTGTTTAGTGCTACGGGTGCTTCCAAGATGTCACGGGGGATTGTGCCTCGGATATGCCAACACCTGGTGCAGGTGGCATTCGAGACGCACGCTCCGAAACAGGTGAAACTAAAACTACTTGCTTTGAAATCCTTTGTTTTAAAATTCAACATTTGCTTATTAAAATAACAAAGTCTTAAATATTTTATAAATGTTTTAATATGGGGATTTGGCATTGTTGGCTTCTATTCTGAAGTATATTCATTTTAATCGACTACACGTCTATGTAAAGTTTGTCTCTTAAAAAAAAAAATGTGTAAACTTTACATGTTACTACATTATCTTCTTCGAATTCAAAGATTCTTTGTATAAATTTCAAATAGAATTAGTTATTTTCAGTTTCGTGTTTGTGACCCAATATCTTCAATATTGCAGAGGGTTGTTGGGTCGGGTCAGAAATAAAACAGAAACCTCTTTACTTAAATGTCGACGTTTCGACTTATATTAAGTCATCCTCAGGACATTGAAATGGATTCAAGTAATCACAGAGATAAAAGAAAGTAATTTCAAGTACATAAAAAACACTATTAAAATAAATGTTCTTTACATGTACAAAAATTAAAACAACAAAAAACAAAAACCACGACACAATTAAAATTACATTCTGGTACAATCCGTTAAAATTTTTTTTCATAAAAAAAATATAAAATTTATTTTTTATACATTACACCTCTTACCTAAGTCTAGGTTTCTTTAGTTATAATGAAAACACATTTATAATAGGAGCGTAGAATTATTTTTAACATGGGTTAAATTGTAGGTGTTATTGTGGGCAAACTAGAATCAACAATAAGCCAAGAAACAAATGTTTTTATTCTTCCGAGCGTTTATTTAATTTTTATTATTCAATGTTATGTTGATAAATTAAGGATTATTAGGTAATGAAGATGTATGTACCTATTAATAAAAAGCCAATTATCAAACATTTGGTAGTAAAAGAGCGTGGAAGCATTGTTAAATTATAGTTGCCAAACCTTCTGAATTACTCTACGGTACAATATTATAACTAGATCAACAAATACCAAAATCACTCAAATCAAAAACAAACTACCTGTTTTCTCAGCTGGGAAGTTGAAAATATCCTGCACAGCATCCAGGCATAAGTAATTTAATATTTTTTTAATTTATTATGTTTTGAGATACCAAGATCATTCAGTTGAAATTGTGAAATTAAAATTATACTTACTGATAGCTTTGAACGTTAGGTTCATTGTTTAAAGTAAAAGTTCATTTATCTGTGAAGCAAATATTTCTTGTAAAATCCCTATTCATATTTGCCCTTTCCATTATATCCAAACAGAAATCCTGCCGCCGTAGTGCCCGTAGTTCACCCCCACCTCTAAGCTCGTGATGTCTTTCATATTTGTATGAGATATTTCTGTTTTTTTTAAAGCCTGAAGCGCAATATACATGTATAATGAATATCTAAACGGATTTGAGATGGTTGCAAACCTCTACAAACGAATGTTTTTTTATTAAAAATTATTGAGTAAGATGTTATAAATGGATATGGATAAAAGTTTTCCTTATAGTTGTTAGGAGTTACATAGCCCTTTATATTTTTTAACATCTAACAATTCGATAATTTTACGAAAAAACTTTTGTTTGTAGAGGTTTGCAACCATCTCAAATGCGTTTAGATTTATTATAGAAAAAAGATTAGTTCCTTTGGGAAGCTTTTTCACTTCTTTAACATTTGACTTTTTAAGTAATTTTTTACAAAAAAGCTTTAGTTTGTAGAGGTTTATAACCACTCTTAATCGATTTAGTTATTGATTGTTAATATCTGGACAAAAACATATAAATTTTTTGGGAATTTCAGGAGATACGTGTATGGCTGCGTTCTAGATTTTGGTTGCTAGATATCGATCGGGCGCTAGCTTCACAGATATAAAAAAATATCTAGAAAAACAACACAAAGTGGCCACTTCGAATACGTGCATTTTAAACATAGAGGTATTCTACATTATCAAGTTGCTTTTTTAATTAACTTTTTTGTCAGGAATCTTTTTTTTTATTCTGAAAAATTTGTTGATTACTCTGAAAGTATAATTAGAAACTTTTAAAGTGTACACTGTTTACCTGTTACAAAATACAACACATTAAAAAAATATGTAGTGGATTAAGAAAATTATATATTGAATGAAAAATTGGAAAGTCGATTTGACATCAATGTCTGAGAGATGGTGCATTCCAACCTTGCCTATGGTTTGCAGCTAGGCCTATTTTAGGCATTCAATGTTCTAAGGTTTAAAACTATTATGAAGCAACTAAATAATACATTTTACTTAACCCAATAGAGTTATATAATATTGTTTTATAAATGCTTTATACCAAATTACTTTTTGCATTAGAGGAATATTTTATTAAACTGTCACATAGTTATCTATAAAACTTTGTTCTAAAATAAGGTTGTTTATAAAACAGAATTATTTTAATTAAAACTGTTAAGTAATATTTTATTGTTTAATACGCTTTTAATATAACTAATATAAAATAATTTTTTTTCGTAGTAGTCTTTGTGCGCTCAATATGTCAATTTTTGACAGGGTATTTGGCAGTGTTGCCATAATTGACAAAATTAGATAAAATTTAGGTAAAAGGCGGCATTCGTTCTTGTTCCTGGAACCTTTCAATCGTAATACCCGGTTTACATGCAGCTCACTTCCACGGCAGTGAGCAGGGAGTAGACAGGGAAGTTGGCAACGCGAGTATGTAAACACGTCGCTCGCCCTGCCGCTGCCTATGCCTGCCATTGCCCACTGCCGCGCCGCTGCCATACGCTCCCTTCGGTGGCGGTTTTTTGGACGGAAGTCAAAGGATAGACAGCACGAACAGCAACGTCGTGTTTACATGATGCATGTGAATTATGCGAGGAACTAGGGGATTCACAGCATTTTGTCTATTTTGTTCAGTTACTCAGTTGCATGGAGGGTAGAGTAGCAGCACGTGGATTTTAATTTTTATTTCAATTTTCGTGTATGTGATAAACCTATGGAGTGGAGTAAAGAAAAAATTTTATTGTTTTTGGAGCTGTATAAAGCTGAGAGGTTGTTATGGGATGCTTCACACATTAACCATAAAAAAAAAACATATAGTCCACGATGCGTGGAAAAGAATCAGCAACGTGTTGGAAATTCTTTTACTTATGTACTTAAACTTGAGATAATCTATTTTGGTCACCTGTTAAAAAACCTTATTACTACCAGTCAAACAATGGTTGCGACCTGCTATTGACATTGTTTGACGGGTGGAAAGCAGGTTTTTTGACAGGTGACCAAAATAAATTATGTCTGACGCCAACTATAATATAATGTATTACATATTTAAAATAAATAAATATGTTCCTAAATGAAATGTATTTGTTTATTGCTTACCTTAATTTGGTCCTTTAAAATTGAATTAATTGCTCCACAAACTTCAGGTACAATCAGCGAAATTGCTGCCGTTGAAACTTTAAATAAATAATGTAAACTTTTGTAACTGTCTCCAGTGGCCAAATATCGCAATGTTATTGCCAAGCGAATTTTTGGTAGTATTAGAACCCCTGTTTTAGTTTCTCTTTTGATCATGGGCTCAATTTTATTAAGCAGAAATTCAAAGTCTATTCGGGACATTCGGCAAAAGTTAAAAAATTCTCCCGATTCCTCACATGTCAGATCATTAAAAAAGTTATTCATACTTGTTCAGTAAAAAAACTGGAGTTAATTTTTTCATTAGGGGAGTAAAAAATTACTTACAACGTTCTATTACGATGAATCGCTGTCATCCACCATCGTCTTTTTCGACGTCGACGTTTCTTTTCCACAGCATATCTTAACACATTTAAATAATTCTCTACATTTAAAACGCAAAGCGCTGTCGCCACAAAAACATCTTCGCCCTCCATACTGCCGCAGAATAATGCGCACAAATAATTCGGGTAGTGGCAGGTAGATGCGAGCTGCATGTAAATAGTTACTTGCTTATTTACTTTTAATTAAAATCTGCCTGGAATTATTTGGGGCATGAAGTGGGCAGCGCAAGTAGCAGCGGCAGTGGCTGCATGTAAACCGGGTATAAGTTCTTGTACTTTGGTGTGCCATGTATGATAAAAGAATCTTTTGAAGACAAAAGGAAAACCACTCAAATCTAAGTGTTTTTTTTCAGAAGGAATCTATCTGTCTTTTTTCAAATGTAATTGTACGGCCGAAATGCCTCCTTAAAACAGAGATATATAATAATAAAACTAATATAAAGGACAACAGTCATTATAGATTGCGAAAATATTATAGCGCTTTAAAATTTAACAGTGCTGCATGCAGTCACACTACAAAATGAGGCATGCCGATATTATTATTGTTATTCTGTAAAAAATAAAAACAGCAAATACTTATCAGACGACCGGAGGCAGCCGCTCATCGACTAGAGGAAGCAAAGAAATTAGTTTGGACACTGCAGTAACCTTTAATTCCCTAAGCTGTATATTCCGCTCATACGTCCTATTTTATTTTTCGATATTCAATCTGGTTATCTTTAAATTTAATAAACTGTAGAATTACCTGTCGAAAATCCGGCAACCATTTGACGTTCGAACAGCTGTCGACGGAAGCCAATAATAAAGAAAGTGAAACCGAATTATTCCATTTTGATTTAAGGGTTTTTTTTCTCATATGTTTCTAAGATTTCTAAGGTTACCAGTCACCAGACCGGTTTAGAGGGCGGAAAATCCGCCTGACACTACTACGCCCCTTGCTAGTTGCGATATTTGATGGAAATTTTTTAAGCTAGAGGTTTCGGACAAATTATTTCCAGCATGCATACGTCACAATATAATTAAATTAATTTTGAGTACAATCTAATTTTGCTTTCTTCCTTTTGTTTCAGGCGGGGAACGAACTACGCCAAAGAGTTCTGCGTAAGTACCCAACAATATTTTTTTTTTAATTTAAAATGTCCATCTTAGGAAGAATATGATTACGCAGTTATAGTAATTTGTAATTATAGAAAATTATTAATATTAATTATAGAAAAACTTCTTACTAATAGAACAATTGGTATCAAAAGTGGAATAATTAAATAATTAAAGATGTATTTTTAATCTATGGGAAGCAGCCAAAAACTATTTATGTACGAACAATTATCTTTTATAAATCTAAAAAATATCGATATATTCATATATTAAATTCTCAAATCAAACTTTTATATTATATGTATGTATATACCCTTTAACTGAAAATGAAGTAAAGAGAGTACAATGCAAAAAATGAAAAACAAACACACAACTGGACATGATGTGATCCCTTCTTTTATTCTTCGATATTGTGCACAATGTTCTTAGATCCCCTGCATCTTATATTCAATCTTGCTATAAAAACTTCCACTTCTCCAGTTGTTTGGAAGATTTCTAAAATTACGCCAATACATAAGTGCAACAGACAATATTGAAAATTATAGACCTGTCTCCATACTATGTGTTTCCTACAAAAAGCGTACAAAGCTGTGGGACACAATTGGATGTTGTATATTCACTTTTTCAAAGGCCTTCGATAGGTTGGATAGGTCTTATCACTGAAAAAATTATATCTATTGGTTTCCATCATGGCCTTGTAAAACTTTGCCTCCTATCTGAATGATCGTTCCCATTTTGTTGAATACATTGGCTTTAAGTCAAATTGTTATCTCACACTAAGTGGTGCCCCTCAAGGAAGCAACCTTGTCCCACTCATTTTTTCTATATTTGTCAATGATTTCATCGGTATCGTTATGTTTGAGTGTTTTATTTGCAGCTGACTTAAACATATTTATATAATAGAATTTACAGAGGATTGTGACCTGTTGCAAAGAGACAATGATGCTTTAGCATACTGGTGTACAATAAATAAATTACCTCTGAATATTAAAAAGGGCAAGTGTAACAACAGTTATAAGTTAGGTAATACTGCCCTAGAAAATGTCGACTATAAGGGATCTAGGGCTCATAGTTCAACAAGCGCATTGATGAAGTTGTTAAATCTTCCTTGAAAACTCTTGGTTGCGTAATCAGATCAATAAGAGAATTTGAAAGGTTGGACAGTCTTGTTATTTGTATAATGGTCTAATTAAGTCTAAATTACTTTATGCAGCAATAGTATGGTTCTCTAACTCTAATGTCCATATAGACAGACTAAAATATATGCAGTGCAGGTTTTTGAAGTATTTATGCTCAAAAATTGATGGAATATACCCTCCAAGGGGGTATGACCATAAACAACTTCTACAAAGATTTAATTTTTTATCTGTGAGGCATTGCGCTATGCTGAGCAGTCACCTTTTTTTATTTAAACTATGTAACTATAAAATTGATGCACCTAATCTTTTAAGAGACTTAAAATTTTTTGTTCCCTCTATACACACTAGAAAACATCTTCGTTTTTATTTAGAAAATAGACCTACTAACTTAGCAAGAAATGCGCCTTTATATCGAGATTGCTCATGGTTTAATATTTTACACAGCAATAATGATATTGACAGGTTTAAAGGCACTATACCTACATTCAAACGCAAAATTGCTCCAATGATTATGACATAACCATTAAATATTTCTATATATATAAAAGACTCTCCATTTAATTATCTCTTGCCTTTAACATACTCTGAAGTTGTGAGCTTAAAATTTCGGCTGTTTTTGATTCAAATCAATTTTTGTAGACTGTTAAGTTTTATTTAGTTTTTAGTCTTTAGTTTTTTTCAGTTTATTGGTTTTATATAATTACTTTTCATCTGTTAAGCATATGTTGTCTTATTATTAGGAATTTCCTATTAGACAATGTTTGGTAAATAAAGTATAAAAATAGAAAAAAAAAGTACTTTTTTATATTTTAGGTGATTCGTTTGAGGAATTCTGATCCAGTGACATTAAACTAATCTTAAACAACCCTCGTTATCATTATTAACGCAATTAAAAAATAGTTGTACAATCAACAATCGGATCTATATAGTTTGATTTCGCGTTATCGAAGAAAATATTATTTTAGGGCTTATTCACCTGCCTATCTGCGCATCCGGGACTTCACGGGACCTCAGATTCGATGCGATTTAAAATAGGTTCAAATATTTAGAAAAAAAATTTATAAAAATGGGCTCACATCTATTTAGTTTGGCGATCCATTTCATTTTGCCCTTTGTTATTTTGTTAATTCTCATCAGCTATTTAAGCTGGCTTCTATCATGACAGCTTTTTAATTAAGGTACCAAATTATAGTTACAAATTGTCATGTAAATTTACAAAACTTATGAATAACTAAATTTAATGTCGAAAAACCAAATAGTGATCAGATATTTGTAAGAATTTTTTTAATCTGCGAGAGTTTCAGAGGAATCAAGGGTAAACATTTGGTGAAGATGATTATAGATATTAAGCTTATAATTGCAGTCCTTACCGCACCAGAGTCCACAAGGAGCATGAAACAAGGGCCGCGGGCTATAAAAAATCTGATGGCATGAATCAAAAAAAATTATAGAATTTGTGAGTTTCGATGATGGCGTCATAAGGTGACAGGTAATTAATATAAATAGATAGTGTGCAAGTTTATTTTTTGATGACATTTACCCCAAATAATATACTTAATAGAAATTATGCTCATCTGCATACTTTCTGAAGTCGCTGAGTCGCTTCTGTCACAAACGCAACTCTCAGAAAATATTCGTCTGGTTTAAAAGCTCAGTGTAAGTACAATGGGAGTAAGCTTAATAGAGTACAAATGATTTGAATCCATTTTCGGTAATTGTAATTAAAGTTTTAGATTGTTGTCGGAGATTTTAATGAGAGATTATCTTATAGCCTATTTAATACTTACATAGTTCATAAATTTCGGGTCTAGATCTAGCACACGATTTTCGTATAAAACGGTTTTTTAAAGGAGTTTATGGAGTACAAATAATACTACCGAGATGTGAAAAATCGTTCGTCGAATTCAAATGTTTTGCAATTTGCCCACAAATTAGACATTGACTTTTTTTTAAGTTTTAAAATCATTCTTTTAAATTGCTTTAAATTGCTGCTTTTATAGTTCCATTTTTTGATAAAGATTTAAATGTTTTGGTAGCTAGAATACTATTGTCTTATTGGGTTTAAACTCACGTCTTATACTAAACAGACAGCGATACTAAACAGGCAATAGGTAGAAGTTTAAAATGTACCCTGAATTATCATGATGTAAGAAAATTTGAGAGACAAACACGAAACATATTTTTGTAAGCAAAGGGCATTTTTTAAATTGCCATTAATATCGTTACGAATCAAAGCCATGACACCTCCGGTTCTTTTATTAGTAGTGGTACATTGCTCAATTTGGTACCCCTTAATCTTTAACATTTTTTATTTCAACAATGTTTACTGATGGTCGTACCGACAACAGTTATAGTATTTGATAATGTCGTATTTGTTATATACCGGACAACAATTCCAGCCAATATTTCCCTTTGTTTTTTGTAAACAAATTATAAGTATTATCATCTACCTCCAATATAGTTAAATTTTTATCTGGTACCATCCGCCTGCTTCTGCCATGAATTGATGATTTGTAAAGAAATTCACTAGATTTGAACCATTTACTTTTAGGTTTTCAATACATTTTTGAAATTCGGATAATTTCTGATTATATTTAAATTTTTTCTCTCTGCTTTTTTTAACTAAAATATGACCTTTAACTTTTAACAATTTAAATAGCTTTTGATGCTATGATTTAAATATAAATCTCTTATCTACCTCTGTATATATCCATACTATTACTAATATTTTTTTTCTTTATTAAAAGAGTCTCATAACACCACTTTTGTATTAGTTTGGACCTTATTCAAAATATTAGGAGTTAACAGTTTTCATAGTTCCTATTTAAAAAACTGTGACGATCGAATGATTGAATTCAGAGATATTTTTGCATTTTACTTTTTACAGGAAGAGACACTAAAGAAAACTTAAAAAACTCAACATTTAATTTCATCTCGATTACATAGACCTATCAGGCGAAGAGCTGCCGTTCGCTGAAGTGCATAGATCCAGGAGACACATTGCAAGATTATAAAAAAAAAGTAAAAAATATATTGCCCATTGAGCAGATTTCAACCTAAGACCTTTTACATGGCAGTTGGATTCTTATTTACTACACTGATTGAAAAAAATAAAAAATACACACTAAATTATTGTTTTTTTTGATCCCACAGAAATGTGTGTAAAATTACTTCTTGATTGAAACTATACTTTTTATGTAATTATACATTTTTCATGTAAATATTTAAAATGTAAATTTACCAATATGAATGGAAAAATACATTAAGTTCCGTATATACATTATGTAAATATAACATCGTGTGTACGTATTTTTACCAGTAATTCTACATTTATTTATGTATAGGTACTACGATTTAGTGTTTCCATTTTTTTGTCTCAAAATGTAAAATTACGTTGTAATTTTTCAATTAATGTTTTTTACAGTGAGCTATTACACTGTAATATGTTGTATCTACACCCAGTATCTGCACTAAAAAAAAGTGAGATATAATGTCTACTCGGTTATAATTCAAACGTAAAATTAGTGTATCAAAGTCATAAAATGCATGGATAAATCAACTTTTGACACCGTTATGCTATACGATGAAATTGAAGGCAAGTAGGATGAAGATTAATTCTCACTTATTTTTTATGGCAATAGTAGATACTATTGATATTAAGGGAACTGTTTATCATTGTAATCTTTTTGGATAGATTTAGTAATCCATCATTTATTTAACTGGAATATTCACAAAAAGGGATTAAGTTGAATCTGCATTATTGCAAAAAAAAATTAAACAAAAAGTCAGTTGACTGAAATTTTCTTAGCTTATTAAAGAAGTATGTAATCAAAATCTAATATAAAAAGCGTTTTAATATATAAACTAAAGTTTTATTTTTAAATAACACTTAATAAAAAAAATTATTTAAAATATATGTAATAAATAGTAATAAATCCGTAAGTAACAAATTGGTTCCTGAAAGGAAATTAACTAAAATTAACAACATTCTTTAATTTTTAATCTTTTTTAATTATTAAGTTTTACCCATGAGGCTTAAGGATAAGTATAGGTATAAACATAAAACAAAATTAGATAAAAAGTAATCTAAACAATATCCTACAAATTTAGTTTTATAATATTCTCGAGAAGTGTATTTAAAACATAATTCGTAAGATATTATCAGGTCAAATGTTTTATAGTAATACACCGCATTTAAAAACGATTTTGACAAATTTTTCATTACGCTAAGCAGTTTACGTTTGGAAGCAGTCTTAGATCTTGTTCCCGAGTCAAGGTGAATTTTTAAATGAAAATATTGGATCATCTCTAACGTTATTGCTGCTTCCTTTGGAAAAATTAAATGCATTACGAATACTTGGCCCTATACAATTAAGGCTGTTTTGCACGCTGACACTCGGCACTAGGGTTGCCACGAGACGAGACGAGACGAGATTAAGAATTGTCTCGTCTCGTCTCGAAAGTTCGAGACAAATATTTTTCGAGACGAGACGAGACAAGCTTATGTCTCGTCGAGACAAGACCTTATCTCGTCTCGTCTCGTTTTGTCTCGAAAAGTTCTGATACCTATGTAAAAGCCCAGGATAAAACTTAAAAAATTTAATAGACCCCAATAACTAATAAGCATATTATAGGTAGTTAAGTATGAAAGTTAAAAAAATCATATTCGATTTTTAAATTAATTGGGCAGGTAGGCATGTTGGGAAAGATTTTTTTAAGATTTAATAAAATATTTATATGAGCACTCCATTAAAATTATGCAAAACGCATTTTCCAACAATCTATAGTTAGCAATAATATAAAGCAGTCATAGTGTTTTTATAAAAGCGGCAATAGTGGAATATTGAAAATAATATTTTATATGCATTTAAGCTACAGTTGTCAACATACCTATTAACAGCAGAAAAATATCAATAAAATATTATGACACACCTTGTATAAAAACGTTAAGTTGAAAAAGAAATGCGCAGCTAAAATAAAAACAGACGTGACTGGTCCAAGAGATTTAAATAAACATACCCCTAAATTCTAAGGATATTTTTTCCAATCTACCCACCACCTGTTACACAAATCGTAAGCCCATTAGTATAATAATGGGGAAATAAAAAAATAATCAAAACCTATTCCGTGATTTTAATGACAATTTTACCAATTATTACTGGAAGCATTTTACATATAACGAGACGTCTCGTCTCGTCTCGCCTTGTCTCGAACATTTTTATCTCGTCTCGTCTCGTCTCGAAATTCGAGACAAAATACTTTCGAGACGAGATAAAATGACTTCGAGACGAGACGAGACGAGACGAGACATCTCGTGTCTCGCGGCATCACTACTCGGCACTTCGATAATTCGATCATGTTTTTTCTGCCGCACTATCCCGTTTAGCCCGTACCGCTCAATATTTATTACATTTTATCACTTTTTCTGTTGCGGGCGATTTTTTTTAATTTCCCTTCCCGGCGGGCTGAATCTTTAAAGGAAAAAGCAACTGGATAGGCCTCTTCATAGTAGTTCCATTGCTGGTTCGTATTTCGTAGGCTCGAATACGCCCATCTCTTCTCAGAGTGTGAGTGGTTTTTCAAACCATAAAAACCTGTGACAGTCTCGCTAATTTTCTGCTAATATAATTTGCAAGAAAGCCTATGTCAGCTGATAGTCCAATCTTCCCAATTCTGAAATTTAATAAGACTCGTAGCAACTCAGGTACTAAATTTTCCAAATTCCAACATCTCATTAAGCGAAGGGAATCCTCGCGTACTTGCGTCAAAGACGACTCGAATTTTCGTTGTGTCCTTTTCCTCGCGAAATATCGGCCGATTTGGCATTAGTAGGCTCGACCCGAAATTGTTTGATTAGCCGGTTTAGCACAATCGTTAATAATGTATTCTTGCATTGTGGCATCGTATTCCAACAAGTTCGAATTTTTACTGAGTTTATTTACTAACAAATTTAACCGTAATCGCGCACTTGTTGGAGTCTAGTTTGACATTGTCATTAATCCATGAAAGATTAACTTCATAGCGACAACTGTTAAATTTTATTTTATCTTGAATAAACGTTTGAGGTGGATTTATTCGCTTTTACACTTTCACTTATAATACCGATTGAGTCAAAGTCCCAAAACCGTTAAACGTTAAAATTCGCCTGTGCAATCCACCTTTGGCAGCTGTACATTCATTACGTTAGAAACATTTACATAACCCAAAAAGTCAGTAGATTGATCCACACCAAGAAGAGTCCAACCTAATTTAGTGTCCAACGCGGTTAAAGATTCCGTCAATTTCTTAGCGCTACCCGTTACAAACATATCTCAGGCACTACCAATGCAGACATTTGTCTATTAAATTATCATCATATTTGGATTTAAGTCAAAAATTTACACGTTTACAAGCTTTGGGGGGAACTACCGAGGAAGTCCCAAAAGACCTAATAGATATGTGTATATTAATATAATAATATTATAATATTATGTATGCCGTTACTTTCTAATTTAAACTTTCAACGATTCCTTTATAGAAGTTATTTGACTTCCGCTGTCTAAAATCATCCTTATTGATGCTTGATGATTATTATCATTAAAATTTAGTCTTATCAAAATGCAGCTGCAGTCTGTAAATACACATGGCATAAATACAATTTTGATATTTAACTGAACTCACGTTATTATTACTTGCTTGTTATTATATTTTACTGTATTGTAACTAGCTTACTGGTACTTGCCTGGGTATTTGCAAAACTAGGGTCACAAAGAGAAGTTACATGTTTTTTGCCACATTTTTCACACTTCACATGAGATGTTTTACAATATCGTAATGTCTGATTAACTTTTGTACAACGAAAACAAACTTTTTTTGATTTAAGAATATCTTTTTTCCTCTACTGTTGTGAATAAACCTGCTGCTGTAAAACTACTATTCTTGTCTTTTCCAAATTCCACGTTTTAGTTTTTCACTACTAGGCATAAAACTTTCAGCCTGTTCTGCAGAATATATTTCTACCTTTAAAAACTTAAGAAGTTTGGCAATATAGTTGGTGTACGAGAGCTCAGAATCGTTAGATTGGCCACTTACTACTGAAGCTCTATCCAAGCATTCAGATCTATTTCATTTTTCCTCTAAAATATATTTATTAAAATTAACTCTCATAAAATTAGGCAAACTCTTTAAAATTACTGATTCTAAGCTCATTCGATACTGGTCCGAAGATATTCCTAATGTTTGCAGTGAATATCCACGATTTTTTACAGGTTGTAAAGCCAACAATTTTTGCATGTAAGTGTCGACCAGTTTTTCTGTATTGCCAAATTCATTTTCTTAATAACCCAATGGCGTCTTGGTAACATGTTTCATTGGGCGTTAAACCCTGTATTGCAATCGCAGCTTTCCCCGTGAATAAAGTCTTTAAATAACTGAATTTAGCATTGTCATCGAGCTCGGTATTATTATGAATCGCTGCACTATACTGTTCCCAAAACAGAGCCCACAGATGCAAGTCGTCATTGAATTTTAATAGTTCTAATTTAGGTAACCTCATCATTGTTTTAGGCCTTATCCTTGTATTTTCCGGTGCATCACCTCTTACTGTATAGTATAGTACTGTACTGTATAGTAACAGGTGATGATTAGCAAAAAGCTGCTCTGGTTCTTGCGCTGTATTTCCCTTAATTGCACAATCCAACTTAGCTATGATTTTTACGGCATTATCACTATAGTCCAAATTAGAAGTCCACTCGACAGTCAAAGTATTTTCATCACTATCCGCACTAAAAGTTGCCATATATTGTTCATTAGCAGTAGATAGTTTATCACTGGCTTATTTAATTCGATTTCGTTGTACTTTTATTTTTTCCACGTTATTGTGTTCGTTAGCCAATAGGTCTTTGGCGGCTTTTAAGTTTCGTTAATTGTGCCCGATTCGCGGTCCGATATGCCTTCTTCATCGTTAAAAAGGTAAAAAAAAACACACCGAAATTAAATATTCGTAAAAGTTCGTAAAAAAACAGACCGTTATCACGACATTATTTGTTACTTTAAGATTGCCTCAACAATACCACTCAGTATAATATACTCATCGTTACGTTAAACAATAAAAAACTTTCAAATGGTGCCGGGTTGAAATTTTACCTACGTTATGCAGTTCGTTACGCAAAAATGTAAATAAAACGCCTGGGTCGTAAACAAGTTTTTTATTAAGCGACACCCTACTTTGAACAAATCTAAGTAAAGACTAACTAAGCTAAAAACTAAATGACAAACACTTGGCCCGATACAATTAAGTACTTTTTTTTTATTGTTTTTTATGCCTCACTGTCCCGTTTAGCCCGTACCGCTTAATATTTATTACATTTTATCAGTTTTGCTGTTGCGGGCGATTATTTTTAACATATAAATTATTATTAAGTATAGTTTTGTTTGTCAGTTTGTTTTTTTTTAATTTGTTAGTTTTTTTTTAAATTTTGCTCGAGAAACTGAGTATTTAAATTAGTAGTGTCACAAATACCTCCTACCATAAGTTGCAGGGATTGGTTTGATAAAAAACAAGGAGCTAATTAGTTTCATAAATATTTTTAACACAACTGGTGATTCAATTGTATCATCTGAATCTATTTGACGATTGCTTCTGACGATTGATCTTAATTCTATTTGCGGCTTGCATTGATTGGTACTTGGTACCATTAACTCTTCATTTTTAGGTTTCACAAATGCTTCTTGAAGGAGCCTCAACTAAAAATATGAGTTTTTAATGTTGATAAATCACTAAATAATTTATTTATTTAATAATATTTATTTAAATCACAATCTTTATTAAAACACAAAAACTTTACTCGTTTTTCATTTCTATGAAAATAAAAGTCTTTCATAGCTTCTAATACTTTTAAAAGATATTTTGCATATAGTGCACTCAAACGTAATTAAAATATAACCTAGACCTACCCAAATTATAATGCTACAATTATTATAATAATCTAAACTTACCTGTCGCACAAAAAAACACAAAATAATTTTCTAGAACTGATTCAACTGATCACTCTACTAAACAAAGGACAATGGGGAATGGAATAGCGTCTCGCTGTCTACACCGCGTCGTACGATTTGCGCTAATCTGATTGGTCAGGCTAACTATTTCAATCGTAGATTTACATTTTTAATGCATTTTCAGAATGTAATATGTACTTATAGGGTGTATTTTTTATGTAAGTTTACATTACAAGCATTGTAACGATTTTAACCACTGCGAATATACCAGCTGTTTTGATTAATTTGGGAATCATTACGGCAGTAACGCTCGTTTCACATTATACGGTTTTGATCGTGCGGTAAAAAACCGTCCTCCTGTGGAACTGAAAAATAGCATAGGATCTTTCACATACGGCGACGGTAAAATACCGGTGCCGTTCCGTACAGCAGCCGTGTTTTGCTACTAGACTAGACTTGACTCGCCGTACGGCGTTTTCGATGCAGTGGAAACGTGGCTTAATGGATGCTTCCACATTGTTTTAACAACCTTGGTCAAAGTAAGACCTGTGTCGTGGGACAAAAGTCAAAACTCGAGAGCAAGGTTTGGTTGCACATTTAAAGGTTAGTGAAATAAGCGCTACTTATTGGTGAGAATTCCAAAAGCACAATCCACATACCTCCTTGTTCTGCACAGCCGATAATTAAATATTCGTTTTTCGACTACTAATTGCGTTCATCTAGGCTGTAATCCTAGCTCTAAGGCCGTCGTCCCACCAAAGATACACGACAGCGACGCCACATCTCCGCGATGTCGCCAGCGTGTATCTTTCGTGTCGAACCCATGTTTTGAAATCATTTTGTCCCCACCAACGCTGCGCCGAAGACACATCCAAAAGCGTGTCGCCTTCGTGTTGCCGGGAGACTGGACGTGTCAGTTGCGAAGCAACATTCAAGCTGTGTGTTGGCGTTTTTTTTTATTTATCGAAGTTTTGTTTTTTGTTTATTATGGCACAACAAAATGCTGAACTGGATTTTAATGGATGTCTGTGCAGCTCCTTAGCAGCAACAAACATTTATTTTTTTTTTAATTTTTCTCAATAAAAGGATGCACACACCATTTTCTTTTTTTTGCCATTTTATTTTTTTTTTCTATTCCGCAAATACCAATACATTGCAACCACATCCTCGTCTTCACTCGATGACATTTTGAACTAAACTGAACAACTAAACGTAGGAAACACGAAACGCGTATCTTTGGTGGAGCAACTGCATGTCGTCTGAATGTGTCCAGGCGAAATCGTATCGCCTTCGCGTCGCCGTCGCGTATCTTTGGTGGGACGACGGCCTAAGGCTGTAATAAATGTTTGTGTAGTCACAGTATAAAGAACAAGACAGTAGGTTCACTCTCTTGCGGCCGTTTGAAGTAGGGACTTCTAAACAGTGCCGACTTTTTTACGCGGTCGTAAATCATTATTTAGTTTCGACGGCAATCCTTTACGATACGGGGGGTGTTTGAAACATTTTTAATAAGGAATATTTTCGTACATCGCGGCGGGCAGCGTGTAATATATGGAATTTTTTGAAATTAAAGGCACTTTGTATTATTGTTAAAATGAAATTGAAAGAATATTATTAAGTATCTCTTTTGAACAAATAACTGTAAGAAAAACACTTGGTAGATAGCTTTAAAATTAAGTTTATTAGAATGTACATCATTAAATTTTAGCTTTACGTTCCTTTCATGCTCTTTTCTTAACTGACCAAGAAACTACCTACCTAATATTACATACACTTAATTAATAATAACTTCGTTAATATACCCATTTTTTTAAATATTTAATAAAATTTACATAATAATGTGATAACAACACTCAGCATATGGAACTCGGTAACAGTGAAATATAAAAAGGCAGTTAAATAAAAAAAACTTATTAAATGCCTAATTATTTGCTTTTTAAATAGGGGATGAAAGAACAAACCACTAAAATTAAAATAAAACGAAAATAGGTGTTTTACAACCTAGAATTCTTATAAATATGCAAAATGAATATAGTTTTACATTGGGGATTATAGTACACATTAATATTTTGAAACTTAAACCCTTAAAAACAACCCTTAATGACGAAAAAAATGCAGTTTTAAGTATGGTTAGACGGTATAAGTGGCTAAAATTTATATCATTCAAATAATTGCAATGCAACTAATAATAAATCGGATAGCTTTCACTATTAAAAACCACCACTAATAACAGAATATTACCAAAAATTTTGCATTTTTTTATATTAAAATCACGATTTAAAAAAAAATATGTACTCTAAATCGCTGACACTTTTTGAATTTTTTTGTAGGATCTCAATTTTCCGAGATATTTAAGAAATACTGAAGAAAAGCGTGTATTTTTTCTGTAAACTAATCCATTTTTATTTAAAAAAAAATGTATATCCCCTTTTACTCCTGCAGCCATCTACGCAACATATCGCCGGCATTTTTAAAGTACAAAATTTCCGCACAACGCTATTATAGTTCTAATATTGAAGACGCCCCTGTATAACGCAGTCGCCACCGGGCAGCAAAAAAGAGTAGCATCAGAAAGCGAGTGAGAAAGGCAACATTTTGGGCGGCGCTTAGAGTGATCCTTCTATTCTAGTTTATGTTCGGTGGTGTAGTCCAAATGCTGCGTCCCCTGGCGAAAAAATACGGTAATTTTGGACTTTCCGTACCAGGACATTTTTGTTTTGGTAATTGCTGAGTTTAGTATTATTTTCTCTTGATTTCCATAGACTGGACCGTTTGACTACTGCAGAGTCACAGTTTTTGCCTTAACTTCCAACGTCGACATAGATAAACCTGTATTTGGAATCGGCTACAGCCATTAGAACCACAGAAAAGTATTCTTTATAATTAAAGTCCATTGATCCACTGTTAAATGGACAAGTCCACTGCTCCTAATCAGTGAGGGAAATTGGCACTTCTTTCGAATGCAGCCGCAATTGATTCCCATACTTCTGTTGTGGGTGTTGGTATACATTCATTTCGCATTGTCGACCAAATTGCTGTGCATACATCTTGAACTACTTTACTTGCCGTAGAAATTCCTATTCTGTACTGGAAATGTAAGTCAATGAAAGAACAACCACTTGCCAGATATCTGAAAAAAGACAAACATTTAGTTTTATGCAATAAAAATAATTTTAAATATTTTCTTTTTGTTTGAGTCGCAGAGCTTCACTGAAAGTTTCGAGAATGCTTCTCAGCTAATTAATACACCACCCACACAACTCTCACCCAAAAGTGTACGACAGGCGTCAACCAGAAAATATAAAAAACTTGATGAAGTCGAAATGAAAATGTTAACAGCTCTAGATGCAGACAAACCATCCAGCAAAACATCATTTTTACTTAGTCGGAAGCCACACTTAGATAAATTTGATGAACAGGATTACCTTCAGTTTCAACTGGGAGTGCTCAGAGTTATAGAAAATATAAATAAAAGAAAAAGGAAACCGCCATTCACCCAACACACACCTTTTTTCATTGAAATGAATAATTGAGTTCATGACTTATTCTCATCCACCTGTGGCAAGCTCATCTCCCATCTCTTCTTACCAGACACCTCACATTTATCCAAATATAAATATTTTTTCTGTTCAACAATTACAAACTTATCAAAGCAGTTCTCATCAACACGCAAATCAAAAACCATCACCATATCATCTTCAACTAACAGCAACGCCCACTATCAACAACGCACCAGTATTTCGGAGAAAGTCTTTCTTCACAAAGTGATAATGCAGTCGGTCCTGCTACAGAATCTGTAGCAGGTGGTATGAAATTGGAGTGTGAAAAACAAATAAATATTTTTAGTTTTTATGTATTTACTTACCTTAACGTTGTAGCCACAAGTTGTATTCAATTTCGAAATTGTGTGTTTTGTCGCTGTAACACATCTTTAAGTTTTCTATATTCGTGAAAAGAGATTATAGACATTCGGAAATAGTTAATAATTTAGTACGAATTTATTTTCCTCGTTTCTCAAATCCTTAAAAAGTGTTTGAAATAATCCTACTTCCTCTCTTCTCAGATTAACTGGATGCACCCAAAAAAGACAATTTCGTTTTGCTCTTTTTCGGCGACGGTAAAGCAACCACAAAGCAAGAATTTGTTTACGATTCATCGTGACACGTATATTAAAAAAAAATAAAATAAAAATATCTACATTAGGATAAGGCAGATGCCCGTGAAATGTGAAAACAACAATGTGACGCCAAAATCTCGTACGGTTTTTTACCGCACGATCAAAACCGTATAATGTGCAACGAGCGTAAGCGGAGGGCACACCGCACGACATCTCTGGAGACACGTTTGCGAATCTTCCGGAACAATGGTCTAGCTCAGTGTTACTCAAACTTTTTTCGTGACGGAACTCTTTTAAAGAACTAAATTTTTAACGGAACCCTAAACATAAAGCAAAAGCACTTATGTGAATTGTTTATTAATAATCATACAAAAAAAGATAGATACAGGTCCACTTTAATACATGTATTCATTTATGATGATTGCTGGCGGTGCCCTACCGGAGGTATCGCGGAGCACCGGAGCTCCGCGGAGCACACTTTGAGTAACGCTGGACTTTAGCTAATATATAAGGAGCCTTCGCCGCTAGGAGGCCAGTTCAAGTCGAAATCTTGGTTTTTTAAATCGAAAAATAGTAGTAAATAAATACTTCTAGTAGTTAGTGAGTTAAACTGGAGAATGTGTAAAGTGATTACTATACGCGCGTTAATAGGAAGAATATTTTTTCGTGATTGCTATACGACTCCTACATTCATATGGCACACGCGTGTAAAGACTTGTTCACATAGTTAGAAATGAAAATTCTAAAAGATAATTTTAATAAATTTTCTTTTTTTTTTTCAGAGAAACTCATAATGACCTCGACCTATCCGAAGAAAGCGATGACGAGGCGCGAAGGCACCATATATTGTCTTCATCTAATATGACTGTAGAAAGGTAAGTTAATCAATGAATTAGAATAAAATATAGATATATTAGTTTTTTTATATTTATTTTTAATATAAAAAAACTAATAAAATTTAATATTAAATTTTATATTTATGTATATCTATGTGGTCATCATAGCTTAAAAAATATTTTCATTAATATAATTTGCAAAAACCTGAAAATTTGATAAATATTTTTTGTTTGGCGTTTTTTAAATAAACGTTCTGATATTTTTTTTTGTAAAAAGATTAGGACAAAAACAGATAAGACATATGTATATACAAGGCTATGCTTAAACTGGTTTTGAATTATTTGTACCAGGACGAAAAACTTTAAATGTTGAAGAAGAATAAAATTGATGACTGGATTAAAGAAATTGGTATAAAGTTGGACTGATGTGGCAACAATTTGTAGAGAAGGTCTATTCAGTAGCAAACACTATACTTTTGGTCATCTGAAAACGTTGGAACTAGTTAGAGATGTACTTTCTTAGGAATTTATTCTTACTTACTAACTAATTTAGTATGACCTTCAATTTTTAAAAATCTTGATCATGAAAGATCTGAACTAGTTAAAAGGCCTGGCTTTGGCCGATATTCCAGTAGTGCTAAGGTATTTTCAATATACAGTTCGTGTTATCGTGAGCTAGGTATTACCCAAAATAATGGCAACACCGCTGGGTTGCGGCTTGCAGGCGGCGGAATTTTTCGTTTTTATTTTTTTGAACCGGGAGTCAGCAGACCTCACTTTGCTGTGTTACTGCACGTTGCATTAATAATTTTTGAGCGTTATTTTCGTGCTTTTTTCACTATGGCTGTTTATACCCCTTCCGAAAGAGTTCAACTAATTAAATGGTTTTATGGAGGCAATTCGGCAGTACAATGTAGAGATTTGTTTTCATTGACATTTGAGAATAGACCGATTCCTGGTTCAAAAACGGTTTTAAATGTGGTTACAAATTTTGAGGCACCTATTTGTCTTCAAGATTGTAAAAAATGCCACACAAAACGTCAAGAACCACCTGTTGAAGTGGTCCAGGATATAGAACGGCGGGAAGAAATGGTTTGCAGTACCCTAGAACTTGATTCGACACGGTCCACTAGAAGTGTTGGAGAGGAACTGGGAATGGCAATAAAACTGTTGCTCGTATCTGGAAAAAATATGGGTACAAATGTTTCAAGTATTCAAAAACTCAGGAAATATTTCCTGAAGACCAGTGGCGAAGAATGGAATTTTGTGAAACCATGATGGAAAAGGCAAATAAAAACGAATATTTTTTAAAAAATATTTCGTTTTCTGATGAATATTCGTTTTCATTACATGGCAAACACAATCCTTCCATTGTTCGTTATTGGTCTCAGGAAAACGAGCACAGAAGTTTTCAGTTTCGTACCCAGTATCTTCAGAAATTGAATGTTTGGGCAGGTATTTTGGGCGACAATATTATAGGGCCATTTTTTATTGATGGCACTTCAGACGCCCAAAAGTACCTGCTTCTAGTACAGTTCTACAGTACAGTTCTTCCTGCCATTCAAATCCTACCTGATGTAGACCTGGGATCGGTTTATTTTCAGCAAAATGGCTGTCCTGCTCATAACGCGGCTAGGGTAAAAGAATTTTTAACAAATACTTTTTCTAACCGCCTTATTAGTGGGACTGGTGATATTAAATGGCCTCCTAGATCTCCAGATTTGTCTCCAAATGACTTTTATCTGTAGGGTTACCTTAAGCAGACCATTTACAAGCATGAATTTAGTAGGCCAACAAATTTAGAGGAGTTGCGAAATAAAATTGTCGAAGGTGCCAATTCCATTTTACCTGAAACTCTTTTGGAGGTGCGAAATAGCTTTTACGATAGGTTAAGTTTTTGTTTAGCGAAAGAAGGCGGTTTATTTGATCCTTTTATTTAAAAAATGATATGTTGTTAAGTTTGTTTATTAGAGTATTAATTCTGATTTGTTATTATGTTTTTATCAGAGTTGTTATTTTATTTTTTATTTTATTAGAATAACGCTTTAATTTTCATTATGCAAAACACACCATATTATACATTTTAAGATTACAATTCTATGCGGGTTTTACACATTGTCATGTCTGTAAAACCCGCATTAGAATAAATATTTTAAAAATGCCTGGATTTTCGCGTAATATTTTGGGACATTTTGTCGCCAAACGACGTTGCTCCCACGAAATTCAGATGTTTACTAATCCCGTCCTCGGGCCGGGCGCGGGCGGTGCTCTGTCGCCAGCACTCGTACACGCGCGACCTTGCAAAATTTCACTTCTATGCGGTTTCCTATAAGTAAGGAACGAAAACACGATCTGTATATTGTGTCCCTCTGTTCACTGCAATAATTCACTATCACGATATTATTTAAAAGCTTGTATACAATATGTAGAACAAATCTAATTGGAATAGTTTCAGAGTTTTTGACGGTAAGCCTGGAAAAATTTCCCTTTTCCGGGTATTCTTCAGAAAAGATTAAATACTGCAGGAGCCTTTGATACAAATTTTATTACCATAAAAAATATAGTGTCTAATTTTTAAGTAGTACATTTTATTTGAGGTTTAGGTTAAAAGAAAAAGGTAATAATAAAGGAGTAGGTTAATAGGAAGAGCTGTAGAAATATCAAGAATGATGCCATCGGAGGATCAACTTAATTTCTACATACTGATGCATACCTTGGAGATGAGATACAGTGAAGTCCATCGACAACAAGTGTCTCTAACAGTTTAAGGCCGATGTTGCTCGAGTAATAAATCTCACTTATTCTTCCGCCTCAACGAAGCTCTGGGAACAAATTTCAATAAATTGTTTTATTGACGGGTTTCCAGATACTAACCATGCTCTAAGGATGGGTCACCATAAAAGTATTTCGGAAGCTTTGGCTCATGGACTGGAGTATGAAAAAGCTTTTTAAGCGTCTAGAAGGCTGACAAAGATAAGAAAAATCCGAACTTCGGAAAGTGATCTCGAAGACCACCTCAAGAGGCTTGAGTAATTTTTGGATAGAAATAGAAGAGACCATTCCGCTGCTGGAATTCAAATGAAGAGGGGCACCTTAGACGTCAGTCCCCAAATCTTTGACAGACCCAAGTCACCAGGAAAACTTTATGAGTTGCAAGCTAGCTGGGTAATACTCAGCCCCACCTATAAGAAGAAACCGGCTGCCATGTATAAGAATAGATTTTTATGCACGTGATCATGTTATCAGGATCAAAATGGTTTTTAACACGCGATCTGATACCGGCAGATAAAAAAAAATGCACCCAGAAGATAAGAAAGAAAAAGACCTCATTCTCGACTGGAACAGGATTTTGGTAGTCTACGGTCATGTCAACTCACGGACAAAATGGTATTTAGTTGGTTAGCAGACTGTGAAGAAGCGTCAAGAGCTAAAAAGCACTATGCACATCTCCAGTTTTAATGTATCCGATTCCTGGACAAACTTTTAGTTAAAATACAGATACAAGCAATGTTGGAATTGGATCCGTCCAGGAAGAAACTATTGTGTTAAGAGACGA
The DNA here is from genome assembly GCF_022605725.1 of Anthonomus grandis grandis. Classification (NCBI taxonomy): domain Eukaryota; kingdom Metazoa; phylum Arthropoda; class Insecta; order Coleoptera; family Curculionidae; genus Anthonomus; species Anthonomus grandis. The sequence goes on along the minus strand of NC_065559.1, from coordinate 15,771,545 downwards.
CAAGACGGGAGCTACTAGCAGCAGTAAAAGCTATTTCAAGGACATTTCCCTAAATCTTTGTATGGTTGTGGTTTAATGGTTGTTTCTGTTCAAAAACCCAAGGACAAAGAGTAAGGTGGCTTCAACGATGACAAAAGTATCAATTTACAATAGAAGAGAAGAAAGGCGAATATTACCAAAACACCGATGCTTTATCCAGAAGACCTTGCATTGTCTGAAAAATAACATCCAGACATATTTGCTTGTCATCGTATTGGCCTCAACAGTTTTTAAGAGTGGGTCCTTCCATTGAAAGGCTTTTCAATGTTCTAAGAGTGGGACACAGCTAGTTTATTTCAGCACCAGAGTGATGACCCAGTATTTCGCCTTATGTATAAACTGAAGTCTCGAGAAATTTTAAAGTCACAATGGAAAAATATGTTAAACAAATCTCCACTACTAAAAGCTTACTGCTCTTATGAAATTCGTTGGTTATATTAGATGGATTGTTAAAAGGACACTGAGAAAACGTAGATGGAAAAGAAAAGACATATCTGACATTCCACAAAAATGGATTCCAGAAGTTCTTGAAAGTGTCCATGGCGGTGTTAGCGGATGATATTTTGGAGCTGAGAAGACCTTGGCAAAAGAGGGAGAATGGTTTTACTGGCTGAATAGTCATGAAGAGGTTGAAGGCTGGTGCCGACTGAAATTTCTACTCATAAGTAGAAAATTACTCTTAAAAAATGGCCTTAATTTTTGCACCCAAAATCATCTTATTATTTTGATACTAAATGTATTGCTATAAATATGTTTTTTTTTTTTTAAATTTAAATTCTGTACTATTTTTTATAAAACATATTCCATATTTATCTTAGAATGCTGTCGCCAATCCAACAAACTCCCGCCCCACATCAATCACGTCACCATTACGAGCGACAACATCCATATGCCGCCCCTGAGCCTCGACCTCCGGATCCCCAACAACATCGGTCGCCCTCGCCTGCCTCCAGTTCAAGCGATACAGGCAGCGACTCAAATGAGTCCGATACTGAGTCGAGTAGCGATGAGTCGGCCTCTGAAAAATTAGCCGTGAGCTCACACGGGGTAATTGCGAGCCCCACCATCATTAAAATTATGGGAGAAAAAACTCAGATGGATAACAATGAGGCTTCGTCACCTCATCGCACCGAGGAGCAAAGGTGGAATTTGAGAAGTTTTTTTAACAAGTACGTATGTTACTTTAAAGCTTACGTCAGGTATAAACCCAATGATAAAGGTTATACAAAATAAATTTCTACTTTTTACAAAAGTGTTTAAAATTCTTTTTTTTTATAGACATATTAAGTATACAAAAGCTTCTAATGCTAAAGGTTAATTTATTGGTAAAATATTTAATAATTAAAATTATATGCTAAACTTACAGCCAAAGCGACGTATCACGTTCTCAAACATCACCATCCACAACTCCAGGCAAACAGTCTATGGTGCAAAGAGCGAGTCCTGACTCGCACAAGCGCTCATCTGATTCAATAAGCGATTCGGATGATCCTGATTTGGCCGTAAGAGCGATTGCTAAATATCGCGCATTGACAGCCTTAGATCTAGTCACCAGTTTTTCGGACAGCGATGAAAAACGTGAAAAGCGATGTAGAATAGTGCATGAAAAAAATAGTCCAAGGTAAGAATATTGAAGAATATAAAAATTATTCATACAATATATAAAGATTAATTCAGTTAAGAGATTAATAATGAAAACAACGAAAAACGTAAAGTATGTTTCAAAAGTCTATTATTGTTAATTTTTTTAGCTTTTTAGACCCCAGACTTCTTTTAACTTGTCGGTTAAAATAATATATGATTCCGTGGGTTATTTTTTAATTAATTCCTAAATCCGTCAGTTTAAAACTAAATAAACGAAAACTATTTGGCACATCACGAGTGAAAAAAAAAGTTCTACTAATGAATTTGACTGGAAATTTAGTCTTAAAAAATTGCTTCTTACTAGGCAACTGGATGATCAAATTGCACAAAATATTAAATTATAGTAATAATAATAATAATAATAATAATAATAATAATAATAATAATAATAATAATAATAATAATGACTTTTATTTTCAACAAATACATAGATATCAAAATAGTAATAAATTTTTCATAGATTAAATGTGGTGCAGTCTAGCTAGTAGCTACTCTACTGAACCATACATAGGAATCCTAAATATTAATTAATTATTAACTAATGTACAGTAAATACGTATTATAATACACATATTATAATACATATTTAGCCACATAATATATTATTCTACAGAGTCTCCACTGTTATATTACATCTATCAAAATTACTGGCAACCATTAACTCAGTCAGTAGGTACCTATACCATCTAATTATTCTATATAATACAATAGCCGCTCTAATTATACAAACAGATTAATATGTCCCTTAATGCGTTTTTTAAAATGAACTGATGGCAAAAAATTTAGGTGTCGCGGAATTTTGTTATAAAGATTCGCTATGTTATAACTAAAAGATCTTTTAAAAGTAGTTGTCGTGTGAATTGGAGTTGTAATGACACTTGTATTACGAAGATCTAAGCTATGTATTTCAGAGTGAATCTTTATTTTTCGATATAAATAATCAGGACATTTTCTCGCAATTATCTTCTGAAATAAGACGACTGAGTGGAAAATACGTCTCTCATCCATTCTAAGCCATTGAAACTCCCTCAATTTAGCCGATACCCCTCGCTCCCCACCACGTAAACCTCCAATCAACCTCACACAGTGATTTTGAATCAGTTGGATTCGGTATATATCTCTTGCTAACAAACATGGTGCATAAATTACATCTGCAAAATTGAAATGGGATAGTACCAAAGAATCGCAAAGCAGTTTTTTCAAGGGAACTGTAAGTAGGTGTCTGTTTTTAAAAATCAGTTTTAAGTTTGAAAAAGCCTTCCTTATGCACATACTTACATGTTCACTAAACCTTAAACTCGAATCCACCATTAAACCTAAGTTCTTAGTGCAGTCCGTAAAGTTAAGTCTATTATTATTTAAAGTTAGTATTAAAAAAGTAATTAGTTATTTAAAATTAATTTTTTAACCGAGCTCTACCAAAAAGCATAACCTGGGACTTTAAGGGGTTTAGTTCCAAACAATGTTTATTAGAAACTGTAAGGAGTGTCTCTAGATCTTGATTCAATTGATTAACCGCTTCTACAATTTGATCTGGACCAAAGGATTTATATACCTGTGTGTCATCAGCGTATAAATGCACGGTAGAATATTGCAAATGCTTTACCATCTGAGAAGTATATAATATAAAAAGCAAGGGCCCTAGAATGGATCCTTGTGGAACCCCAAATAGCAACTGTTCAGAATCTGAGACTTTGCCATTGACCTTCACTTTTTGGCTTCTACCCTGTAGATAACTTTTAATTAGTTTAATCGAGAAATCAGTGACACCTAAATATTTTAAGATTGCTAGTAGAAGATCGTGATTTACTTTATCAAACGCCTTTGAATAGTCTAACAGGATTAAGACAGTTAAATTATTGTTCTCGATACCATGAATTATATCGTCCGTAACTTCAAAAGCGCTGATAACTATTTTGTTGGGCATAATCACGGATTTGATCGTTAAGGACCCGTTCTAAAATTTTTGATAGAGTAGGAAGAATACTTACAGGGCGCAAATCTTTTAATTCCGTAGGTTTATTTATCTTAGGCAGAGGAATAACAAGCGAGCACTTCCAATCATCTGGAAAGCAAGATGTCTCTATCGCATAGTTTACTAAGTGCACAATTACAGGAATAATTCTGGGACAACAAAGCAACAACATGTCAATACCAATGTCATCACATAGAAACGTATCATCCATTTTTCTCTAAGAGACCAAACAAAAACAAAGGTAAGGACACAAAGTCACGGTCTCATCAAATCCATATAATTTCTTAAAAAAGCTCAAAAGCTACACGTGTTTCGCTTCTGTCGGAGCATCATCAGGCCTAAAAAATACATAAGATATTTTTTAAAAAGAACGCTTATAAAACTCATTACCTAGACCTACACAGATCACATTACAACTAACAATAAAAAAAAAGCTAGGTTAAGTTAACAATTCCCACCATTGATAAAAATGTATGCTTAAAAAATAAAAAAGTAAAAATGTAAAATGTCACCAGTAGGGAACGATCCAGCAACCTTTAGATTCACAGGCGCGCGTCTAACCCATAGGCCACCAAGTAACATGATAAAACATGGGGAACACTCAATAACACCTCTACAAAAGGACAAAGCGCTCCAAAAAATTTTGCTCGTGACGTCACACGTTTGGGCCATGCACTTCAGGTTGATTTTCGCGTGAATTCAGCTGTTGACGCTGCTGTTGTTCGTCCACGGAAGGCTGCCTGCAACGCTGCCAGATACTTTGCAGATTGCCGTGAACGTTAGGATGATGTATTACTATCTTAAAATGATTAAATCTATATCTTTAACTGCTCTTACTTTACAATTTCGTTAAAAAAAAAAGTGCATCGTTATTTCTCTTTTTATAATATAAACTTCCATTTTTTCAAATTTTATCATTTATCTATCTTGTTACTTGTCAATAGGAGTTCTTTCTATATAAATCTGACAACGGCGCATCTACTAGTTGTGCCACCTGATGAAACGAGAGGTTAAGTTTAAGTTGTTTATATTTATGTTCTGTGGTTGCCGGTATTTCTGACGGGATCCGCAGTAAAAATTAGCTCATTTTTGTGTTTTTTTCTAAAATCGGAACTGTTTATTTCCGCGAAACGTGTATGTTATATTTATGTAAACTCTTCGCGTACTTTTAAATCGCAAAATCGTACTTTCGGACTAGAAAATCCTCGGAAAAACCGGTTCTCAGTCGCGGTTTTATTTGTTTATATCAGACTTTAATACTTTAGTTCGTGTTTAATTTAATGTTTTTCTCCTAGTTCGGCTTGTAGTTAATACTAGAGTGTAAATATGCCTCAAGAGTGTTGTGTTCCGGGTTGTAACGGAAACTATAAAAGTGGACCTAAAGTGCATGTCTTCGGTTTTCCTAAGGATATACCTAAATCTAAGAGGAAAATGGGTAAAAGCCATACACAGAGATGACTTTGAGCCCACAAACAACACCAAAGTATGTGAAGCTCATTTTCCTGAAGGTAGTATAATAAAGAGTACTTTATTATACGTTTTATTGTACATATTAAGTTCAAGATTCCAACACAGGTAAAATTTTACAATAGAATTACTAAAACCATGGCTGAAACTTTTGAAACTTTTTTATATAGCGAGCCAGTTTGTGTTTAACATCAAAATTTAAAACTCCATATACTTCCCATAGTTTAGATGATTTATATGCATACTTGAAGCAATAGACCTTACTATTATTACCCTGCCTTTGGAGGAAAATGTTACCAATAATAACAACCCCGACTGTGACTTAAATCCAAATACTGCTACCGAGACTGCTACTAATACCCTTGGCAATACTATTCTGGAGCATGCCAAACCATCAAATTACATAAATAAAATGAAACGTGTGTTCGATTTTGTGTCAAACATACTAAAAACTAATTTTAAAAACATTGAAGACAACAATATATGTATTTATGTGTATATAATAACATTTTTTACTACTTGATAGTGTAAAAAAAATAAAAAATACCTAAATACATATGTTGAATTTTGGCGCAGATGTAGGGGAGTTGGGAGGCTGCATTTAATATTACACCATAATATTTAACCTGACATTCAACCAGAACTAAAACATACCTTTCAATGTTTCCTGAACTCTATTCTATTCCTAGCATTTTTTAAAATAAGCCAAATATTGAGATATTAGCATATGAAATCCCTTGGTTTTTAAAAATCGGTGGCCCACATCGATGACGTCACGCGCCAAGCACTAAGGCCTTGTCTTTGAGTGGGTGTTAGAACACTCCGAACTATACTATTAAGTGTGAATATAAGTAAACATAAAATAAAAATATTTTGCGTGCTAAAATAATATATTTTTTGAATTCTAATATTAACTCAAATTCTAATAAATCTAATTTTAATAATAAACATCTAACTTCTCTTAAAAATAAAATAAAGAATCACGATTTAATCCTTTCGAAAGCTAACAAGGGTAACTGCCTGATTATATATATATCAAGAGGGATGATTACATAGAGAAGGTTTTAGATTTTTTGGATTCGGGTGACTTTATTAATGTAAACAAAGATCCTACTAGCTCTTTTTTCTCCAAGGTTAAACAAACTCTTGATAGGTGTAATCTGACTTTAGAATTTTTTCATACTAGGAAAGAAAAATTATACCCCATGAATCCCAGAATTCCTCTCCTCTACGGCCTTCCTAAAATCCATAAACCCAATCTCCCTATTAGGCCAGTAGTATCTTTTGTAAACTCACCTTGTTACAACTTGTCAGCCTGGTTAAATACCACACTCAGAGATATAACTGGTTTCAGAAGTACTTATTCCACAAAAAATTCAGTAAAGTTGACATTTTTTTTTTAAAATATTTGCATACCAGAGGGTTCAAAACTAATTTATCTCAACGTTAAGAACTTACTTCCAAGCATTTCCCATCTCGTTTACCATTGAAGATGAAAGAGATGGAAAGTTACCTTTTCTTGATGTTCTTATTTCAAAAAATACCAACAAACTTAAATTTGAGATTTACCGCAAACCCACCACTACGGACAATGTCATCCAATATTCCTTAAACTCCCCTTATTCCTACAAATTTGCCTCTTTTAATTCCCTTTTTGATCGCCTTTTCAACATCCCCCTTTCTAGAGAAGCTTTTCTTGATGAACTAAATATAATTAAACATATTGCTTTTAATATTGGTTTTCCACTTGATATAATGAATCGCCTTTATTCTAAATTCTTTAATAAATACAAACTTACTTACAACTTAATCCATCTTAATAATGAAAATAGTCACCTTTTTAGATCAATGTCATTTTTTGGTAATATTTTTTTTCAGCTTGCAAAGTTTTTTAAGTCTACAAATCTTACAATTGCTTTTAAAACTACAAACAGTTTAAAAAGTCAGCTAGTTAGTACAATAGATAAGGCAGATTTCTTTTCAAAATCAGGGGTATATTCATTAAGATGTAATGACTGTAATGCCATTTACATCGGGCAATCGGGGAGAAAAAAAAATTTCCACCAGAATAAAGGAACATACAAGTTTGGTGGACAGGTATAGGGATACTGACATGATCGAAACTAAATCGGCGTTTGCAAATCATTTATTGGCCTCCTCACATGGTTCATTGGCTTTTCTTTAACTCAGGGAGCGGATATTTTGCATGAGTGCTCAAAAGGCAAAAAACTGGACTTGTTAGAAAAAATGGAAATAACTAAAGCTAAGAAGAGCCCTGTCCTTGTGTGTGTGAACGATATTTTCACATTTGAACCTCACCTCATTTATAAGAACCTGTCTTAAAAAGTCTTTTCGATTTTAGATATTTTTAGTTTTTATTGTTAAGATGTTTACTTATATTCACACTTAATAGTATAGTTCGGAGTGTTCCCCATGTTTTATCAGGTTACTTGGTGGCCTATGGGTTAGACGCGCGCCTGTGAATCTAAAGGTTGCTGGATCGTTCCCCACTGGTGACATTTTACATTTTTACTTTTTTATTTTTTAAGCATACATTTTTATCTATGGTGGGAATTGTTAACTTAACCTAGCTTTTCTTTTGTTGTTAGTTGTAATGTGATCTGTGTAGGTCTAGGTAATGAGTTTTATAAGCATTCTTTTTGAAAAATATCTTAATGTATTTTTTAGGCCTGATGATGCTCCGACAGGAGCGAAACACGTGTAGCTTTTGAGCTTTTTTAAGAAATTATATGGATTTGATAAGACCGTGACTTTGTGTCCTTACGAATGTCATCACATCCGGTGGCCTTGGAATTTATTTGAAATAAAGCATCTTTCACTTCTTGGGTAGCGGCCATCCTAAAACTGAAAACACACGAGTTCGATAAAATATTGTTCTGATAATAATTTAATAGCTGATGGTCTGGGTTAATTTGTGGTATACTAACAAAATAATTATTAATGTAGTTTACTGACCAACGGTCGATGGGAACTACCTTTTTAGATTTATCATAAACATTAAGATCCCTCATAAGTTTCCAGTTTTCTTTAGAACCATTTCGTCTAATCTGACTATTAAGGAAAGCCTTTTGTTCCCGTTTATATGTATCAGAAACGTAATTCCTCAGTTGCCTATAAGCTTCCCAATTTTCGGCAGTTTTATTTTTTTTATATTTGGTTAAACATTTATCTCGAAGTGACATTAAAAATTTTAGATTAGAGCCGTCCTTTTTGGAGCATAAACATCAAAAATTTCAATTAAAATCGTGGTAAATGCGTGGACTTTCGAGTTAATATCCGGTAAATAATAAATTGTATCAAACGGAATAGTATGTAGTTTATCAAGAAACTCTGGCTTATTAAAATTTTTAAAATCTCTGTACATAAAAAAATGGCTTAGATTTTTTAATATTAACATTTAATTCACATTTTACAAAAAAATGATCGGAAAAGTTACGAGTTTTCATCAACATTTAACGAACAGATTAAATTATCTCCTGAACATATAACCAAATCCAACAGAGTCTGTCCCGAGGGTCCATGGTGGGTAGGCTGTTCGACCATTTGCTTTAGGCTTAAGGAATGTAAAATGGATGAGAAACGCTTTACATCGTTGGATGGGCTTGCCATATTTGCATTAAAATCCCCAATATATATAATATTATCACATTCTGTTAACAACATAGAAACGTTTTCCTCAAACTCATATCAAGAAAATTATTAAGATTATTACCAGGAGGCCTAACTCCACAAATATACACATTATATTTAATTTTGTATTTTATCCATAACTGTTCTGCATGATTTTTACTTATACAATCAACTACTTCAAAATTAATACAATCCCTAAGATAAAATATTACCCCTCCACCTCTATTTGTACTTCGATCGCTCCTAACTAAGTTGTAACCCGGGATTTGAATAATCTCGTCAGGAATTTGTTTAGTCAACCAGGTTTCTAATATTCCCACAATATCAAGATTGTGGTCTACAGTGTATGTCTTAAAATTATTAAATTTTGGTACTAAGGAGCGAATATTAATTTGTCCCACTATTAACTTGCCATTCATAATCTAGATTTTAGTATAAACAGTAACTGCCAAATATAGTTAGATAAGAGGAAAGAAAAAAAAATCCCTTATTCAATCATTTCCTCTGTATCCGTATCACTCGTGGTTACTTTATATTTTTTACCATCGGATTTACGTACCAAAATTCTACCATCCCTATGCCATATATACTTATAAGTGTCCTTTAACTGTTGCTTTGCTCTTTTATAAAGTAAGTAACTCTCTTTAGTAAGCTCCTCTTTGACGTTGGAGCGGTGGTCTCCCCTAAGCCAGAATTTTGTGCCGTAATTTTTCCCTTAGATGTCCTGGAACGTAGCAGGCGCTGCTTTAGATCTGCAGATTTCATAGAGATAATGGACTTAACTCCATTATGGACAGGAATATGTTGCACTTTGTCAACGACCTCTTCTTTTACCTCTGGACACAGGCTTTGAAGCAATTTCACTATCTTGGTCTCTTTGTTCTCCGCTTTCACAGAAGTCAAAAGACCAGTAATGCAGATATTTTTTCTAATTTTCGCAGTTTCATTAACATTTAAGACAACTTTAAGTTTTTGGATCTCCATTTTAAGAATCTGGTTCTCGTTTGAAACCTCAGACACCATATGTGACAAGACTTTAGTGCGCTGCAACTCCTCTTCACATTTTTCGTTAAAAAAAATCCATTGATTTCCTCATCTCCGTAATTTAGTTCTGGAGTTCTCGAATAAGTAATTTCAGTTCAGTATCAGCTCCTGATGTAGAAGTGTCTGTAGTATGCGGCAAAAGTAGCGAAGATGATCGTCTGTTTAGATCATCATATTGTACATCTCTGCGAGTCGAGTTAATCGGCTGTGAGGATTGACCCTGTGATTTACGGCATGCTGCCGTAGTACAAGCATTGCAATGCCACGGTGACTTATTTTCCTTCATTATTCTGGCTTCTAACTCCGATATGTTACCACATGCAAGATGGAAAAAACCATTAACATGTTCCACATTGCAACTTTAACTTTTTGCCGAATGCTTTATTGCACAGTCGACAATTTTTCGAGTCAGTCATTTTATTTAAATAAAGAAGGAAGAAAAAGTAAAAATAATTAACAACGGCAACTGCGCTAAAGGTTGATTCGCAGAATAGCTTCGCTTCTAATCACTGGCTTTAAGGTACAAAGTACAATTCAAAGATTATTCGCTTTGTTATTAACTTTAAATGTGCGTTTAAAAATAGTTCAGGTCTTATTGAACTGGTTATACACATAAAACTATTTTATTTATTACACAACAATCCTAGTTCTTCAAAAATATTGGAGCACTTTAAAAACAATATATATAGCATTCAACGCAGCGTTGCCATCCATTTACATCTTTTATAAAGAGGAATGAAACACAGTTTTAAAAGGTTTTCACTTGATATACAACAAATTAACATTGCTTATATAGATTTTTTCAAAGGCGTTTCACAACGTTCAACATCACCTTCTTATTAATAAATTATGGTCATTTAGATTGCATTTTGCTGCTCTGGTTTAGTTGCCTAAGTAATTGAAGACAGATTGTAAAGAAGAGAAACACCCTCTCGAAAGAGACGGTGAAAAAATATAGCCCTGTTCTATCCCTAGGACATTGGTCCAGATGAATAATATTTGTTTATTTCCGAGGTAATTTAAAGGCGTTATTCATACTTTTTAAATTTAACACTTTTTACATTAAAAATCTTAATTATATATGTTATTGCATTTTAAATAAATGTAAATAATTATTAAGTAGTTTTATATTTTAGCTTCACCTATTGATTGTTATATTATATGATTCATTCTTACCTTTATATGTTACTTTTAGGAAAAAGGTGAAAAGATCACGCAGGCACTCTGGTACTATTCGAAATTTAAGTAGCGAAAATAATTCGAGCAGTCCGAGCGATGAGGACCAGCTTTCAGCAAAACGCGTGAGTCCTTTCAAAGGACCAAAGCCAGTTGTCAGGCCAAGTGCTCGACCTAAACGTGGCGATTCGAGTAGTCAAAGCGACTCCGAAGCCCTACCGCCTAGGTTACCAGAGTCACCGAGGTAAAATATAAACATTTTTTTTTCGCAACAAAAGCATTTTTGTGTTTTTCCATTTTATAATTCTATTCCGAATCCGTATTTATCTTGCAAATAATTTTTTCTGGTATAAGGTTTTGTCTATTCTTTTTTCATATGGGTATTATTAAGCAGTAGTTTAATATTTTTAACTCGCAAAATTACTTTTATAAAAAAAAATTTGTATGAAAATGTGGCTGCTGTCTCTGCACCTCGGCCTCTGTAGAAATCTAAAAATATGCAAAAACAAGTCAGACTTTATTAATTTGTCGTATAGTTCCTAATATCCAACAAAATTATAAGCCAGGATAATATTCATTTTTGAAAAGGATGTAATGTACCTAAATTTTATGGTAATCATACAGGTTCAAAACAGAAAAAAAGAGCTGTAAAAATAATTTATTTTTTCCAAATTGGAAACATAATTCCAAAACAAAAGAATAAATGTTATAGCATTGTTGCAGCATGGGTAGGAATATCTCATAAAACACTAAGGAAAGCACTGGAGCCACATAAAATGTATCAGTATGAAATGCATATTCTTCAACAGATTTTTAATGACGAGGGAAAATACACATTCTTTCCATTAGGTTCTAAGATTAATTGTTTATAGAACACCGCCTCGAGATTTGGAAGTAGACTGAATAATTCAGCCCTTAAACCAATTGTGTTCACCATCTACATCAATGAAATAACTAATCTACTGGATGAAGCTGATGCAACGCGTTTTGATGACATTACCATAGTTTTGATTAGTTATGGAAATTAGCAAGATGCCTATAAAAAAGTAGAGCAATCAATTGATATATTAAAAAATTGACTGGATAGCAGTATGCCACTCAATGTTGACAGAACGAATTTGTAACTAAATAAAAAAGCTAATAATGCAAGGTAACTAACAGGCCATTATATGCAGATTTACAGAGATATCTCTTACACAAAAGGCTCCCTGAATTCCTGAATTCTGTAGAGTTAATAATAAATATTCTACTGAAAGAAGAAAAAAGATACCTAACAGAAGCATGGGAAGAGGATCAGGATATGAAAGAAAATATGAAGGGAAAGGAAATATGAAGATGAGGAAATATAGCGATTTATGGCAACGTTTAAAGCCTTTCAGGAACAAAATCATGAACAATATTATGCACAAAAACGTTAAAAAAAATTCACTCATTCACATAATTAACCAAGGAGAAGCAGCTTAATGTTCAACTTTAAAAGTTTTTCCTGTCAATATAAAATCATTTATTTTAAACCTATTTATATAATGTGCAATCAAGTATGAAAATGACTTTTTAAATAATTCCTTATTGTGCGCCGGAATAGTAAGCAAATTTTTTCTTCTAATATTCAGGTTATGTACATCCGTTCGGAGTCTAATCTTTCTATGCAAATATGATGGAGACTTCCACTTAAATAATTTATAAAAAAACAAATAAGATGTAATACTCGTCGATTGAACATATTTAACCAGCCCGCATCCTTTAGCTTATGAGAAATATGCTCCCCTCTCCTTACGCCAAATACAAGTCTTAGGCACGAATTCTGAAGTTTTTGTATCCGATCTAAGCAGTCAGGACAAGGACCATAGGTAGTATTTAGTTTTTGATCTATTAGGAGCCCAAGATTATTGCCTGAATTTTCAAAATTGTATACCATCGTTATTCATTTCAAGTCTAAAGTTATTTAAAATCTCAATCCGGTGAGCGTCACTACAAAAAAGACTAGCTTTAGATGTGGCTGGATTAATTTTTAAAAGTAGAGTTTCAGCAAAGATATTATTAAGATCTATATTAATATTAAGGTTAGCTTCAGGAGCATAACTGTGATGTTTACATCTATTTAATTTTTTTGTTAATTGTGATGTATATATTGTATATAGCAATGGACCCAAAATACTACCTTGTGGTATACCAGTAATAACGTCAAGTGCCTCCGATATTTTTTCATTTAGCAGAACTCTTTGTTTGCGGTATGAAAGAAAAGATGACAAGTGTTAAGGCCGACTAAGAAAATCCTAGATAATGTAATAGAGATATGAGTATCTCATGATTCACCATGTCAAAAGCTTTGGTAAAATCTAAGAGAATTAAAACAGTTGCCTGATGTTTATCCAAAGCCCGAAATATATCGTCTGTAACTTGAGATGACGCAGTGACATAGCTATAGTCCTTACGAAAACCCAGACTCATATTCTGGGATGAGATTATTGCTATTTAAATAATCAAGAATGTGGCGCTCCATATTTTTTTCCAAAATTTTCGAAAGAACAGAAAGTATAGAAATAGAACGATGATTGTTGAATTCCAAGGGATTTTTAATTTTAGGAAATAATATTGGCCGCCTTCCATTTTTCCGGAAAATAGCTTTTCTCCAGACAACAGTTTATAATATGGGCAAACTTTTTTTTGAAAAGGATTTATAAACCTCATAATATAATTTTTTAGGTTTTTACCTTGTCTTCCATAACATACTAAACATAAACACATTTTCTTTACTTGCGGTAAATCCGAAAGATCCTCTTCTGGCGCTACTGTTCTGTAGTTAAAATAAGTTACTTGGATTTACGATATTCTGTAATTATGTTTCAGGGTTAACACAGGCATTAATACGGCCACATCAAAATCTTTGAATGATTATTCAGACTCGGACTTGGACCGTCTAGGTGACAGTTTCGCTGTTAAAACGGCTAAAGAAGTGCCCTCTGGCGGAGATAAACCGGTTAAAGGAAAAGGACGAGGTAGACCGAGAAAAGTGCGACCGGAAGGTAGCGAAAGTGAAACGCCTAAGAAACAGAGGGGAAGACCGCCTTCAAGCGGTGTACTTGCCGGAGGAGAGGTTAAAAAGACTGGGAGAAGGTTAGTTTCATGATGACCTGGGTTCATTTCACAAAGTTATTGTAATTAAAGCACAAACATTATTACAAATTATTTTAGCATTTTATCACTCTCAACCAGAAATTTTATGACTGGTCATTTTTTTTTGTGTGACGAATTAATATGCAACAAAAAAAACATAGGCTAAGCAATAAGTTAAAGAGAGACTGACTATTTGTCTAAAATAATGCCAACGATACTTCCTCTCCTCGATTAGCGGCCGCCTCTAGTCGTCTGGTATTTGCTGTTTTTTTTTACAGAACGAGAATAAAATCTCATTTTGTTGTGTGACTGTTGAATTTTAAATCGATATTTTTTTTAAACTTATAGCTGCTTATACGCCTTTCGAAAGAGTTTAACTTATTAAATGGTTTTATGGATGCAATTGGGCAGCACAATGTCGAAATTTGTTTTCAATTATATTTGAACATAGAAAAAACGAAAAATTAAATGTTGTTAATCCATGAAGAAAAAAGCGAGTGAAAAACAAAATTGTTTAAGAAATATTCTATTTTCTGAACCTTCATTTCCATTACATGGGAAACACAATCCTCCATTGCTTGATATTAGCCTCGGGAAAATGAGCACAGAAGCTATGAATCCCGTACTCAGTATCCTCAAAGATTGAACGTTTGGGCTAATATTTTAGGCAACCGTATTATATGGTTATTTTTATTGACGGTACTTTAACTCCCAAAAATACCTTAATATGCAAAACTTTCTTAAAGTTTTCTAAAAGTTCTTCGTGCCATATATTTTACAAGTTATCAATGTTACGGGTCTAGAATTTTTTCTAACATGGTCTTAAAACAAAATTTAATTTTTCAGGAAAATTGCGTTCACAAAATGAAAAAATTAATTTTCTCTTGTAGATTTTTTTTAAACCTTGAAGCACTCTGAAGGTTTGTTCTTGATCCGTTTTTGCTATAAAGATTTAATTTTAATTCCGCCTCGGAGCATTTTTAATTATTATTTGTCAAATTTTTACAAGGTTTATTGAATTTTAAACCCCACAGTGGGAAAAAATCGGTTCAACCTGTCCATAGTCATATTGTTCTTAATTATAATTTGTCTTATAAAATCTTTTCAAGACAAAGACACAATATATTGCTTTCCAACGAGGATCACCGAAATATTTCTGTAATGACTGTACGAAAAGCACTCGAAACAAAAAAGGCTTAGTATATTTTAACCTAAAATATCTCTACTCAAATATGGTCTTTTATTGTTCTGGGCATGGCATAATCGACAGTATGTTAGTATCTGTGTTTGCTTAAGTCCCTGTTTATGCATAAGAGCACCCTCCCCGTTTCCTGTCTTGCAACAAAAACATTTTTTTGTGGTGCAGCCATCCTTACAGTGGAAGCAAATTTTGGAATAGGGAGAAAACATCATATAGGAGCCTGAAACGACAACAGACAACTTCCTTGCTAGTGATTGACCTTTCCATGGACCAAAACTATTATTACGATAGGATACACTGGCTGTAACCTGAGGCACCTTATAAATATAAGAAAGATCAGGTTCTAGAATATCGGTATGTCTATCAGGTCGTGATGAAACGAAGAATAAAAACTTACTCTGATAGAATTAGGCAAGATTACAAAATTGGGTATCCCCGAGAATGGGAGATGCAAGTGCCCCTTGAAGTAACACGCCATAAGTGCCGAGTAGATAATGTTGCTGAATTATAAAAAGTTGTCTGGCAGGATTGTTCAGCAGATTTTTACTTAAAGATGTGGAAGATCGCTGTATAGAAGAAACATTAATAGTAGGTAGAAACACAAACAAAATCATTAATGGTAGCGTCCAACCGCTTCCAAAAAAATAACAACTAAATAAATACAAGAAACAAAGAATCCTTAGTAACCACATAAAACTGTTTTTTTTGTTAATCTAAGTATTCATTTTATATACTGAAACATTCTGTACTAAAAAATCTTAAGTATGTAGGTTTTTCTAAATTCAAAATATAGTGAGAGTACCGATTGTTCGGTCCATTTTGTTGTTCTCATATGTGTTAGTGTCAGTGTGTTTGACGCGTTTATTTTCGAGTTTGTACAATTAAAGTCCTATAAAATACCACACAGCTTTATTTGAATGAGCTACTCTACAAGGTTTAGAAGAAGTAGAAAATATTTTGAATTTGGTAGAAGATGATGCAACCACCAGCTCACAAAGAATTGCTACTCAATTGGTCATTGCACAGAAAAGAGTAATCAACATGCGCCACGAGCAATGCATCCATAACATGTACAATATCTACAACCGGAAGTAGCTTAGGCGTATGGAATTGGATAAATAATAATCGTCTTGTTGTAACACGCATAGTTTTTAGCGATAAAGTAACATTCATCCGTAATGGAATCAATAATACTCACAACTCTCATGTACGGTCAGACGAAATTTCACACGCAAGACTCGAAACTTTTTTTCAGCACAAGTTTTTGGTGGTGTGGTAAATGTTAAAAGTTATTAAATTGGCCCACACATTTCATCTCACAAGAGAAAAATACTTTAGTATTTTTTGCACAATGTGTTAAAAGCATTATTAGAGTAAGTTGCTCCAAACATCAGAATACAAATGTTTTATCTCCACGATGGAGCTTTCACACATTTCGGTTGTTAGGTAAAGCAATATTTAAACGAAGAGTTTACATGACTATGGTTTGGTCGCCGTGATCGTATCAGTTGGCCTCCAAGATCTCCAGACCTCACACCACTGGACTTTCGTTTGTGGGACTGGCTTAATAATAAGGTGTACAAAGTGAAAGTACACTCGGGAGGCCCTAATTCGATCCATTAGAAATGCTGAAGTGTCTGTCAAAGACCATGAGTTAGAAAAGCAAGCGCAGGCAAAGTAGAATGTTTTGGAGGTTAATGATGGAATTTTTAACATTTGTTAAAACGCGTTATACATAAAACCATGTTTATGTAAAAAATTCTGTTTGTAATTACGCTATGTTTTAAAAATAAACGACAATTGCATTAGAACATATGGGTTTTTTAAAATAATTTTCACGTGTACAATATCCACCTAGAGTAAAATGAAGCCGAGCTGTGAAATGTAATAAAGTTTTTGCTCCTTAGTTAATCTTCAGCTGCTAAAATAATACGAAAATGTAGGGAACGTCTACAAATTTGAGTAATTCAATGGAATTTTAATGATATTACAACGACATGGGGCCAATAAAATATAACATATAAAAAATATATAAAAGGATCCTTGACCTATGATTCCTAACCGCTGGCGAAGCCAAACACGAGAGTCCCAGCAAAGCGCTATTGCTAAAATAAATGTGTAATGAGGTGCCAATCAACCAAAGAAAATTAAATATCAAATTAATCATTAAACAAAACATTCAATATAAGTATTGGAAAAATTGAAGATTTAAACCCTCTTTCCTTGGAGAACATGTTATGATATTGTTAGTTACTTATGTTTCACTATTTAAATAAATATTAATTTAGAAAATACTACCTCATATGAGTGTATGATAATTATTCAAAAGAAAAAGAAAATTGACTTCATGTATTAAGAAATATTAACTTAAACTATTATTGATGCGCTTTATTATATTTTATTGCATTCTGCAAAAAAATCTAAAGATAAAAACTGTTTCATTGTAAAGTAATTTTTTTTTAATGGAACATTTTACCAAATATCCTTACTGTAAACTTGACTCTTTAAATATCCCCACAAGAAAAAATCTAGCAGAAGTCAGGTGAACGGGCTGGCCACCTGACCGAACCTCTATTTCTGATCCAGTACCTTTCAAATCTATTGTCAAAGAAATTTTATACGATCTGCTACAAACTTGTTGAAGCCACCACATATTCCGTCGTTCTGCTAGAGGAACATCTTTTAGCAGCGTTGGAATGTAATCAATAATTTAAGCCATAGTTGACGTATAGTGTATTATACATTTTTGATGTAGTATTAAATAAAGAGTACAACTTTGGTAGAATATCCATTTAAAAAAACTTACTTGTCAATGAAAACTTTGTTTTTGAGACACAGAGTATCTCATTCACCTAGTGTCAACAAAATTAGTATTTCCAAACAAATACTTTTATCTTAACTTTTTTACAAGAAAAAAAATCGTGTGTAAATAGAGTTGACATCCTCTCTTGCTCTTTGCAGGACAATCCTCGGAAGATAAAGTAAATCTTAAGAAACCTTTCCGACACCAATAACTTTTCAAGCTCGAAATGAAACGTATAGCATAAACAGTCCTGAATTTATTTTAAATTCCTGTGACATATCTAGGCTAAATTTGTTCATTATTTTTTTGTTTATTTTAATGAATATCAAATTATATAACTTTCATAATTTTATGTTATTAATAGTTATTAATTAAAATAATTCACTTATTCAGTTAATTTAGGATTCGTTATCGCATGTAGCTTAATATTTTAAACTATAGGGGCTAGTTTTTAGTAGTTCATCTTGTTGCCCAATTTAAAGTTATCTTACGTCAATAAAAAGAGTGTGTTACTAACGGTAGTGCGTTCGTCAGCTCTGTTACAATATATGCAATATATGCAAAGCAGTTGTACAGAAGTCGTAAATCATTATTTTAAGGGACGATGGAGAGTGTTGATGACGGTTACCGAAAGACAAAACAAGAGGAATAAATTAAATTATTGCGGAAATAATTAATTTATCGAAAATAATTAGTTCTGCATACCTTCTGAACTGACCCAATTTAAACCAAGAATAAATACTTAATTATATATTATAATACATTATTATTATATTATAATATATAACCATATTATTATAATATATATTATATATATAGAAAATAATTTTATCACTTTTCACATTTATACTTTCATTTCATTTTTAGGGGAAGGCCTCCAAAAGTTAGACAGTCACCGCTCCCCAGTAGTTCGGATGACGAGAAATCGGTGGTTCCTACTAGGCGACAAATTAAAGGCCAAAAACAAACTTCTAGTAGCGATTCTGATTGTCCGAGTCTTTCACCAATTAGAAGACCGCCTAGTTTTCGTCAGGTCGGTACATTAAAACATATAATAAAGCTCCTAAAACTTATATAACAATTCCAATCAAAAGTGTTCAAAATTTAAATATAATGACAAATTTAAGGTAAAGTCTCAAATGAGCTAATTTTGAAGATTTTTTATACACATAACTATATCTAAAGTATGTTACTATTGCTTTTTTAACTCGTTGTTGTTGAACTCTTTATTGTTTTTAATATCTCACCCTTTGGCCGGCCACGGCAGCGCGGCGGATTGATTGTCTGCCGTACGTCGTAAGGTCTTGGTTTCGAAGCCCATCTACGGCAGGGTCTTTGGTGTGTGTCTGGTTTAGAAAATAAGAGTAATTCTTTGGTCACTAAAACACTTGAAAAGCCATTGTACACGGTATCCAAATTTGGACACTTTTTTAGGTTATCTCGTTTATCTATGCTATAGGGGTCTTGCAGTTTTCGTATTACTCTGCTTCTTTGTATAAAACGCAATATGCCATTGTAAAAAATTTGACATTGAAAAAGTTAAAAATGCTTTTGATTGTAATAATTTTGTTACAATAAGTTTGAGTGTAATAATTTAGGATTTTGGGATACAAAATAACCTTTTTTTTTAAATGGATTACTCTGTATATTTTCAAATAGAAAACTCCACTTCATTTTTTTCCTTTTTAAAAATATATAACACTATACCAGGTGACACAGAAAAAAGGGAACACTAAATAACATTGTTACTTTTCAAGATTTTCGTTTCAAAAACAAATGAAATTTGGTATATCAACAGAATAGTTATAAGAGCATCTTTTGGTATATTCTATGGTTTTCCATCACTTCCGGTTTAACAGGAAGTGACACTAACTTTCTTCTTTTAAATGGGACACTTGGTATATTATTACGTATTTCGATAAAAAATAATATTCTGACAACAATGATACTGTATTTTCTACTTTTTGTTTTATACTCATAGAATTTTTTTTTTTTTTAATTTTGAAATAGGGTGCTATAAATGCGTTCAAGAAATCAAAGCCCTCTATGCTAGTTTTATTAATTGAATGTGTTTATTTATGTGACTTAGTGCCAATTAAATGCCCAAATTAATGGTTTGGACAGTTTAAATAGGCGTGTAAAAGATTTAAGTCATAAAATGGAATGAAAACTAATTTTCCGTGATTACTTGATTAAAAATTGAAACTTGACGCATTCGTCGCACCCTATTTTAAAATAAAAAAAAGATTTCTTCTATGAGAATAAAACAAAAAGTAGCAAATAGAGTACCATTGTTTTGAGAATCTCGAAGATCATAAAAAAAAATGTATATTCTTTCTTACATCCCTATGGTGTATTCCCACTTTACTCCGACTCTACGTAAACTATTATCCAAGAGCTGCCTTATTTTGTTATTTTTCTTAGTTTTTAATGTTTGTTTTGAGAGTTAAAATGGTTATTCTTGCTATTCTTTGAAATAGGGTTTGTTGAAAATTTTAAGTTTAATAAAGATTATGGATAATTGTTGATCTGTAGTTAAAGAAAAATAGCTACAAATTTTAAAGAATAATTCGGAAATCATTCTTTTCTAATTCAGTGCATGTTTCAGAGCATGCCATTTGAAGCGTTTTTCATATCTCCTCAAATTGACATTTTCTCCACTAATTTTGATGCTTCACGCTATTCATTCTCTCGCAAAGCGAGCACAGTCAGAGTATATTTTGGAGTGTTGCTTTCGTTTTCGTTCATGCATGTATCTGCCTGCCTTTTGCCGATTCTTTGGATATGTGTCATGAGGTAACCGTGTCCCGTCAGAGATTGGATCATGTTAAACGTATTTTCTCCATGATTTCTGTTGAGCTATGCCCTGATTTGTCTGCGCGTCCATTGTGCTTTATCTGCCTGGTTGCCCTAGTTTCTTTGCCATGTGTCAAGTGTGTTTTTACGCTCTTGTTTTTGAATTTATAATTTTCTTGTTTTCAGTTCTCCTAGGACATATATTTGGGTTTTCTTAATCTCTTTGCGAGTCTTCTCTTTGATTTAAAGTTCTATGGGAATAATACCATCGTAAACTGTTACAGATTCCGACGACACTGTTCTATAGACACATATTACTCGTAGGAGGATTCTTCTTTCATACATTTTTAGATTACCTTCATATCCATTTAAAAGTGGCGCCAACATTCATACTTGAACTGACCTAGCATCGAGAGCTTCTTATATATCAACTAGACCATTGTTCTGAAAGATTTACTAACATTCGACATATCACCAGAGATGTCGCGCGGTATGCCCGCTCTTGCGTCACCGATGTGATTCCCGAATTAAATACACAGGCCGGCAAACTTCTTTTTAAAAAACTTTTGCTTACTACAAAAGGGTTACACACACTGTATAAATGATTAATTAAAACATAATTTTAGGTTGAACGATTAGCCGAACAGCAACTTGCTTTGACACGGATCTAATGTTAATTATTAATAATACTATTTCTATTTATATAGGGAATTATGGTGTCTCAGCACTAATCAGTAGTATTAGTATGGTTTGTGGATATTACTCCCGGAATTGAATGAGAGTTCGTATATTCGCGGCAATTTAAGATCGTTCCACTACTTTTGGGTGAAACAGATTTGTGTGATAAGAGACTATTAATATTACAGTACTACAGGCTACTTATCTCTGGGCGCTTTTTTTATTTACCTCGATAAAATGTTTTTATAATATGGCCGTGGTACATATCTAGTTCATTCTTTTATTGAGCATTGAAAGAATTCGAATTTCTTTTTCTCTTTATATGGTACACCAAATACGCGAATATTTAGATTTCTCGCTGACTGTTTGCATTAATTGAGTTTATTAATAAGCGTCATGTTTATACTTTTTTTGCCTTGGAAGGATTCTATTTATTTGCCATGCTTACCAGTGCAACATGCTGCTACTTCTTGTCCGCGATTTTAATATTGCTTATGTTAATTACCTCAATAAAATCACTGGTAGAAGCATATTTTACAATGTTTTAAAGTTAATTAACGGTAACTTAACTTTAACTGAAAATTAATTGGATTTTGTCGGTTAAATATATTATTTTAAGGTACTAAAGCTCACGTAGAGAAACTAGTAGCGGTTTTGTATTAAACTATTAATTAATATAACTTAAAAAAGAGACTGGAAAAGCAACTCGTTTGTTGCTATTCAAGCGACACGTCATAATTATAATATCACTATTCCACAATATAGAGAAATAATTAAAGACCATACAAACATGATTAAGCGATTCTGATTTATGCATAAAAATATTAAAGTTCATGTAGTTTAGTAAAGCTTTAAGATATTAGGCCACCAGTGAAACAATAAATAAAGTCTTTAGCTTACTTCCATTTTAAGATAGTTTTTTTTAATGAAATTATTTTTACCTGTGTGCTTTATTGATTATAAACTATAAAAGTGAAATTCGGAAATACATACGGAAAGGTTATTTAATATTTTAAATATTTTAGGAATTTGATAAAGATGTAATGCAACATAATGCTTCACCTATCAAGAAAAAATCTTCCAAATCACCACGCTTATCAATGGAATCAAAAAAATCAAAACACGATTTAGATGAGGAGTGGAGCCAAAAGAATAAAAGTTCTGTGAAAGCTCTTTTTCAAGATAAACCCTCAGATAGGTAAATTATTTCATTATTTATTGGTTTCTTCAATTTTCTTGTTCATGACTTAGGACTATATTGTATTTTTTCATACCTTTAAGAAGTGAATGGGATCCTTCCATTCGTCGAAAATCAGAAAAACTAAAAGAAAACACCTCACCAACTAGACGAAAAGGACAATCAATTAAAAGTAAGCCCATCGTATCCACGAGTGAGTCGAGCGATAGTGACATTAGGACAAAAAAAACTGCTGGACGCAAAAAGAGGAACAGCGGCACCAGTAATTCACTTTCTGAGGTAATATATGTTTATTTTATTTTTTTTAAATAATAATCTATGTACAATGTAGGTGCAGAGGATCTACGATTCAGATAGTGAAACTGATTTATCTTTCAAAAACACTTCAGGAAACGATAGTCTGATAAAAGTCGACGACCACAAATCTATAGCAGACAAAAAGAAAAGCGACACACTGAGGAAACTATTTACGCCGAAACGCGACTCGGAGGGTGGAAAGGGTGGTGGGAAAGGTGGTGCCAAGGGAGGAAAAGGTGGTAAAGGTACAAAGAAATATAGAATTTTTAGTTTCATTTTCCATCAGATGGGATACGATAGAATTCATCTTCTAAGCCCTTTATTAGGGGTATAAAATTTAAAAAAATTAAGCCGTATGTTTTTTTGTTTTACACTTAAACACAAACCAAGACTGGATCTATTCTTGTAGAGCTTATTTGTCTTAAAAATAATTGGTTTAGGAAAAACAACTTTAGTTAAATATCAGTCATTAGAAAAGATCTTAGAAAGAAACTTTTTTAACATTGGCATTACTTAATTTTTTATTTAAAATATGCATCGTGCGAACAGTTTTGCTTTAAAAAGGTACACTTCAAGAATTTCGCTTCGATTATCCGTTTTCGAAATAAATTTAAAGTTACGGCGTTTAAAAAAGAAAAATTTAAATGTTGCTGGTGGCGCCCTCTATGGCATAATTTTTAAAAAAAGTAAATTTTAAGATTTGTCATTAAAAAAACGATTGTCGAAATTTTGTTAAAAACTAAGAATACTCTTTTTTAGAGTATTCACACTTAGGTAAGATCACCAGATCATCCTTAGTATAGTTTCCACAGAAAATCGACAATAAAAAGGCCGTATCTTAAGTTTTTGTCGTTAGTTAGTGTACACATGGTGAAATCTTAAAGAACGATTAAAAGAAACTACGTGTTACATAAAAATATGCCCGACTTTCGGCTTTTTATGAAGGTAAAGTCTCATGAGAGTTTGGAAAAAGAATCAAGATAATTGATAATCGAAACGGAACAAGATTTAAGATTAATCTATGGCTCCTATCTGGTTTAGGCACTAAAATTATCTTTAAAGTATGTTGATCTTTAAAATTTTACTTTATTTATAGCTCCAGTTTTTAAAAGTTCTTTAAGTGAAGTTTTTATAGAGACCACTTCTAAAGGATACCAAGTACAATTTAAAAAAAAAAAAGATTTGGAATTCTTATAGAAGGTAATTTATAACCCTGAATATGGGAAAAAACAAGTTTATCACTGGTAATTGTGTGTCATTGTTCTAAACATAAAGATAATCGGCCAGAATATTTATCACCTTTTAAACCTCTACTGATGTCTTTGACAATACTTTTTCGTTCTCCTGGATAGAAGTCGATCCCTTGATGCTTTCTTTTGTTTTGTCCTCTAGGGTTTTTTTGTTGGACCTGTGCTGCGGACGTTGGTAGGGATGATATCTCCAGCCTTGTTTTTGTTCAACTCGAACATCCCTTTCTTGTTAAGAATTAGCTAGTTTCTAGGTGTTTACAATATCGTCACAGTATGTTACCAAAAACGTACCAAGTACGTCAACAAAAACGTACAGGCCCGGCCGGTTGAAAGAGAACGACCTGAACGCGTTTCTCGTAACTTTTCGTACCGGGCGCACGGCGCTGGCAACGTCGCGCTGGGTCGACTCGCAGATAAATTACGCTAAGCGGATATTATTTCAAAACCAATATGGGTTTATCAGTATATCAGTAATCCTATTAAACAAATAATTGTTCTGTGTCATCTGTGCTACAAGATAGGCGACTTTCGGGCTACGATGTTGGATTACAGGCACAAACAAATTTTGTTTATTAGGTAATATAAGTCAGGTACACCTACTACCTATAAATGACTTGAATGGCCAGTATTGTGTTAGTATTATTATAAATGTAATGAAATAAGAGCACCGAGGCACTTTTAAAGAGGATTAGCTACCTGTACTTAAAATAAATAAATTTAGGGAATTACCCTCGATCATTTTCCAAAATTTACAATACTTTTTTATGATATTGTATTATTAATACGTAATACCTGGTTCCAGCCCTTTTTATAAATACCAGGGTAAGTGGGCTTAATTTATTTAGTCCTTTTCGTGGTTCCAAAGAGTTATTACAGTGTTGATTATGCCTCGTTTAAGTGATTCCGTTAAGCACCGCATCATCGCCAAATTAGAAAATGGTTGGTCCATTTCTCGACTGGCTGATGAATTTGGTATATCCAAAAACACCATTTTCAAGTTAAAACGCAAATTTGAAGAAACCGATAGTTTGGAAAACCTACATCGAGGGGGGAATATAAAAATTACTTCGGACCAACAAGATCAACGACTGGTTGATTATTGCCGAGAAAATCCATTTAAATCCGCCGTTGAAGCCGTGTCTACCACAGCATTCCCAGCAAGTGTTAGAACTGCCTGAAAAAGATAAGTTGCAAGCAATCTGAGATGTCGGACAGCCAGCAACCAGATTGAGTTAACCGAAACTAATAAAGAAGCCCGGTTGCAGATATGCCAACAGTTTAATCGCTTTCCGATGGGTTATTGGGAAATAGATATAAAGGGTGATTCAAATTGAGCTTCCACATTAAAAATTTAAAAAAAAAAAAGAAGAAATTGAAAATTATAGAAAAATATTTATTTTCCCCTTGAAGGTAGTTAATTACAATTATGTATGAAAGATGACATCATGTAAATGACCGCCGCGGCTCATGTGGCATGACGTAATCCGTTTGGAGAAATTTTCGACTACTCTGTGGCACAAATCAGGACCTATGTTGGTAATTTCGCGTCTAATCTCTTGTTTCAGCTCCGCAATGGTGTTCGGGTTATTCTTGTAGACTTTGCTCTTAAGATACCCCCATAGAAAATAATCTAAGGGAGTTAAATCACAGGATCGCGGCGGCCAATTGATATCACCGTTACGTGAAATAACGCGACCTGGAAACTTGCCGCGCAGCACTTGGATCGTTTCTCCTGATGTGTGACAGGTGGCACCGTCCTGTTGAAACCAGAGATCTTCGATGTCCATATCTTCCAAAAAATTCTGTTAAGATGTTCCGATAGCGAACGCCATTAACCGTAACAGCGTTCTCCGCATGATCCTCGAAGAAAAATGGACCAATTACGCCTCCGGACCAAAAGGCACACCAAACATCACCTTTTGAGGATGCATTTTTACTTCAACAATCTGTCTTGGATTTTCTAATCCCCAAATACGGCAATTGTGAGTATTTACGAAGCCCCCAAGGTGAAAATGTGCCTCATCGCTAAAGATTATTTTCATTGGAAAATTTGCCCCTTGTTCTCTTATCCATTCGGCAAATACACGGCGCTGTTGATGGTCCCTAGGCTTCAATTCCTGCGTTATTTGGACTCTGTATGGGTGTAACTGCAAATCTTTTGTTAAAATCCGCTGTATAGTGGAATATGTAAGGTCCAGTTGCTGCGATCGATGACGAATTGATGTTCTTGGATTTTCGTTCACACTTTCGGCAACAATAGAAATATTGTGTTCCGACCGACCTCTACGAGCAAGCCTAGGAGTTTTGATGTTAGCGACGGATCCAGTTTGCTCGCATTTTTGTACCAAATTCCAAATTGTCTTCTCACAAGGCCGATTTTGTGCGCCAAAAAAATTCACGTAAAGCACGAAATGTATTTTTCCTTGATCGGCCGTTTTCATAATAGGCTTGGATAATTTTAACACGTTGTTCGGTCGTATATTGCTCCATGACTGTTTTGTTTATATTTTGACGTTAGAAATGTCACGTTGCCGTTGACAAATTCAGTAGCGTTTCAAAAAAAAAAAAATTGTAATGTGGAAACTCAATTTGAATCACCCTTTATTTAGTGATGAAAAGATGTTCCAAAGTAATTACAACGGTAAAGTTGAAGTATACAGACCTTCGACGAGTTCAAGATATGACGAAAGATTTGTGTCACCCAGAAGAAGAAGTGGGCATTTTTCCGTAAATATATGGGCTTGGATCAGCCACAGAGGACCCGGAATCTGCTGGAAAATTGATGGCCGATTCACAGCAGATCGTTATTGTGAAGTGCTTGAAGGAGGATTGATACAAAGTGCCAGAGAAATGTAACCTGAGGGATTCGTTTTTCAGCAGGACAACGCTCCTGTACACACAGCAAATATTGTTCGCGAGTGGTTTACCGAAAACAATGTCGAAAAGCTAGAATGGCCGGCGAAGAGTCCCGATTTAAATCCTATAGAAAACATATGGGGTAGCATGGTAAGGTCGATGGAGAATTTCATACCTGAAAATAAGAATGCGTTATGGCAGAAAAATCAAGAAACCTGGGAAGAAGTAGAACTCATGATCTCTGCTGCCAACTAATAGGTTCAATGAGCAGGAGACTTCAGAAAGTTATAATAGGTGAAGATGGCTATACGAAATATTAATATTTTATATAATATAAAATTATACGAATTTTATTTATTTTATACTTACACACTTTTTCTTTTACCCAAATTATTTAAAACATCACCGGTACGAAAAGTTACGAGAAATGCGTTCAGGTCGTTCTCTTTCAACCGGCCGGGACTGTACATGTTTGATAATACCATATTGATATTAATGTCATACTATTTTTGCAGTTCACAGTACCGCGAAAAGTAAATGAATAATTTGAAAAAACACGCTATGGGTTCGACTCGACACACAAACGAAGACTAAATGTAGAGGGTGCGGGGAGCAGCAGACAAGCCCGTATCATCGCTCTTTCATTTGTTTTAAATTTGTGTGAGACTCGATAATCGGGGTTACTACGTATTCTTCTTTTTTACCTATTCTAATTTGAAATTACTTTAAAAAAAATTAAGATTCGTTAAGTATTTTTACTATTAATCAAGAATGGTCAATTTTATTACAAAAATAGTTCAGTTTTATATCTTATAAAACAGTCTTTACAGGTAATAACTGGTTATTTTGAATATATTTAGTCGAATACTAAATGGCCCATTTACGTTAGTAGATCGCTATCTTACGAAGTTCCAATCAACAATTTATTTTCAACGTGAAAATTGCCTCATCACAAGTCAATGTTTTAATGTTTGTTCTTTATGTTTATACAACTTCAATTTGTTAAATATGTTAAAAGTTGTACATTTTAGGTAAAGCTGGTGTGAATGTGATAATAGTAGATGGTGACTATGAGAGGACCAGTTCGTCTGTTGAGGATGAAACCATGCCGACTATTCCCAGTGATTATAATCGACGATCTCCCGTTGCTTCAGATGACAAATTCAGGTTACAGGTAAAAGAAAATATTTATTTGTTTATATTTATAAATAATTATTTGTGTCTTCTAATAAAAAGCTCAACATCTCAGTAATCTCCAATGTTTCGAAACTTAACTTTTTTTTGTTCCAAAATATTATTGTATATAATTTTAATAATAATTAAAATATCTAAAAAAAATACTTTGTTTAACCAAAACACAGCTTAATGGAGACGAAGACTAAGCTTTATGTAAACTGTATAAAGCTATATATAAATGTAACATAAAACATTAATTTGTAAGTAGAAGTTTATTCTTGAAGTGGAGTGGCTGTAATTTAGCGAGTTGGAAAGGACAGGAAGTCTTCTCAAGACAAATGAAAATACCAATCTTTTGTCAAGAGTTATGCATTTCGATGAGTTCACTCATCATCATCAGACTGTAACACTACATAGCTATGATGTTTACATGTAAACATGTTACCATAACATTAACAAAAGATTGGCATTTTCATTAGTGGAGAAAAGTCTTCCCGCACTTCCCAACCTACTATAAAACATTAACTATTTTATGAATATTATACAGTGCGAGTCTGTAACTTGGAATAAGTTCGATAATATAAATAAATTTATATTTTTATAAATAAATGGGGGCGTGTTCGGAAAAACGCTTGGACACGTCAATTTAGATTGTAAGTTGCGCATTTTTTAGAATAAATAGTTTTTATATATTATTTTGTAAACAAGAACTGAGAACAAAAAAAAGAAAAGAAACCTTTTTGTTCTCAGTTCTTGTTTACAAAACAATAGCTGTATTGTCATGTCAATTTTTTTTTTCAGAATCGAACGCCTTCACTGCTGGAACCTTATCCGACCGAGACTTCGGTCAAATCATTAAGCAATATTCAGAAACCTGAAGGTAGTTCCATTATAAAGTATAATGATTCACATGTAACCTTAGCTAATAAGGAAGAGCGGGTGCCGCCTATTCATCCTGTGGTCGATGGTCCGCTGATGGTGCGCATTGACTTTAATTTTCTCAATGTTAATGAAATTCCAATCTTGAGGAAACATTTGGAAAGGTGTGTTTAAATTTTTATCAGGCGATTTTCAGATAAAATTGACAAAAGGAAGTATTTAGAAGAAACAATTTAGTTTTTTTCTGGTTATTGATTATAAAGTAAATCAGATCAAAAAAAGAAATATGCTTTACTGTGAGTGAGTATAAATTTATCAAGAAGGCTTACTGTTTATATATGTGTAACAACCCTTAAACAAATGAAACGTGTTTATGTGCTGATTGTAACGAAAATAACACACTTTTTAAATATTAAAAACATTGCGTTTGCAACCGAAATTTGCATATTATTTGTTTTTCATTATTTCAATAGTGTTCAAGTGTGTTAGTTTAATGGTTACTGCACCAAAAAAAGCCCAAGTTATTGCTTGAATTGAAAATGGACTCCAATGGAAAAAAAAACACCTCTGATTGATCCAAAAGCTAGTACAGCTCATCGGCAAGCAAGTCTGCATTTTGCACGGGATCATCTGATTTAGACGTTGGAACAATGGGGATCTGTTCTGTTCTCAGATGACATCAGAATGTGCTTCCATAGATACATAAAGGAGATTTTAGCAATTTCTGGTGCCTTATGTTGACTACATTGGAGATGAATTTACTTTTATGACATGATAATGCAAGAATCGTAAGGATTACATTGCAGATATAAATGCTAAAATAAGATTTGTTGTAAAAATTGGTTGATTCAATTTTATACGTGGATTATCAAACTCTTTAAAGTAATTTTGCAAAAATTCTTTGGAATAATTATTTTGTACCTATTAAGATATTTTTAATAAAATCTTTTTCAGTTGTTAAATATTGACAAATAATGTTCGTACGATCATATAAACGTTTTACCGCATCTCTTTTTACCATTATTGGATGACTAGAATTAAAATTAAGATATCTATTAGTATGAGTTTATGGTAAATTCTAGTTTCAAAATTGTATAAAAAAAATTATTCCAGGTTTTTTTGATAAGATTAACAGAATTGAATTTAATAAAAATGTAATCTATAAAATTCCTTGTACTTGTGGCAAATTTTACATATGTGAAACCTGTAGACCATTACCAAAAAGAATTAATAAAAAAATAAATCTTACATAAAAAACAATGATTTTCAAAAATCCAAAATTACACAACATGTATTCGACAATAACCATAGAATAAACTGGAATGGTTCCCAATTTTAGCAAAGGAACCAATTTCAAAATAACTTAAACTAAAGGAAAGTGCATTTATAATGGTAAATGAAGATAAATGCTTAGCGACTTGTTCGGTTGATTTTAATATAATACATGGATTCCTTTGCTTAAGAGAGAGGTAGAACAGGGTATTCTCAAAATTAATTAATGATTTAAAATATTTGATATTCATATATTTTCTATCATACATATATTTTCTATCTTTACATTAAGATCACACCCCTTTAATTTTAAAGAAGTAATCTTTGAATTTTTTATTATCTTTGAAAATAGTTTGTCAAACCATTAATAAACTGTGAAATCATATAAAAAAAGTATTTAAAGTATTTTCGAATTAGGAAGGAGTTTTGATGGTATTATATAACTGAAGATTTACAAGATAAGTATATATTGTTTATATTTTTAATTTAATTTAATTTTACTTTGATTATCAAGGATAACGGTAGTAGATATAACTACCGACATGAATAACTCTATTTTCTTCTTCTTTTCAATTTTTGAGCGTGTGAGATAGTAATTTCTAAATTGATTTTTGCTATAAGTGACGTAATACCTAATAAAATAAGTAACTAAAAAAGCTTAATTGACTTAGGGCCGGTATTATAAATATTATTCAAAAGCTAACTTTAACCATCAAGTTAGCCTTAAGTATTAAAATGTTATTTCGTCTTCTTCGTATTTGAGACGTTATTAGGGTTATGTGCTACTATCAGAAGATCAATTTTTCGTGTTTTTATTTTGGCTTGGCTTGGCCTTAGATATACTCCTACAAAGAAAGCCTCTACAAGTTAAAGTACTGTGAAAATGGCGACATTTTATATGACATATCAGATGCTTGACAGTCCGGTAGTCTCGAGGAGATAATTTCGTTTTTTACCGCCGTCTATATGTCGAGGAATAGAAGCTTTTTAGTGTTAAGTTATATTCAAAAATATTGACAGCATATATGTAAAAAAACCAGATTTTTTTATAAAGTTAACTTTAACTGACGACCCAGCCACCAAATCCAAAGATAACTTCCATATTTTGAAGTTAACTGTGACATCTGACGTTATTCCACAAGTTAACTTTAAGTTAGTAAGTTCACGGTAAGTTTATAATACCGGCCCTTAATGCATTAATTTCACTATGTTAAATATATGATGTCGAAATATGTTTTCAGAAATTTATAGTCAAATTAAAGTGTATTAAATTGTCTTTCAAGCATTCTTTTTAGCCTATTTCTTGTTTTGATCTGATTTACTGTCGATTTAGAGTGGAATGGTTTCTATGTACGAGTGTATTTGAAGAAGTTGTTTTTTATTTTTATTTTTTAGAATTTTGTATTTTTTAGTACAAGACATTGGTATGTGCAACCACTAAATAAGGAAAATTTACCAAAGACTGATCCAGTTGTGAAATCACTGACGTATTGTGAACTGAGAGAAACTAAGGTTCAACACGACAATGAAAGCAGTGTAGACAGTATTGTAAAACATGAACATAAGGTACTTCAATAAGTAATAAAATATTAATAGATCAAACGAACTTACCTTAAGTGAAGTTCGATCCTAATTATATTTGACCTCGTCGAAGTAAATAATGATATATGTAGTCCCCGCATTCCTATACTAACCGCCACAAATTTTAAAGCAAAATCGCCCATCATAGCCCATCTCTAGTACCCTGTCGTCACCCGCACTCTTCACGGAAATATCATTCTTTTTAAAGACCTATTTTATTTCAAAGAAGTTGGAAGAAAAATTTATATAATTTTTCTTGGGTGAGGATACAGATTACCTTTGGGTGAGACTTATTTACTTCGACGAGGTCAAATATAATTAGGATCGAACTTCACTTAGGTAAGTTCGTTTAATCTATTAATTATATTTGACCTCGTCTCGTTAATAATGATATATGTAGATGTTTAAAGAAACCAACATTTTGAAATAAATCCCAGAGTATATTAAAAACTCTCACCAGTAAGGTAGTAAGAAATATCATGAACTCATGATTTCAACAAGAAAATATAGATTAAGTATTAGAGAAACAACGCTAAAAAACTAATTGCAACAACAAAACATGTAATAATAAACTTATATCATATAAATCATTACTTAAATCTATATTGTATGAAGAATATATTATATATAAGAAATATATATTTATACTTAAGAACTCAGTACTGCCTGAGCAAAAGAAGATAAATTTTGTATGGGTCTGTTATAAAATCTGCGAAAGTTTTTGAATTCGCAGACCAACCAGCCGCCGATTGAATGGTGTCAAAAGTAATGCCTTTTTTAAAAGCGGCTAATGTTGAAGCATGCCGAGTAGTGTGAGGAGTAAATTCTGTTATATCTACTCCAGATTCCTTCATTAGCTTTTTGATCCATCTAGAGATGGTTTGGGCTGTAGCAGTGTGAATTAGTTTTTTAAAAGTTAACAAAAGTTTACTATATTTGACATCATTTGATAGAAAAACTTTAGTTTTCCCTAAATAGCATATAAGTGTAGTGGCAACACAAACAAAAATATCCTCTTTATAAAATGGTAAAGTTAATATAGGTTGAAAAGCATTGTTACCAGAAGTTTTTATTTTGTTTGTAATTTTAATTTCTACACCTTTTTCTGATTGAAATATATTTTTAGTATCAATTCAGGACAAAGTTTGAACCCTTTGACCAGTAGTGAGAGCTAAAAGAATAGCTAACTTATATGTAAGATATTCTAAAGTAATATGATCATTGTTTAATTTTTTAACAAAATTTAGGACGATGCTTGGGTCCCAAGTATTAGTATCTTTGGGTTTACTAGGCCTTAATTAATAAACTCCCTGAAAAAATCTTTTTACTCTAAAATCCTAAGCTATGCTAGGGCCTAAGACCTGAGCTATAGCTGAACGATAAGAGTTCAATGTTCCATAAGAAGCCCCTTTTTCAAAATGGATACATAGAAACTTTAAAACATCTGGTGTAGAAGGTGAAAATAGGCTAATTTTGTTAGTAGTACAAAAAATCCACCAAGATTTTAATCCAGAGTTATATTGTTTTAAAGTGGATGATCTCACTGACGCTAAACAGATTTCAAAAGCCGATAGGAATATTATAAGGGCTTCCCTGATAATATTCCTACTACCAGGGTAAGATGGCTCCATAGTGGATGAGGAGTAGATCTATCAACAGAAAGCAGCAAATTTTTATTTGGATTTAAGGTAATTGGTTCTTTAGTTAACAATGAAAAAAATAATGGGTACCATGGCTGTGTTGGCCACTGAGGTTCTACCACTATGCCAGTGGCCTCATCATTAACAATCTTTTGTAATGTCCTAGAAATCATAGAAAAAGGAGGGAAAGCATAGAAATCTAATTTGGTCCAATTTATTGTGAAAGCATCTACAAACAATGATTCTGGATCTTTATACCAAGAGACAAACTTACGGCATTTGGAATTAATTCTGCTTGCAAACAAGTCTATATGAGGCTTATGAAAAGAATCAAGTATTTGGTTATAATAAATATTATTTAGTTCCCATTCTGCTTCTGGACTTAAATGCCGAGAAACCAAGTCAGCTTCTATGTTATCTGAGGGTT
Source organism: Anthonomus grandis grandis (assembly GCF_022605725.1). Classification (NCBI taxonomy): domain Eukaryota; kingdom Metazoa; phylum Arthropoda; class Insecta; order Coleoptera; family Curculionidae; genus Anthonomus; species Anthonomus grandis. The sequence goes on along the minus strand of NC_065559.1, from coordinate 15,737,378 downwards.
TAATATAAGAAGCAAAGATAAATAATTGTCTCTTCTCGCACCACTGCCAAATTTTGTAACACAATTTTTTAAGGTTTTTGAAACGTACATCCCCCATCTTGTTAATAAAGGGCATGGCAGTGGTGTTATCAATGCGTAATAAGATATTACAATTTTTAAGATTAGTAGCAAAATACTTGATAGCGAAGATTTTCTTCCTGAGACCAGTATCCGGGAGAAGAAACACCTAAACAATGTATCCCCCCCAGCCTGTTAAGGAAGCGTCTAAAAAAATTTCTAATTGAAAAGTAGGGATTTTTAATGTATTTACAGCCGTTGGAATTTTTGTAAGCCACCAATCAAATTCTGTCGAAAGAGAATTAGGAATCTTCATCAATTTTTTATAATCAATATTTGACTTTAATTCTTTCAAATGGTTTTAAGTGTAACCAACCATAACGAATTGCAGGGCAAATTGAAACAAGTTTTCCTGTCAACTTAGCAAATTGTCTGATGTTACAGGTTTTTAATTTTTTGAAGTGTTTTATAAAAATAATAAGCGCAGATATCTTCTCTCTCGGTAGAGAAATTGACAGTATCATACACAAAACCTAGATATTGACTTTTATGTGAAGGATGCAATGCACTTTTATTATAATTTATAAGAAAACCCAGTTTTTCTAAAATTTTAATTGTTAAATTAACATCATTTACACAATCATCATGAGTTTTTCCAATTAAAAGAAAATCATCCAGATAAACTACTGACATTAATTGTTGTTTTCTTAAACAGGCCAGCACTGGCTTTAAATGTTTAGTGAAAACTAGTGGAGCACAATTCAGACCAAAAGGAAGGCAAGTGAACTCATAGATAATGCCCAGAAATTTAAACCTTAGATATTTTCTATCAGATCTAGTGATCGGGACTAGAAAATAAGCATCCTTCAGATTCAGTTTTGCTAAAAAATTTTTTGGTTGTAAAATGCGCGCCACTGTTTTTTGGTCTTCCAATTTAAAATGGTTTGTTTTTATGAACCTATTTAAATTCTTTAAATTAATAACTAGTCTAAATGAACCATCATGCTTAGGCACAGTAAAAACATTGGAAATAAACTGACCTTTATCAGGTTCTACTGCACATATAGCACCTGAAGTTGTTAATTTATAAATGGAATTCATTAATACATTACATTCCTTGTCAGAACGTAAGGGTTCTTTTGGAACTTTTGAGATGTTGTGCATATAAAAGGAATTTTAAATCCTGAGACATAAGAGAGAACTTTCTTATCATTAGTGATTTTTGTCCAGTTAAGATAAAAATTTTTTAGTCTGCCTGCAATGCACATTGAGCCTACCTGAGAAATTGTTAATATATTTCCCTGAGAGTCTTGCTTCTTAGGTTTTCCTTCCTGGCCTTGTTCCTGGCACTCCTCCCCTCCTGATTTCACGGGTAGGGTTTCAGATGTCGGTCTCTGTCCACCCTGTGATTCCCCTTGATAACGAGGTGGACGCCTGGAGTTTAAATTTTTTGGTGTTGTAAATGAGGATGGTTTTTTAAAGGCTTTTGGTTTTGTCGCTTTTAATTTTAAACCAGATCTCTCCATCTCCTTCGAGGCTTTTAGTCTCTCACCGAGATTATCTCCGAAGAGCCATCCGTCCACTTGGACATTTGATAATGTCTCTCTCACTTCCTTCTTCAAATCCAAATAAATTAGTTCTCGTCTGGACTTGCTTTTGATGGAAATCCAACAGAAGACGAGCAGCATCATTAACAAGCTGGATGACAACTCTATTATCTTCTTTTTCAATATCTTTAAGAAGATTAGTCAATGCTTGCCCCAAAGCCAATAATGCAGATCCCACCTGATTTTGAAGCTCACTGATCTTTTTATCCCTCTGAGCTATAACATCCCTCATGACCTTAAGAACCTCCTGATTGACCTTAGGAGGCTCCAACAAGGGGCAATTTTCTGAAGGGATATATTTATTAATAAATGAAACCCTCTCATCCTCTAATAATCCTTTTTTCAGCATGTCCTCCCAACTTAAAGCTACTACCTTTTGAAATGGAGGACTAATATTTCTTTTTGGTGCTAAATCATAGCCCAATATGGACAAAACTGTTGCGTTCAAGTCTGAATCTAACAGTTGAGAGGTGTTATTTTGATTATTATTGTTCTCTTGGTTATCTGAAAATAACCACACAAAAATTTAAAAAAATCAAATTTTATTTTGAAATAAAGATGAAATATTATACATTGCATTATATTCTCATGTTATGTTCTCAAAACACAGTATCAGAGTACAGAGAAAAAAGAACTATGTATAATATTTTGTTGTTTTTATTTGCCATTTTCAAAACAACATTTTTGCACAAAACTTTTTATTTATTTATTTTTTTAACATGGCTAAAAAACAAAATTGTTTGCTTTCAAAACAAACTATTATTAATTTTGTTTTCAAAAACAAAAGAAATAATTAATAAACGGGCATTTCTGTGCAAAAAATATTTTATGTTTACCTCTCGACTGCATAAGTAAAGACCAAATGGAAGAGGCTTTATCGTTCCAGTCGTATATCAAAACAACTTTTATCTTGGTCATCCTGAGACTCACACTCAGGAATAAGAGAGATAGAAACATCATCCGCTCTTGATATCAAATCAGGTGAGCGTGAACGTCTTCGTGACGCAGGCGAACGAACGGCGTACGTTTTACTTTTGTTCGATTTTTCTCGCCTCTCAAGATCTTCAAGACGTTTATGTATACACCTGTATTTCTTCCTTAGGGTATATTCGTCTTCTGAAGAGCTGCTATTGTTCTCCCTCTGCCTTTTCTTTGAATGTTTCCCCATATTGTTAGATGATATCAAATCACCCACAAAACTATGCAAAACACAAATAAAAACGCACTTAAAAATTTAAGTTTTGTCTACCGTCTTAAAACGATAAGCCTAGCGGTCGGCACAAAAATAGAGAATAATATTTCCGTGAAGAGTGCAGGTGACGACAGGGTACTAGGGATGGGCTAGGATGGGCGATTTTGCTTTAAAATTTGTGGCGGTTAGTATAGGAATGGGGGGACTACATATATCGTTATTTACGAGACGAGGTCAAATATAATTACATATTATTACATTTACTTGTAACCGCCTCTCAAATTTAGCATTTCTTTATTATTAGATAGCGAAGAAACGCAAAAGAAGAAATAGTAATAATTCCGAATCTTCAGTGTCAACAGTGAGCACGATGTCCAATTCTAGTAGAAATAAGAGGAAGGAAAAAGAGCATCATAATAAAGAGAGGCATAGGTACAAATCAAAAAGGTAAATATTTTAAGTTTTTATGCATTAAACATTTTATATGTATAATTTTTATGTGAGAACCGCGGGTTGGGCCAAAAAGGCCAAGAAATAAAATTTCCTATCAAATGGGTTTTAAAAAAACAATTATGGCGTACATATTTAAAAAAAAATAGTATACATCCTGTACAGGGACAACTAGTCAAGTAGTTCTATATCTAAAAATTGTTATTCATGCTTAAAGAACGTGCTATATTTTATAAAAATATCTAGGATGTTATAATAAAACAATATTATTAAAAAAAGGTTATAAAACTTCTTCTACAGTTTATTTCACAAGTTAAGAGGCTTATTTGAACTTTCATTCATAAAGGTTTATATTTCATAAGTCCTTTTTGAACTTTATTTAATAAAAGAAGAATCTATTTTAGTAAGGTGCTGCTCAGTAAGGTGATGGGGTTGAACCTGTAGCTTTGGATCTTGTGAGATCTGTTGTAATCTAAGTGGTGTTAAGTTGTCCGCTTCACATAGTGCTCGATGTACATTCCTTTACCATTCCGTACATTACCTTCCTAAAAAAAAGTAATTGAAAGTTAGAAATTCGTTGATCTAGTTGTTTGCCTATATCTGCCATTTCTCTTTTCCTTATATTTTAAGGCAACGTGGTTCGCTCAAAGGCACTTTAAGGGTGATGTAAAAAACATCACCCTTAAAGTGCCTTTGTTAATTATATTCATTCGTTCTAATGGCATATTTCATTCCTGAAAATATGCCATTAGAACGGTTTCGGTTATTTGAACAATTGCGTTGGCATCTTTCCAAATACCAAATATGCCATACTCCCGATCATACTGTTGCCTTGATTTAACTGGCAAAAGATTTTCGGTCGCTTTTATGGCCTTTTCTCTTATATTTTGTGGAATTTCTTCCATTTTAAGCAAATATTTAAACAAAAAATGCCAACTGACTAACTGACAGAGACATCAAAGTCAAACTTAAATAATCACTGCAAATCATTTGATAAATTTCTGTAGGTAGGTATGTACGTATACCTGTACAGGTAGACCCTATTTTTTAATTAATATTAAAATTATTTTTGTTCATAAAAATCAATTTTTAGGTAAAACATAAAGCATTGTATGCACCACGGGTATTGTTAGACTCTAATGCCCATCAGGCGGAAACCTAGTCTACTATTTCCACCTTCCGGGCATTATCGTCCTTACAATGCCCTTGATACATAAATAGCTATTATATAATGTTTTCCTTTTCTTGAAACTCTAGGACATGCATTCTGTCATTTTATTTTAACTTATATTTTTTATAATTTTTTAACACATTTATAGAAAATGGGGGCAAAATGTTAAACCTCATTTCTTTCTATCTATTGTGAGCCCTGAAGATGAATTAAATATAATTCGAAACTTTGCTAAAAAACAAATAGTTTTCTTCAACAATTGACCAATACACCCACAAAATACCACTTCTAATATAATTTAGTATGTTTTTGTTATTGCAGTTGTAGGTTAAAAGTTGATTAGCCCTAGGATAGACTTGGCCTATGTTCATTTTGGTATGAAAAAGGGACTATTTATTTACAGGTGGAAAGACGAACCTTCGCAAATAACAACTTCACAACCTACGCTAGTACAGCTCCGATCTCAGCCACTAAGTGAACCTCTACACTCCATCAATACCCCTCCGACCAACCATGAGCGGCAAGCGAGTCCTAACTCGATCTCTTACAAGAGCTCTCCCAGGGAACCGGTACCTTCGCCCTCCGTGTCAGTCGGTATGCCTCAAACTCCTCGGAGGGAATATTATTCCTATTTTGAGAACATGGAAGAGATAGATGAGAATATGACCGCTCGTAATGTCACGTAAGTATTACTTTATAATATCTTAAAAATAGAGATTTCTGGAATCCTTTAAGTTAAATTCGTATGCTTTTAGTGACCACACTCGTTATCTAAGCGAGGCTAAACAATTAAAGCATCTCGCAGATAAGGAAACTGATCCAACCGACCAATGCATGTTGTACTTGGAAGCGGTGCTTTTCTTCCTATTAACAGGAAACGCCATGGAGCAGGAACCAATTACAGAAAAAGCTGCCTTTACTATGTATAAGGATACATTATCACTTATCAAGTATATTTCCTCTAAATTTCGTGCGCAGTCTCAAATGTCTGGAGTGCATAGCAAATTAGCTGTATTAAGGTACTATACTCAAAAGTCTAAAAATTTAAATTTTTGGTTTATTTGAAACAACAATAAAGTTTTTTAATTTTGATAATTTTTTTTGTAGTTACCGGTGCCAAGCATTATTATATTTTAAGCTGTTTGTAATGAAACTTAAGGACTCAAAAGACATACAAAAATCTGTGAGCGATTATTGTAATAAGGTAAGTGATATTGCATTAAAAAATGTTGTCAATCCAATGCTGATATGGAAATTTCTTTAAATATTAATCATAATGATAATAATAAACGTCTTTATTTTAACCTCGGCGAAGGACAGCATAGCTGCAGCGGTACTCTCTAACTCGATAAACATAGAAATAGGCAAGAAAAAAATATAGAAAGAAAATATCTTTCTATGCGCGATTAGCACTCGCTAACCTTTTCTCTATGTCACTCGGCATCGTTCCGCTTTAGACATTCTTATACTTCCCAATCTACAAACATTAGCCTATTTTTATAGCTAATAGGATTTTTACAGCCCACAATGTCAATTACTGAAATGTCATTAGATACTATCGATCTTTTAAGTAATAAGTATGCTTTGTTATTGTTTCTGTTTTAATCCTATATCCATAAGGATGCCGATAAGGGAAAAGTTTTCTTATAGATTTTTGAAGTAATTTTAGGTATCAATAAGACGGCGAATTTTATGATGGATCCTCTTAATTTTATCTCTTTCCTATTGTGTATTTATAATAGCTTAATATATTTTCTTTTTTTTTATTTAAATAGATTTACTATTAAGTGTATATTTTAATATTTGTCTTAAAATATAGATTTAAGATAATAATATTATTAATTTTGCCTTAGAAATGGAAGAGAAAGAACAAACGATTGAATTAAGGATAAAAGGATTATATATATAGTATTTTCAAAATTTGTGAAGAGTAATAAAACCCATTTTATTCCCTTTTGTAGAATCACTGGGAATTTCGGGGCGTAAACAAGCGTAGATAAACTATATGACCTTATAAACTTAATAATCGTTTTAAACCTGAAAAATGTAGTTAACAAATTATAGTTCACTCAAAGATATACCGTTGATCTTTTGACCGCAATAAAACCCTAATTATCTGTTGTAAACAAGTGATTTAAGTAAGTTATTTTTTTGTGGGCTTTTATGGTTTAACATTTTCTAATAAAATACTATTCTTTATTTAATTAGGAAGTTTCATTTAGAATCACTTTCAAGCCGACCATATTCCCTTTATCACTTCTTAAAAACGTTGGTCCTTGCACAATGGGGCTTAATGGTGTCTAATATGAGAATATGAAAATTCGTTGATTTTCAAATCTGCTACAAAAACATCCCCACAACAAAGATAAATACATATTTTTTTCAACGTACTAAAAAAGAGACGAAAGTAATAGCATGACCAAACAACCTCTTTTTATATTTCTTTTTCGAAGGTTGCCGACGGCAACACGAACTCTACCCGATCGAAGCCAGTTGAGATTGAGAGTAGAGTTTAGACTTTTTTTCTATAATAGAAAGAAATTTTCTTTCTATCGAGTTAGAGAGTTCGCTCGCTATTTACTTAATCGAGCATAGTAATGTAGTAATCTTACTACAGATCATTACTAACCTACATATATGTATAAGTATAAAAAAAAGTTAAAATTTAAATTATTCGTTATTAGTAATCTTGTCCCTGACAAGAAAACAAAACATTAGTAACTGATATAAATGCATATTAATAACTGATAATAATTGGCAACAATTACTAATTTAAAAAAAAAAGAACTAAATTAGTAGTAAACTAAACAAGCATTAACAAAATAATGAAAAACGTAGTTAGGTAGCCAGGAAAAAACTAAACTACAAAAAAAAACACATACTTCCACAATGAGATGCAAATCTATAAGTTCTCGCCTAAAAATCAATTTTTTCTGCTACCGCGCGTCAAGTACTCACTTTACACACTGCCCAGGGTTTATGGTTTCATGGAAATTGACAATTTCCCATTCATAAAAAAAGGATTATTTTACTCACTTGTTACATAAATCACTATTTTCAGCCTGTATTTAGGAGAGGGGAAGGACAAACATCGAAAAGTAGCAAAAGTCGCCTATTTAGGGTATTAAATAGACCAGGTCCAATATATAAGAATGACCGTTTAAAAAGGCAGTACGATAAGGTGGTATATTTATTGGGTTATTGTATCGATAATGTTTTACAGATTTGCAGGTTGCGCCTTTCTTGTCCTAGGAAAAGGCTTAACAATATTGTGAAATTAAATTTCTAAATAATTTTGACATTCAAATTTTTTTTTTGTACATTTGTAATAGAGGGTTAAGTTACGGTTGATTGTAGGTTAGAAATTTGCGGTAATTGAAAGGTTTCTCTTTGCTGAAAATGTAGCAAGGTAAACTGCTTCACATTGGACCTACGGGCCTATACTTTATAGACTTGGCATTGTACCGATGCTACTTTTGTAAAAATAAATATAGGAAAGTGTATGCCATTTTTCTATTTGAGTCGATTGCTCACAGCTAAAACTCAAGAAAATGGTTCCTCCCTATATCGAAAGTTATAAAAAAAAAGAAATTAAAGTTAAGTCCTCCAGGCTGAAATTAAAAAAAAAAACAAAAATCATTACATAGTGGCTTTAGCATAAGCCATACTGTAAATGTATAAAATATTACATATTATTTTTATAAATTCTTAAATTAAAAAATACGTTAAAATGTAATTTACAATTTTATATTATAGTGATATAAATTTAAAAACAAATAATTATTTATGTAATTCCCATGAAGGGGATTTTACACACGTGTAACATACAACATTTTTTCTACTACCGAAAAAAAACATAAAAAAAAATCAAAAATACCAAATTACTTTACGCACTAGTGCGTAAAAAAAAAACGTCAACAAATTATAAATTAAATGTCAAATTACTTTTTACGTCCTAGTGCCCAAAGAGGCTTTTTTAGGTACGAGTGCGTAAAAAATGAACCTCTGTAAACCCAGGGAAGTTTGCAAAATGTGTACTTTACGCACGGTAGTAGAAAAAATCCTTTAGAGAAGAATGCTTTTACAAGGGGCAATATTCGTATTCTAAGAACCATCGATTTACATATACTGGGTCTCCGACTGAGAATGGCTTTGGTTCCTTAGGAAGAATTAGTCTTATGTCCTCAGGAGAAGAAATGATTGCAAATTACTTATAGCAAAGAGGCCGTAATATATTCCTGCAAATTATTGTCAAGTTTATAGAACAATCGCTATAAAAGAAAGATTTTTTTTTTAATGTTCATGATCATTCTAGTAAAATATAAGAAAAAAACGAACAATTTAAATTGATAGCATAACAATTTGTAAACACTGTATGAAAAGATGTTTCTCTCTAATATTTAGAGTCTAATAGAAAGTTTACTAACATCTTTAAAAAATTAATACGTGGAAAGTGACTCTTTAGAAATTAGAACAATTCGTTTACATTAATTTATCCGATTAATTAATTCCGATATCGACTGTCTGTAACAGTCGAAATCAGAATGCTGAAAAGATCTTTTAGAAATTTAAAAAATATTTACGCAACTTGTCAGCTGAATCGCCAGACATTGGGTCAAAAAGGTATTCTGTCGTCTTGTCCTTTCTGATACCAAATTTTGACTCAATATGTAAAACAATAATTGTCGTTAAAAAAACCTAATTATTTATCATGAACTTTTAAAATATTATGTGTGATACATCGTTGTAATTGTCATTAAATAGGCTTTCATACACAGGGTGTACGTTTTTCAGTCCATATAAAAAATAAAAGTTAATGATAACTCGGAGACGAAACGTCGGATTTAAACTATCTATACATCAAATTGTTAAGCACAAAAAGTGACAATAAAAAAGTGCTTTCGGTTTTTTGGTATCTGTTAAAATAGGGCTGGTAAAAAAATAAAAACACCATTTTGCCAAATTTGGTTTTTTTTCCGGATATCTTCGAAAGTATTCGGAATTCTAAAATGGTTGAAACTGTATATAATTAAGGATATAATTGCGCAATTTTTCTCTTATTTAACCGACCTCGCAACTCAGTTTCCAAGATCCCCATGCCTTCATCTTTATTTTGGACACTATATCTATAATATTATTTAGATATAGTATAATATTAGTTAGATGCAGTTATTAATTATGGAAATCTATAAGTAGGCAATATTGGTATCTTTGTTAATATTTAAGATAAAGGATGGCTAAATTAGTAAACTAGTAGGATTTTTTCTGGTAATTAAAATGGTGAAAACAGAAAAAAAATTGACATCGCAGTTTATAAACCACCTAACAAAGCATTGCACTTTAAATAGTTTTTCACAGAGGACATTCAAACAATAGCCGCAGGAGATTGGAATGCAAAAAGCAGAACTTGGGTATGTAAAAAACTATATATAATATATATATATTTATATAAACTCCTGGACAAAATTATCGCACCACTTGATTTTTAGAGATTTTTTTTAATAAAGATAAAAAAATAAGCAAACTTATAAGCATTGTTAATTAATAAAAACAATTATATTCTATTTAACAAAACGAGATTTAAGTAACTAAATTCAATACGAGGAAAAGCATCGATTTTCACTAACTTCAATTTTGATACAAAAATAAAACAATAGACCCATAATGAATTCTTAATAACGTGTATTGCCACCTCTAGCTGCAATGACCGCTTGAAGTCTTCGCAGCATTCCTCGTATCAAATTATGAAAACTTTCCTGCGGATGTATTCTCACTCCTCACGAGCAGCATGTTCCATGATAAAGCATAAACATAGTTTTTGTCCAGTTCTGCTTTTTATACGAGAAAAGATATTATAACTGTTTTAACTGATAGTTATTTTTATTTAAATTTTCTTGACAAAATAATTAGTGGTGCGATAATTTTGTCCAGGAGTTTATATATATATATATATATATATATATATATATATATATATATATGTTTATATAAACTCCTGGACAAAATTATCGCACCACTAATTATTTTGTCAAGAAAATTTAAATGAAAATAACTATCAGTTAAAACAATGAAAGGTGGAACAACTTCTTAGAAGAACTTAATAACCATGATGAAAATCACATTGATATCATATGAGATACTCTCCAGTAGTTAAGGAGAGGAAGAACTAAACAGAGTTCTCCCCATACAGATAGCCGATTGAAGTTTAGTGAACACCTATTTAGAAAAAGTCAAAGCTTTTAACAATTCAGTAGAAGAATAATTTTACTTTAACAATTTCCCAGAAAACCACACTCCACTGGAAAAAGTAAATCAAGTATGTATGTCTCAGCCTACGTCATCCAGACACATGGAAAATAGCCATAGTGGTATCAATTCCGAAACCGCGCAAAACTCATTCAAAACCAGATAAATATCGCCGCATTAGCCTGCTCTACTTAATTGGGAAAATATTCGAAAAAACGATCCTTAACAGGCTAAAGGAGGAGCTCAAAACTTCTAAAAATATCCTGGTTGAACAATGTGGTTTTTACTAAAGGCCTATCTACAGAAATCCAGCTGGCGAGATTGCAACAAAGTCTAGTTGATTCCTTTAATATTAAATGCTCGACCGCCATCGCCATGATAACACTCGATATTGTAAAAGCTTTTGATAGGATTTGCATGGTGATGTTATTTACAAAATGGAAAATTGTTGGTGTCCTGGGTTAATTAAATTTACTCAAAGCTATTTAAAAAATCGCGAATTCACTGTCTCAATGGTAACACTCTACCATATACAAAAATCATAGCGGGGGTACCGCAAAGTTCCTCCCTCACTCTAACGCTATTTAATATTTACCACTTATCACATTACTCTAAACTAGCTCTTTTTGCCGACGATACTTGCATTTTCGCCAGCTGCAAATATCTGGATCAAACAATAGCTTACATCCAAATTCCCATCGATAAACTTTGCGGTTGTTGAAACACGGTGCACGCCACGGCGCACCCGAGTTAATGAAAAAGTTAACGTTGTAGTGCTGTGTTACGCAGCGTGGTGCGCGATATGTTATATAAATTCAACCGGCGCAGTCGGCGACCATATTTCCAGCGTGAAAATTTTTCGGACACGTTACTTTAAAATCGTTAGTTTCGTAGAAGGGCGCCATTCATAATTGAATACTCTGGCATTCTCACCTTTTCCTCCTCCAACCAATCCCAAAGAAAATCCCCTCCTCCGCACAGCTCCATTCGGAGACTTTCAATTTAAAAAAAAAGATAGAAAGTATAAAAAAATTATACTAGCTAAGGAACTTTATCAATTAAAAAATAGGCAAGAGCCAGAATGGCTAGCCAAAGTAAAAGACAATATAGTAGTAGGGCGCTATTCTTCTTCTCTTAACCTTGAAGACAGTATTGAATTGCGAATGTTTTATAGAAAATCATGGGATTTTCAATCATTTGTGAAGGTTCTAAATTGTTTAAAATTTGTTAAACGTTTTGGTATTAACGAATCATATAAAAAGCTTATTTATTTTTTGCGATCACTGGAATCCATCTTGCTGAAACCATACATTCCTGGCATTTTCTGCGTATTTCTGGAACCAAAAAATTTTCGATCATGTGAGCGTAGCGATTAGAATTGACGGTGACGGTACAGGCAGCCTCTTCGAAGAAATATACACTAATATATAACCATTTGTATCAATAAATATTGTGAAATGAAATTTTAGGTCCTTATTTTTTGCAATTGCATGTTTTTCGGGTATAAAGAAATCATGTAATTGACTCAAACTTGTATATCATATGGCTTTTTTTATGGGGTTTAATTTTAATTTCAAAATTTATTTTTTCTTTTTAGTTAAAAATGATTAGTTATTGTGAATATTTCAAATATTTCAGAAATAAGTCAACTAAGTTAAAGAGTACCAAAAAATTTATCCTTTGGTGATTTAAATTTCCGTACTAACTATCTTTTGACATTTGTTTTAAATTGACTTAATTATTTTCTTTCTTTAAATTTATTTTTAAGAGAGATTAAAAAAGATACACTAAAAGCTTTTTAAAAAATATACATATAGAAACTAATTGTTCCATTATACATAAGTTGTCATTTAAAAAAAGTGATTAAACCCCAAAAATAGCTAATATCATTTGTTAATAACTCATAATGCAACGTAGATATTAATAAGTGTTTCCTTTACACCTTTATGTTTTTTGTATATTGTAGATTGTAGAATTACCTTATTATAAATTTAAATATAATGATTATTTGTTTAATTTCTGAGAAAATTTGCAAAATATTTTTTTATGTTGAGACAAATATAGTTTTCATTTTTACTCATCAATTTCATAAACATATTTTATGTAGGTACTATAGGATCAATTGAAGGAAACATCACATGTATCCTATGTTAATAAATAATACGTTAAATAGTTAGCTACTAGTAGCTATTATTCTTTGGGATCACGCACTGGATTCTAAGTAAAAGTATAGAATTGCTTCACAATGCTTATAATTTACAATTGATACTAAACAAATTTGCCTGAATGGTTTCGATAAGAAAATTAGGGTCAAATTATCTAGGTAGCACATGCCCCAAAGCACATAATATACACGAAAATAGGTAGTAGAGATTACAATAAATTTGATTTCTTAAGAGGCCGTTGCTTGCATTCAATGCAAACAAATTCCATCTATTAATGGGCGGTGGCCATAACTAGTGTCACGTGTATTCAATCGGAAGATGATTTCGTTTTGTCGACGCTTTATTTCGATGTCGCCAGACTTAGGAATATTTTGTAGCACTGTGATTATTTAAATACATGTGAGCAATATATAACTTTATGTATTTGGCGTATGGGTTTTTCTTTAATTAAAAAAAAATACATAGAGCTACCCATTTCTAATCACTTATTTCAAACAAACTTGTCAGTAAGAGCCTGTGTATATGTTGTTAATATTATAGTGATGAAAATTATATCTAAACATACAAAATCTAAAGGCTTGGATTACATATACAGTGTATTTTTTATATCAAAAAATATTCTGAGAAGTATTCCAAAAGCAATGAAAAAAAAATTGGCAAAAAAGTTCTTATGAATATGTGTCTTAAACGTCGTATATTTTAAACTACAGGGAGGTAAACCTGTAAGAAAAAGACTTTTTTTAGTAAGGTTGATTCTCTATTGATTTTTATCTACTCCTAAGAATCTTAAATTAAAAAGCATTATTTTCACTAAAATAAAAAACAAAGTAATAACTATATTAAAACATTATATTATAGCAATGCAGACAAAATAATTTAAACTTTTTTTTCAATCCTTTTCCAAAAATATTTTGTTCAATGGTCATAAAATCGCGGATGACAAGAACAAGGAATACGTTACCGAAATCTGTCGCAATATTAAAAAAAAAACTCTCAGTATACAAATAAATAAAAAATTAACATACACAATATATATTTTAGTCCTATGGTTGGGACCTTTGGTGTGATACTCAAATTACGAGGCAGTTTTACCACTAATCAAAACTCTTAATTTTAATCTTGACACGTGCTTCGCTAACGATATTATCATCTTCGGGAGAAAATGGCCAGACGAGCTGCGTAAATAATTTTTAAATTTCTTTAGTTGGAACTGGAATGCTGAACTGGAAAACAAATTAAAGTAAACAAACTGTTGGGACTTCTAAAAATGTTACTTTCTATATATTGTTTTTAACAGATTAGTCCGAAACTCTCTAATAGACATAGATTCAGAAGGATCTTTCTATATAGTGTTTACAGCATTTAGATATTTTAGTGAACTATCTTTTTAATGTTATGTAATTTAATGAACTTGTCTATTGCATTGGAATATATGAATTGTACACTTTTGGAACTCGCCTCAATATCTTTGTGATATAAAAAAACTTGTAGGTTATAAAATAACCAAATAATTGCGGGGCGCTTGTCTCATTGCAGAAGCCAATATGTTCTATAATAGTATAGGTGTAAAATCGAAATTTTTAAATTAACTTTTGATATCAGTCAAAATCCAAAATATAAGTGAGCCATCGTGGGCCTTTAGCCATTGTGATATGCATCTGCATAGGTTTTATGAAATATTAAGAAATAATTTATTCAGTCTGAAAATTTTGTCTTAGATTAATAAAACAATAAAAACGAAAATTTCAATTTTCAGATTTTATAGTGACTCATGAATTTTTTATAATTGATTAACTAAAGTCGCTATTAATTATTACAATTTGAACTTTTATGATTAAACTTTGTTTCTAATTTTTGTTTTGTACGCTCTTCGCGAAATCTAATGCGCTGTTCGATTTATTTATACTCAGTCTCAGATCTGCTTAAAGAATGCAGGCATTATTTTTTTAAATTGCGTAGTAATTTCTTATTTATATAAGGCTTCTGAGAAGATTGTTCGTAATGGTAATCGGACTGAGTTGTTTAATGAACTGTCAAGTCTCGTCTGTTGCACGTTTTTCCTCTGGTTCTCTATAAAGATCAGCCATATAATTGTTGACATTTTAGTTTTTGGGTAAAAATCTTTAGTTTTTCAGCAATATTTATGTTCACTATATATAAGTTTTTGATCCTGTCTTTAAGATTAATATTATTTTCGTTTCGCCTGTATTGTACAGCCTTAACAAGAGCCATTCTGCAGCGTAGAATATTATTGCTCAAAACACGTTTTAAGCTTCCAGAAATATTTCTTGATTTAGAAATATCCTTCAGTTTGTTACAATAGTTCCAGAGCAAATAATTTGTACATTCTATTTTCTGTACAATACATAATTCATTTGGTCTACTATCCAGATTTTTTATAGCAGCTACTATCGCCATCTGCAATCATTTTATTGTATATAAGGTTATACATTTTATGGCTGAAACAAAATGCTTTAGCAATAATGCTTGCTTCTATAGCAGTTGACGTAAAAGTACAGTTTTTGTAACAGATTTGTTATCCAGCTCCTTCTCCTGCATTCTTTGCTCCTTGGCAAACGCAACAATATTTATTTTTTACACCTTAATGTAAATTTTTTCTCGCCTTTAGTCGCACAATCGCAGCAGTTCCCGAAAGCGAATTGTAATTTCCTCCACTTCTATACGAGCGCTGCGTCCAACTTCCATAGCAAACAACTGTTAATATTGGAACTTCATTAAGATCTACATGGCCACTTTCTATTGCAATTTGTTTTTCTTTTTCAGTAACTTTATTCATTGATTTCAAAGCATTTTTTCCAGGCTGTATAAATTTCGTTATGTAGCTTTTTATATATCGTAAAACTTAAACCTGGAATATCAATAGCCTTAGTAAGATTGACGAGTTGACTATATCCTTCTTCTACATTACGTGCTGCTGTGATAGCTGCAGTATTTATAATAACCGTTTCTTGGACTTTCAGGACAAATGAAGATTATTTTTGATAAATCGCAAAAATTGCATTTGAATGTAAGTCGCGATTGGTAGCCAATCTTTGCTTCCTTTATCACTCGCATAGTAGCTAAGCCACAGTTAAATAACTTAGAAACCGTAATAAAGATAAAGATTTCCAATACTTAAACCATTGAGAGTTCGGCATCATCCTTTAACAAAAATCCTTTTTTAATGTGTTAATAAATAGTATAATATTTTAATTAGAACAACTAAAAAGCATCTAATTTACAGAAATTTTAATTTAGAATTACATAACTTCTAATTGCAGTTTCAATAAAAATTAGCCTGTTAAGAAGGCACATAATAAAATAGTGAATAAAATGAAGTAAATCAAAATTTAGTAAATTGATATATCCTCTAAAGAAGCTTATGTTTAGCGAGACTAGTTAGGAACTATATAAATCTAAATTAAAAGGTGTAGAAACTAGGAACTTTTTGCTTATATAAGATTATTAGGAATTAATTTAAAAAAATCTTACTTCGTTTAGTCTTGCAGGCGAAATATTTTCTCTTCTAAAAAATATGTATTTTATAGGGTGTTTTAATTATAACTCGCTGTTTTTAAATTTATATCGCTGTAATATTATAATTTTGCTAACATGAATTAGAATTTTTATTTTGAGATTTTTTAAAAATAATACGTAATAATATTTCATACAATTATATTATAGTTTATTAAATTATCAAATCCTTCAATGACTTTTTGTTTTTAAATGTAAAATGGAGAGTTTAACTTTAATTTCTTTTTTTATAACTTTCGATATACGAATTCTACTTCACTTTTTTTATTTTATTTTTGTAGAAGTTGCATAATTACAATTTCATAGAGTATAGGCCCATATGCCCAAGATGAAATAGTTATATTTGCCCACAAATTTCCCACCTACCATCAAATTGTAATTGAACCCTGTATTCTTCTTCTTCTTCTTCTTCAAGGTCCGCCTCTTCGTCGGAGATTGGATATCATCAGGTCAATTATTATTTTACTGACAGCTGGTCTAAATAGTTTATTTGATGTGAGTTTAAACTAATCTCTTAAGCTTCTGAGCCAAGATGTTCTTCTTCCCTGTCTTCTTTTTTCCTTTATTTTCTCCTGCATTATGTTTTGTAGTAACGCATATTTAGGTCCTCTTATTTAAGTTCAAGAAGTATTTAAGTCTTCTTATTTTTAGTGTGTTAACTACCTCCGCCTCCTTTTAAATACTTAGTCGCTATTTCATGTTCGTTACTTTATCTTTCCAGAATATTTTTAATATGCGTTGATAGCACCTTCCAAAGGCATAAAATATGTCCATTTCGGCTTTTTTATAAGCGTCCTAGCCTCAGCTCCATACAGTAGAGTCGACAATATGTAGCACCCTAATATTCGTATTCTAAGCTTTAAATTGATGTTTCTGCTACATAGAAATTTTTGGTAATTTGACGAATGCTACTTTTGCTATCTCTATTCGGGATCTTATTTCAATTAATGTTACCCGTTTTTCTGTTATCCAGCTCCTCAGATATTTATACTTCCTTACTCTCTCTATAGGTGTATGATAAGGTTATCTTGGATATTTTCTCGTTTGGTTATTACCATAAATTTAATTCTTGTCTGTGTTAAAGCTTCACGGAAAATTGCCTCGCTGTACAAATTAGACAATAATGGAAACGTAAAATAAACCAGTAAAAACTTAAATGCCAGATCATAAGATTAAAAAAATTATAAATTATGACCAGTTGAAATGGATTTAGAGCAAGAAACATGCTTTTTTTCCAACATATAATAACGATTTTAATATTTGCACAGATCATTTTATTAATAAATTAAAATTTTACATAGAAAAAAAAATACGCATACAATAAAACGAACAAGAAAAAAATTGTGGTAAGCAAGTTTGTGTTTTGAAGAAAGTTGAACGGTTTTATTATTTATCGCCTTACTTAAGATATGGATCTTTTAAAAAAATTTATACAACAACCAAATAATAAGCAGCTAAAAGCAGAATACAAAAGATGCAATAATTTGGTTTATCTCGATATAAAGAAAGCCATAGTAAGATCTTATGGAAAAATGTTGATCGTTTGTGTAGCAGAAAGAACTGCGAGCAAAGGCAGATAATAAATTTAAAAAGCGAGAATGGTGATGTTATTTCTGAAAATAAGGCACTGTTGGAATATTTTAATGACTTCATTTATTAACATAGGACCAACATTAGCCTTAAAGTTTAATTTTCAAGAGAGTTAAGTTTAAGGTATATTTGTGGAAGAGTCTATGTTTCTCTTTTTAGCCGATCAGCAAGAAGTTGAAAAAAGTATACACCTACTAAACATTAATAAAGCGCCAGGGCATTACAATTGTTGTGACCAGCACAACTTTAGTTATAAGGACAATAATAGAAAAATGCTTAAAAACAATTATAGTGACGCCATCTAACTTTGGACTTAAATAATATAACTGTGACGTATTAATAACGCGCGTCGCCGTCCGTCGTCCACCCCAAATCAATCAATAAGTAGGTAGTATGAAGTCATCGCTCGACCAAGTAAAAAGTAGGTCGCGGTCGCCCTTCGCACGGTCGGTCTCCGTCTTGAACTATGCTCCCGGTTTTGGCGCGCAATAACCGATCGGCATCTCTTATGTGCTATTTATAGCTCGCGGCGGTACTTCCCCGGTATTTTTCAACTAAGCTTTTAGATGTTTTTATTTATGTTTTTAGTAGTGATTTGTACAACGTATAGTTTTGTAGACTATATTTTGGACCATTTTATAAATTAATCGGGTTTAATAAAGTTGTGTTAAACCAAAAGGTGCTTGATTTATTTCCCAAAGTAAGGCGAACCCTTGGGCAAACCAGTGATTGGAAATACAATAAAATCCCTCAAGAAATTAGGAGGGTCTCTGCTCCGTGCAGTAGAGCGCTAAAATTATTGTGGAACATAACCGCCACAACAATCTTCAATCAGTTAACAGAACAGCTGTATTCTTCGACAACTTTATGTAAGTTCGCTTAAACTTTTTAAGCAAAGTTGTCATATAAATAGCCCCTAAAAATATATTTCTTTTATTCTTTTAAATGTAATATGACTATCATTGTATATGCTAATTAATTCTCTAAAGACTAAAAACAAAATTAATCTTTTTGTAGATTTAATCTTATTCAATTTGATAGAAAAATTCTAATATTGGATTGGCAATTACTACAACAGCAAAATCATGGTAATTTCGCGCCGTGCCAACATTTAAACTGATTGCATCAAAGCAGTTGAACTGCAGCAAAAATTTTTGGGTAGTTAATGTATGCTGCGAAAAGGTTTCTGTTGTTAAATGCCTGATTGCAAAGTACGGAGTCGATAATTAGTTGTTCTTTACACCCCATGACACCTCTATTGCTATAATGCTATTCTAGTCAGGATGTCTGTAAATAGGTTGTGTAATGCAAGATGTAAATAGTTTATAGAGTGTGGGTCTTGAGTGTTTTGGCAGTCCTTGGACAAGAGATAAGTGGTACCTTCTGTTAAAAAATTGGGCAAATTCTGAGGATTTATAAGCACGTCGTTTAGAAGATTGGTCAGTTGATGTGTTGAGCACAATTTCTTCATCCAGTAATTTTCGACGGGATCTGGGCTGAAGCTTTCCAGTTATGCAGTTTTTTTATGTTAGTCACTTCGTCAACTGAAAATCGTTAAAATGCCATTTGAATATATGTTTGACACTTTGCTCGTTCTTCAGTCAGCTACTCAGTGTCCAGGTTGCATTCACTAGGTGTTGTTAATTGAGTGGCCCAGAACTCCTCGATGTTTTCTTTAGTGGGGTAAATGCTAACGGCAGTATTTGTTGGAGAATTTTCCTTGAGGTTTCGATAAAATTGCTTCTCTGAGCGTTCAAAAAGTAAATATAGTTTCCAAAAGTTATCTTGTTTCCTAAAAGTTACCTTGTTTCCTTTTATTACTGGAGTTATGCCTCCTTAAGCGACTTAAAAAAATAGATAACTTTTGTTTAAGGGTGGGTGTCTAGACATTGTTCTGAAGTACAGTTTTCTGGGTCCTACTGTGTACGTTGTTGAGTCTGACGCATTACTTCCTCTACTGTTTCTTGTACTTTTTTGGTTTTGGTACCTCCGATGTATTCCTTTAGCCGGTCAATGTCTTTCCTAATATCTTCACCTTTTTCAGTGGTTTCCTTTCCCATGGCGGTGTCGGTCTTTCATTACGTGTAATACTTTGCTGGTTATTTATTATTTTTAATCCCAAGGTTTAATAATAACGGTAGCCGCACAGTAGATTATTAGATGAAGTTGTTCGTATGTCTGTAAGAATATAATCAGATATAACTAAGTTGGCAGCATTAACGAGAATAGCCAATTTGCAGGAAGAGTCGGATTTCTGGGATCAAATTGTTTCTAAGAATGATGCGGTATTGTCCAGTGACTCTCTGCTCAGTCACATTTATCTTTGGATATTTTCTGCAGTATTTGGCATGTAGCTGTTGTCTGTAGCCAATCATCTGTCGACCCAGATCAGTTTGGGGGTTGTGGTGGTGCTGTAGTTTCTTGTATGGCAAGAGCCCGCCTTCTCAGCACCCTGCCACCGACGGCCGCATGCTTTCATGTCCAGACATGCCCTGGCGATTTTCAGGCAGCGACCTTTCTCCGAGGCTTCCATTGTTCTATATTTTCATGGGTGTGTGCCACCATTTAACCCTCCTGGCCCAGGTTGAATATTATTATTATTTATTAGGTTGGTAATAATTCTGATGTTATCATGCTATCAATGTTAAGATCTGGAAGTATTTTGATAAGTTTATTTCGGAAGTCCACTTTAGCAAATATTCTATATATTGAACCCTGTATACAAATCTACAAAACGAATGAATACATTTCAAAATGATTTGCAAATTGAATTTCGCACTATTGTAAAGCCTTTTCCTGCCTTTAGCTCATTTTCTCTGGGTAGGTTTCATGATAATAAAGTTCAAAACACAATCTAAATAGTCGATATATATTCTTGTAAATACCACAATAACAAATTTCAAGAACTAAGCATTTAAACTAACACCAACTATAAACAAACAAATGAGTGAAAGACGCAAAACCTTCTTCGCAACTTTAAGATCGATCTGAAGTTATCACTGACTACATTTGCAATTCGCGGCATAGAAGTATTACTATATGTTAAGCAAATGGGGATACAGCTATTTTATCAATTTAGCCCGCATGCTTTGAGGCATAAACGAATATAAATTATTTAATAATAAAATTAGATCTATTTATTTATTGAAGCCGTTTTTGGATTTACGCCTTCAACACTACACAATTAATTTTTGAAAGTAGGGGTCAAATTTGGTTAATTTACCAGGCAGTTTCTGAAATTCAAAAACAAAAATCAGAATTCCGATTCACAGGAGACAACACAAAGTCAAATACAACAGTTATACATAGTTTTTAAATGATATTTTATGCTTAAACCGTTTAGGAAATATATGGTCTAAGCATTATAAAGCCGATATATACTTTGGCGAGTGGTGGCCTCTTAAGAAATAATTGTAAGGTATTAGAACAGAAACGCATGATATCGATCTTGTTCGAATCATTATTTATTCGAACAACTATATTGTATATCGTAATGCACATAGTATGGAATAACTATAAAAACAAAGACCATATTCCAGTATGTGCTTTCATAATGAGGATGCTAGTAGTGGTCAGTAGATTTCTTAAAACTGTTCGTTACGTATTACCTATAAAGTACATGAGGGAGCCGTTCCTAACAATAATTTTAATTATATGTTTTTTAGATTTTATTTAACTGTAAGTTTCTGAAGTACAAATATTCTTATAGTTCAGATGAAATACCATCTGTTATTTTTGAAAACTGTGTTTATAGAATTTTCCAGAATACTGATAACTTTATCTAATAGTGGAAACAATGTTGAAATGTTGTTTTGTAAATATTTTTCATTACTAAATACCCTTAATATCATTAGCAATAGCCTAATTTGCAGTTTATTCAGTCTAGTGCCCATAGATCTTATTGTGATCCCTATATACAGGATGTTTTTTTAATATTACGAAAAAAAACTTTATAGTTAGTAGTTGTATGTTGTAAAAGTAATACTCGATTGCAGAATAATAATCAGATTTATATATAAGTGAAATTATATATAATAATCAAATTTATATATATAATAATAAGCAGATAACATAATCAGATTTAGGCATTACGGCTATTCACAAAGCCTTCCGAAAAAAAACCACGAAAATATTCTGTAAACGAAATTTCATTCTGGATCGGAAAGTGCCTACCAATTTTCAAAAAAATATTGCTAACGATAATAAACCTCTCAGAGGTGTTTGAGGTCCGTTTCGTTCAGTGTTCTTTTTGTACGTTTAGTAATCTATGTTTAGAAATTTTATATAATAAATTGCACTTGCCACTGGGCATTTTTTATCAATGAATGATCGATCAGCCGTATTTTATTTACAACTGTGTCCCTCCTGCCGATGCCTTGTAGCCGCAGGTAGCAGCGTCCTTAGATTTTTTTTTTAGGTTTGAAGATAGTTTTTATGTCCATCCAGGCTTTTCCAAATTTAATATTGCTTTAATGGTTCTTACGGCTAGAACTAGCATTGCCTTCGAACTATGGGCAGTTTGTTTACTTGCAACATCTCTGCAAAAGTTGCAATGATGCCAAATGCTTTTGTAGAAAGAAGAAAAAAGAAACATTTTATAGTATCATAAAAATTTGTCACTTATTTTGACATACACAAAACAAACTGTTCTTCTTTAATAAAATATAAGATACTCTATAAAGAACTCAATATTTAAAGTTAAGTGAATGTAGATAACGTATATTAGAGAAAAGGACAGCAACATCGCAACCCCGCTCGATCGCATTGTTGAAGGTACGGATACAAGGAATCTTTACCAGTGACGTCGTCAAAAATATTTACATAATAAACCGGTTATGACCTCTTTATGCGTTTTTTTTAACATACTTCATTAGAGTAAAGGTTCCTATCTAATAAAAAGCATTTTTATGGAAATTAAATATTTTATAATTATAGATTTCTTAATAATTCATGTTTTAAAAATACACATTTTTAACATTTTAATATGCTTTTTTGCTGCCAGGACAATAAACAAACGTAAAATCAGTCCCGCTAATAAAACCATGGACAATATTATTATATTATTCTTTATTATGTTATTATTTATAGCCTATGAATAGATACTTATATTAAAAAATCGGCTTGAATCGCCTATTTTCCATGGTGAGGCACAAACAGCACATCACATAAAAAAATACTTAAATGAGACCTTTTTCCTTTTTTAACCAAAAACTAAAGAAAACCACAAATGCTGAGTGTAAACACAAAGGTGTTTGACAAGATGACATTTTGAGCATCACTGAGCATTTGCTTGCGGGGTTGCCATTCTAATTTTTTTAGAAATAAAAATGTTGATTTTATTTTGGCTTGAATATGTTATTTTTGCTCTTAGAATAGCTTATATCTATTTCAATTTTTTTTAATCCAAAATCCATCAGAAATGAACGTTATTATGTTAATATATAGCTCTTTTAAATTTCCTCTTTTAAAAATATGTGCAAACTTGACAGCAGAAAATCAGTGAATATATTTATAAACAAAAACCCCCTTGCCCCTGAGGACATGTTGGACTCAAAACAAACTCGATTCTAGTGTTTCAATGTGCTAAGATTATTATTATATTACTTTGAAATTGGCTTTGCGCTGAAATCAATTAATTTAAAAAATAGGGGTCAAAAGCCTTTTTATTTATTTAAATACATTATTCTATTAGAATACATTTTTTATGAATAATGTAAGGTTAAAACAATCAAACAAACATAACCAGCATAGTAGTAGTTGTAGTACTAGTGGAGTAACCAGCGAGTAGGAATAAAAGACCCTTTCCGCCAACCCTAGTATCCTCCTTCAATACTCTTGGCGGTCCTTATTCGCGGTAAGCGACAAATATTTCAAAACCAGAGGAAAACTAAATTTTTCTTTACAACACATCGAGCCCTCACCTTCTGTAATTTTATGTAAATTGGTAACTGACAATATTCGTTCAAATATTTATTGTTTTATTTTTTCTATTTAATTAATATGACGATTTCTGAACTAGTATAGTAAAATTGTACCTAAAAGTTAATGTGTTAAAAAAAATAATTTACATACATATTTTTATTTCAGAATGGCGCTATTATTCCTATGGACCAACCAATTCCAATGGGTCAGGGTACTCCTTCTCCCCTATCACCGACACCCTCTCCCGCGGGTTCCGTAGGTTCCGTCGGAAGCCAATCGTCTGGGTATTCGAGCGGCGAACTGAAGGGATCGACCGCAGTAGGAGGAGGCTCTTGTCCCGCCTCTGGCTCCGCGGGTCCTACCGGTGGTACTTGGATTCCTTTATCAGTCTATCACGCTATGCACAGACAGAATCAATACGTTAGTTATTTGATTAGCTTCTTAGAGTTGTGGGATATCGCGGATAGAATGGTGGTTACAGGGAAATATACAGGTAAGACTACATTAAATTAATTAAGATACCAGGAATAATTACTAAATCAAATGAACTCACCTGTAATGAAGTTCGATTGTAATTATATGAAATCCTCGTGAAGTATATAAGATAACAACGTAGATGTTTAAAGATAGTTAAATGTGAAACTGTAGACTAAAAAATAAAAAACCTTTAATTTGAACTTTTTAATTTTCATTGAAATTCGTTCACGGAATCGCTATACCTCGCAGAGGGCGCCACCTGTGGTATATTGCATGCGTTAAAAATGCCAAAACTTTTTTGCTCTTCTCATGTGACAACATGAGAGGGGCGTACTCGGTTTTCCGGCTTACGAGTGTTTGGAAAACTCTCTGAACGCTGATACCCAGCAGAATGTTGAAATCTGTTTGGTTGCCGCATTGACTGCCCCCCTCCCCATTTTATACCTGAAGCAGTTGATATGTTGTTAGAGAAGGCAAATTCTGTCATTTCACACCAGATTTTTCGAAATTTTTTAACGCTTTAATTTTCTCGCCTAGATCCGGACCAAAGAGATATTCGCCCGGAACTGTGTCTTTTACTGCCTCTTTAACGGGTTTTGACAAAATTTGAGAAATATAGCTACGACGTGTAGAAGTAGCTTCGTGAAATATCTGTGTGAAAAAATTTCCGGCATCTACTAGATCTGGGAGAAGAATAGAGCTTAATGGCGATTCAGGATTTTTCTTTATCTCATCCAAGACGTAAGTTAAACATTTTCCCAGCGCTGATGCTCCTTTGTTGCTCCTTTGTGCTCCTTTGCTCGCTAAATTTTGATAGTTAGTGTGACATTCGTCACGTTTTGTATACGGCTGTGATAGAATAGGATTTATTTCAGGATTTATTTTTGGAAGGGATAGAATAGAACAGTTCTTAGGAATTTTATGACGTTCCAAAAGTTGATCACGAGATTCTTTAGAAAGGCCTTGTAATAAATTTTTAATCCAAACAGATTTAATAGCCTCGTGTAATTCATAAGACTCATTTTTAGAACTATTCAAATCCACCCCTAAAACCTTTCTGACAGTCTCCGGCAACTCATCAAACACATTTGAGGCATCATTGTCAGACTCCTTGACACTAGTAACGATGGATCTGTCGTGCAGACTAATCGCATCATCATCCCATTGAGATCCGGGCGGTGCGGTGGCGAGACATCAGGAGCCGTGTTTAACGGTACCCCAATGCTCGAATGTAAATCGCTAGTCGAGCCGTTCAAGACTGAACGCGCTCGTTAGTATATTCATTTGTTACGCGGGTCGAGCTGTCCAAGCTTCGACGCCGCCTCTGGTTTCGCCGCATATCTTTTCCCCGCCGAACGCCCGGGATCGGAGCGAGCTGAGGACGAGGAAGAAGAATAAGAGCGAGACCGAGAATCGTAGATGTGAGATTTTCGATTGTGGGAGCGAGAAACGTGGCTATGCGAGGGGGAGGGACGACGATGACGAGAATGCGCATGCGCGGCTTGCCTTTCCTCGTGGCGAGACGAGCGACGTTCAGTTGCGTCATCGTTTTTCTTATGTTTACGGGATTTACGATCCCTAGATCTACTTTTAGACCTTTTGTGCTTTCCCATCTGCAATAAATATTAAAACAAGTAGATGGAAATGATACTTACATGCGCTATTAAAGGTTACAAACCTTTGGATAAAGGTAACAGCAAAATAAAACGCAAATTTCAACGATCTTTTAAGAACGCGTGTAGCACACCGCACACTCAAAACAACGAATGAGCGGTATAGACGGATGACCCTGGGATGTAGTGGGGACGGGGGATTTTCTAGCTTCTTTAAACTTGTGTGGCATGAAGTACACCAGCGGCGTACTACCTAGTTAAATATATCTTCGGAATGGACGTGAGATATAATAGAAAATTAAAGCACTTCATACTAACTTGCAAATAATTATATTAAAAGATGATCTCCTAAAACGTAATATCTTTTTAAAAAATCTAAAATAATTTAGTAGTCTTTATAACAACATAACATCAGACCTAATTTATAAAAAAATATAAAGTATAAAAAAAATATAAGTTTACATTTGACAAACTAAAAAAATACACTCTTTCTGTATTTTGAAAACTGGTCCTTAACTACGGTGCTGTTTTGGCGAGAGCTTTTCTACGACCGAGTTTTCTGGCTTATTTCAATAAAACACTGGTTTTTAATGTAGTTATCTTAATGATAGATCTGATAATGATGAAATATCTAAATTAATTGATATTTTAAGATTCTAACCGAATCCAAAAACAGCAAGGGTGCAACGAGCACATATTACTGCATTGCTGCCTGACAAATAAAGACTGTTTCCCACTAAAAGAGGCTTTATATTTTTTTCCACTAAACTTTATTATTATGCTTAAAACGTATGACACTTTCGGTTTAAAGGTCATATGGTTGAATAAAAACTTTTTATTTCATGTGCACAGTATTTTGCTTGCGTATATGCATCTGAATAATATATTACATCAATCTTTTTTGAGCGAAAGAAATTTATGAACAGAGACAAAGACGCAAGATATAAGAACAATGCGAGAAAAAGCTTCTCGTTAGTTATGTTAAAATATAAAATTTTAATTTCTAAAAAGTAATAAAACTTCTCACCAAAATTCCTACTAAATATTGTGACACTTTGACACAACTTTTTTTTTTTGACACGGCCCACTAAATCTGAAGACTTCATTTTAGACATGGAAGTTTGTCAAAATAATTTAAATGAGGTCATCTTGCCTTATCCTAACTTTAATAGTAGCTGAAATACAGGGTGTCAAAGTATTATTTGATTTATCGTTTTTTTCTTATAGGTCCTGAACCAAATGACATACTGACATAAAATTAGACAACAAGTCTTTTAAAAAGAAAAATAAAATTTCATATACAGTTGTCGTGTTTTCGGTAGAGGGCGCTCGTTGCGTCAGTTTTTACTTTTTTAAATCCCCTAACTTTTTTGCAGCTCCGTATATTGCTTTGAAAAATAACAAAATAATTTCCCTTTTTAATATTACATAAAAAATTTATAACTTATTAAAGTAAAAGAAATACTCGCACTTTTAGGTTTGCATAATATGTGAATGACTTAAATTTACTAGATTTTTAGCAATGCAATCTTAAATAAAATAAAATGAATACCTAAGATTATTGATATATTGATAGTTATTGATATTTATGTCTAATTAGAATAGTTACTAAATAAAAAAATATATATTACGACTTTTTTGTTAATTCTTATATCATAACCACAGTAATGTTAAAATTATATTTTTTTTTAAATTTTATTTTCAAACAAATATACCAAAAAATTAATAAACAAAAAAACATACAAATAACGCTACTATAACAACTGTTCAAAATGCCCTGCATTAACTTCAATGACTGCCGTATTTTAAAAAGATCCTTTTTATTTTGTAACATATTTACAGAATTTACATTTTTTACATTTAGTTCATTTAGATTATTTATGGAACTATCATAAACAATTGATTTCAAATATTCCCAAATGCAGAAGTCCATGGGATTTAAGTCTGGACTACGCGCAGGCCGAAGCAAAGGTCACGCAATCGAACGTTCAGGATATTGTTCTTCAAGGTAATTGCGTACCTGTCGAAAAAAATGCACTGGCATCTTGCATAAAATACATGTTCTGCCTAACATTTAATGGTATATCTTCTAAAAGACCTCCAAGTTCATTTCGTAAGTAATTTAACTACAAGTCTCCGTTCAAATTAGGTGGTAGTTTAGCCTGATATATGGTTTTCAATAAAACCACACCACCAAATGTTAAATTAAACTTTAAATTCAAGACGACAAAACTGCATTTTGGTTGGCAAATATGGTGGGATTAAACACTGAACTAGTGTTAAGTGGTATGGTAAAGGTCTTCTTTCTGAAGTACTTTACCAACATATGATTTGCTTACACCCGTAGCTGCCGCTATTCGCTTAGTACTTAACCCGGGATTTTCTGCTACTAAAATTTCCTCTTCCTGTTAGGAAATATTTTTTGGCCGAAATGATCCAGTTACTTTTTAAACTTTTTAAACCGATATACGGGGCTGGAAAAAGGTTAGGGGTTCTAAAAAAGTAAAAACTAACGCAAGGAGCACCCTCTACCGAAAGCACGAAAACTGTATATGAAATTTTATTTTTCTTTTTAAAAGACTCATATATTTTAAATTTCATGTCAGTATATCAATTGGTTTAGGACTTACGACAAAAAAACAATAAATCAAATAATACTTTCACACCCTGTATTTCAGTTACTATTAAAGTTAGGATAAGGCAAGTTGACCTCATTCACATTATTTTGACGTAAGGAATCTGCTGTTCTGCTATGTCCCATTACTTTCGGGACACCCTGTATGTAGCACGTTTTAAAATGCCAGTACTGGTACGAATGTGCACGTTAACAACGCGAACTACATCATTCTTTCTGGGAACACTAACAGACAACCTAATTTCCAATATATTGGCTCTGTAATTTCATTTAATTATGATAAGTGTCGCTGTCTTAATATTATATTAGGAAAGAAAGTGTCCCATTTAGACCTTTCTTGTAAGGTATTTAAGTAACTAAGGGATCAATGACGCCAAAAATGTTGTACTTGCTGCTGTATGTGTTGGTAAAGAAATAGTCTATTTGCAGTAATATTTACAATATCATTAAGTTGAGGCAATGTAGTTAATGACCAACCAATTAAGAAAAATCCAAGTGTTAGAGCGCTTACATCATTGAGGCATTGGACAGAGGGACTAGGACTAATAGTCTTACATTGAGTACAACTTCAATTTGAATAAAGACGTTAAAAGATATTCATAAGTCAACTGAGCCTGCCCTACTATTTTTCTTGAATGAATTTGGGACCATATAGTATATACGTAAAATCTGTAGTATCTGATTGTGGTCTAAAATTCTTTAAAGTTAAAACCGCGCAATAACTTGTGGATTGTTTACGTAAAGGCAGTTAAGGAAGGACAAATTGAGTTCTAGTTTGAAATGGGCGGCCTTAGTGGTAAAGCATACAAATATATAGGTAGCAATTAACCATAGTTCTCTCTTTTGTCTTCCGATCCTCCACAAGAAAAGATCCAGCAAAATCGATGCTTGTAGTCAAAAAAAGGCCTTTCTGGGTTTACTCTGTCTTTGGCAAATCACCTATTTCTAATATAATCCCGATTTAACTCCCCAGAGTTAATTTTACCACAGGTAATATTGTTTAAGCCCCAGCATGTAAATATCTTAAATGTTCATACCGAATAATTAGGTTGGTGAAATGAAAATGATTTAAAAGCAAAGCAATAGCAATATATGATATTTGCTATTAAAATCGAAATCTGAAAACTTGAGTCGATCTCCAATTCCACAGCCGACTTTACTCAAGCCACGAAATGATAACATCGGCAACATGGCTTTCAGATCCGTTTTCATTTAAGTTCTCATTGGATTTAATGGAGATCGTTTGAATTCCTCTTTTAAATTTGAGTTTTTAAGTGAAATTTCGGAAAGGAAAGTGAATGTAGTTGCTATTAAAAACTTGCCAAGTCTTAGTAACATCTCCCAGCCAGTGTCGGTGTGTTATATACTATAAAAACAGGGATCAATAGTTATAAAGATAAACACCTTGTTTGTAAACAGAAACGTGGAGCCGGCCGGCTTCTTAAGTGGGTCATTGTGCTATTTATCGATTTTCAAGTTAATTTTACATATCACTTTTAAGATTTTTGTGTTGTGTCATTTGGGATTTTTTGTGAATATCTTGTGTTCTACTAAAACTAGAAACTTATGCCTAAAAGCTAAGGTTAATGCTATATTCACATCAAAAAATGTAGGTTTTGTTTTATTTATAAACGTATTTGGAGGAAATCTGGTAAGGAATACCTATAGTATTAGTAAGTATAGGTAAATCTATTAGCTTTATTTATATATAGGAATTCATAGAAGATTTTTCGTTTGCTTTTTGAAACATGCCAAGTCCCTGCTGTATTCCTGGATATAAATCTAATTATCAAAGTAGTTTAAGAGCAGGGGAGGCAAGTATTTCTGTTTTTGGCTTCCCCAAAGATGAACAACGTAAAATTAAATGGCTAAAAGGCATACCTACAGATAATTGGGCTCCTACTCCATATTCTGTGGTTTGTGCCAAGCATTTTGGCCCGAATTATCCGTGAAGATGATTATCTTTTACCTGATGCCATAATTACTAAGATTAGAGTTAAAGCAAAATTAGTTTGCTCAGCAGTGTCTCAAATTTTTCCAAAATAACCTGCATATTTAACAAAAACAGTACCTCTTCCTAGAGAATGTCCAGACGAATGAAATAGTGAACAACAAAAACGTAATGAACTTGCCAATGAAGCCTTTGAGCAACTTGATTTCATAACAAATTTTCAAGATCTTATTAGTAATTATTCCCAAAAAATTCTAATATCTGACCTGTGAAATGTAAAAATTGTAGGATACAAAACTATGTTTTTACACTTTAAACTTGAATCATGCTGGTATAAATATTATTAATCAAATATAAATAGATAGTGACCTACATGTTAGTCTTTTAAAAAAACACTGACTTTTCCCAAAATGACCTAAAATGGATTTTACCTTTCGAATTGAAATTAAGCTTGAAGTTTGAATTTATTGAATTAATTCAATTATTGAAATTAATTGAATCAACTCGAAAATCTATTAACTAGGTATAAGTCTTCTGATTATTGTGAGCTTAATAAACCATACTCTTTATCTCTAGAGAAGTTTCGTGACTTCATTAACCAAAATTCAGATTTCTTAAAAAATGCGTTAAATTTATTAAAAAGTTCTGATTCACACAACTTAGAGGATGAAAAAGATAGTGACATTTGTAATTGAGTAATACTTTTAATATACCAAATAACTTTACTTATTTTAAAGCAAAAACGTTATTGCACATCAACTATAGTAATGTCTTGTATGTTATATATTATATCCCCTGGCGCATATTAATTGCTCAGAGATTATTTTAATCTACCCACCAAGAGGTACCTACAGTATCTTTCTTCTAGCTTTAATGTGTCACCAAATTCTGACTTAAAAAAAACTAACGAAGCCACTAATTATTTAAACATTCTATCCACTTCTTTAGCACCGACGCAGAAAGTGTTAATTAATTAATTGATGAAATTTATATAACTAAGAGACTAGACTATAGGGAAAAAAGTCTAATAATTCATTTATATAATTATTAACGGCACCTATACCACCTATAGTCTATAGATTACAACAAGTCAGACCACTCGAGCGGCCCTGAAATCGATTGCCCCACACCCCGTTCCCCACCTCGCCATGCATCGGCTGGGTAGAACCCAGGTTTAGTTTTCGCAAGTACGTTAACTTGTGTGCATCCGTTTCGCGAGGGAGTTTTTGCTTGTAGCGTTTTAGACAATAATTTGGTTACATACTACTTGTATAAATATAATTACCCAATAATAAAGTAGTATGTATTCCATCCCTATATGTTAAAGATTTTGTTCTGTATTTTGTGTTTTACATAAAAGCATTACAATCTTAAAAAATAGTTTATTATTTATTTTCTCCCCCTAATACTACTGGAATAGTTTTAGCCGATTTTACAACCTATTATCCCAAAAAAACACACTCCACTTCTTTTTGTCGGCCACCAATGTCGGTGTTTAAGACCCGGTAAATTTTGATATTTTAACATATTTTATATATATTTACTATATCCACAAATGAATACAAAGTCTATAATTTACAAAAGTACTTATTTAGCGCTTATTATGATAATTGTTTGTTATTCTTTTGCGCTTTTGTATTTTTAAAACGACCTATTTCAAAAATTAAAATAACCCATACCGTATTAAAATTATTTTATATTTTTTAGTGCGTTTAAATGTTTTTTTTAATTGTTTATTTATTTTAACTTTAGATTTATTTTTTGAATATTCATCTCTAAAATTTCAACAAATATTAAGTAAAAACTTGTATTTTTTGATAAGACTCCTAAAAATGTAGCAAATTTAAACAATTCAACAAGTAAGGTTTTTTTCAAATTCACTTTTTATATATTATATTTGACTTAAAAGACAGCCATTTTGAATCCGCCATATTAAACGCTTCCAATTTATTTAAAAGTTCAAATTCATTGAACTGATCAAAACTTCTAGATACACCAATTTTAGAAAAGGGAAACTCAAAAACATTTTAAAAACTGTCCTTGTTATCGAAAACAATCTGACAAGTAGAAGTTATGGTTTAAATAGAATTCTTAGAATTGTTATATACATACATACAAACATTGCTACATAAAGGCAAAGAAGTGAAGCTAATATAAAAAATGTGTAAAAACGTTAATAATTAAGAAACACTGTCATATAAACACATTCTATTCCAGTCCTATAAAAAAAGTTCTTATTTTATGACTTAAAATACTTCTTATGAATACTCCTCGTATAAAAATAATCAGCGCGCCTCAGAATTTGCTTTTATCGATATTTACGATAAACCCTGGTAAACGCTCGTACGCAGCAAACAGCGGGATTCAAGGTCAATTTTGCTTTAACACGGGCGGTATAGGAAGTGGTCTGACTTGTTGTAATCTATAGACGGTGCCTATACATATTTGAAACAATAAATCAATCACATAAATAAAATATTCTCATTTGTATATTTAGCAAAATCAAAATTCAACGTCCATCTCGGCAGAGCTGCGCTTTCAAAGCGTAAACGGATCCACCAAAACGGATCCGAATCTCCCACGTGGTGCGACGTTGCCAACTGTTATTTCGCGGCTTGAGTAAAGTCAAGTCGGCTGTGCCAATTCTTATTAATCCAATCCATATTCTGCTTTTCTTTAGTAAAAGTAAAGAAACCTTGAAACTCAGCAATATAATAATTTTGAACAATCTTACACAAAATGATTGTGGCCTCTGTTACTTCTAGCCTAGATACAATACTACAAGCACTGACTGCTTTTTTTTTTAACTTTTTAATGAAACTTAAAGACAAAGCATTTACTCTTTGTAGTCGTGTATACGATGGAAAAGTGGTTATTAGAATCAGATCATGTATAAATAGTTAAGAGTTAGTTAAGACATATTGTAATTGTTCAACAGAAGTAGATTACCTTATTTGCGATAACCTGTTGCCTACAATAATTGAAGGAAAAGGAAAAAGTGCTACTAACTTATTTGGGTCTGGAGCAAGCCATGATAACACAATACTTAAATCAGTCCGGAAGTTAGAACTACCGATTTTGACATCTGTTACACAATTTAATATTTTTAGTGATAATCTAATTAGTCACAAAGCTACATAAAAATAAAAGTAAATAAAAAGGGGAAGTCATCGTTTGAAAACTTGCACTGAATGTTGTATGGTCCTAGAATATTAAGTCATTACTTCTACCCATAGCAATGGCAGCCTTTCAAAATGTCATTTTTCGCATTTTTATTTTTTTACTACACCTGTTCGGGTGTAATTCGTTTGTAGAGTTTGTATTTTTTGTCAATGTCACATTATTATCAAAAAAATTAGTATTCTACACAAAAACTTATTGGGTTTACCAATACCTTTGAAAGCGAATAATACCAAAAGCAGAGAATATTTTTTGCTATTTCGTTTAGTGCAATTTTATTTGTACTTGATTTAATCGAGAATGCTTTGATCCACGTCTTTTTGCTGAAAAAATTGAAATCATTTTTATTTACGGTAGAAATCGTAATTTACATAAGACGGAAAGAATTTTTAAATTTTGGAAAGAAAACGCATGGACGACCACCTATACTCATGCATGCGTCCAGTAACATGCTATCCACCATACCTCATAAATATACCTATATCTTATAAATTTAACCAGCCAAATCATATTCCATCCAGTCAGTTTCCATCTTCCGAGTCGTAAAAGTCTAAAACATCTAGATGGTACCCAGACCTTTATATTTGGGGATATGTCAATAGTTTTACGTAAATCAACGATTCTGTATAATATTAAACAAATCTTATTAAGAATAACTAATATGCAGTCGCTCATTAGGTTATTTTATATAAATATATTTATATTGTTTTTGTAATCAAAAAGTTTTAAGTTGCTTGCCACTTAATGCTTCAAAGGCGTCTCATTCGTGAAAAATGCCGATTTATTCAATAATTTTTAATTTCTCTAAATCATCATATATTATTATTATGTATGTAGACCACTTATTATACATAGGTGTTTTCTTAATTTTCAGATTTCTTTATTGATCTTGATCGACAGTGCAAACCACTAACGATGCACAGTACCTTGAAGGAGCTAGTGCGTTACGTTCAACAGGGTATAAGAAGGCTCAAAGCTCAAAGACAAACCAACGATGAACGATGCCTAAATATATAGAAAGGTTTAGTAAGAGATCCCAAAGATGCACTATATAGTCAATTCGCAAAATTATTGGATGGCAGCATTTTCACTATTTTAATATTTTAGGTTTATAATTTAACGGCTGTGATGAATAAAGTCGATAGAAGTATATTTTGATAGTGACCAAATAACTTTTTTATAGTTTTTACAATATTTTAATATAGTTATTTAATCAATATTTAGGAAAATACGGAAATATATCTATCTTCTTTATTCGCTGGCCTACAACTAAGAATCCGTTTGCAAAACGACCATTAGTACAAGTAATGGTTTTTCAATTAGGTAAAAATATACTTAACCCAAATCACCCTTTTTTTTAGGGGAAATTTGACCAGTCTAAAATAATATATTTATGTCTTTGCTACAGTAGTTATCTACGGATGGATAATTTAGATCAATTTTTATTGAGCGACAATTCTACAGGGATAGCGATCCCTTTTTAATATAATTAAAATAAATTATAATTATATCAGCAAATATTATTAATATTGCAAATATTATTGTCATTTTCCAAGGGATCAATTTTTTTATATTTTATTAGGAATTAATATTAGTGTCATTATAATATTTACTGTCAAAACAAAAATTTATAAAAATGCTTTAAATATTAGATGACTCTCAATCTCTTAAGAACATATACGATATTTTGGTAAAGTTGTGAGAACTGTTGTTCTGTCTTTTTTTCATCTGATTTAAATTGGCTATAAAACGCGTTTTTCATGATTTAAAGTTGGTTTATCATCACACTATGCAAACATTTTTATATGTATTTTAACTATTCAGTATTCAAATTGTTTGTGGCCCATTGAGCCTTTATTATGCAGCCGTTAAGGCTTATAATAAAACTTTATCAAAACATCCTAAATGTTTTACGTCGCTCATTAAAGTATTCTCAACATCAAATCATTCATAAGTGGTATAAATACCTTTTGAGATTTAATATATGTAATCTAGCCCCGAACAGAACTTATTTTAATAAGCAGTTTAAGTTACTTATCACGAGCAGCAGTACTGTAAAAATATATTAGTGAATTCCACTTTTAAGAACTTTTTCTTATATTCAACTTGTAGGTTGAAATAATTGTACAGGTTGTTTCTATTGCTGAAAATATAAATATTAGCTTGTAATATTGATGAGACCTTACTTGAACTTATTATTTCTAGATTAAACTTAAGATATTTTATAGAGGAATTTTGAGAGAAAAATTAAAAGAAACGTGTATTTTTTGTAAATATTAGTATTCTATAAATTCTTTATATATTTACCGTTTGTACAACTCGCTGAATTAATTGTTAGGGCCTATTTAGGAAAATCAAATAAGAGTATGCATCTGTCACTGTTCAGACGCTAAAAATACTTATAAAAAGTAGTGAACTTGTTATTTTTGCATAATATTTTATATATATATATTAGAACAGTAAGTGTGAATATGTACTATTTTATGTATATCTTGTAAATTTTATTTTTTAAATTATTTCATTTTTATTTTTAGTCATATTTTTGTTTATTTAATTATGATTATCATTATCCTAGGAGTTTTTTATTAAAAATTGTTTACTTAATTTCGTAGAGCAGTTTAGCATCCTACAATTATTGTTTTTCGTTCGTGGATGAAAAAACATGATTGCTGTTATGCCAATTCTTAGGAAGATTTTTGTGTATGATTAAGTTAATATATTTATTCCTATTTAATTAAGTCTTACTCGCGGTAAGGAATATTACTGAATTTTGTTTTATTATTTAAGAATGATTAGGTAGGGGATTTTGGTTTTATTTACATTAACATGTTCTAATTTATTATTTTTGAGTATGGAGAGTTGTAGAAAAATCATTTAATAAGTATAATTTCATTCTTAATCTTCATTCTTTTAAGTATAGTTTCATTCCTTTTCTTAAAGTAAAATATTTACCATCATTATTATGTTTAAAAAAAAAGGATGTTGAAAAGTATTAATTAACATATAATAAATTAACAAATTTTACGTTCATTCAATACATCACTCTCTAGAATTAAATAGAATAGAAATTATATGCTGAGTCAACAACAAAGATATATTCTAAAACAGTTTCTTTGTTTAAATAGGATAGTAATAAAGAAGATATAAAACAGTCGATGCTTTGCTGCAGAGGATTGATAATATTTAACAATTCAAGCATTCAGTTTTTACAGCCGTTTTTATGACCATCTGATACAAAAATCCAAAAATATTTAATTTCAAAGTTCAATGGACATTCAACTTTTTTTTTCTTAATGTTTTAAATGTTTTTAAAGTTCAAACAGAGTATTATGGTGTTACTCCATAATATACCTATGTTTATGTATCACAAGTCTATTTATCTTTATTATTGCTCTATTTTATGTATAGTAAATTAAAAAAATATTTTAATCGATTTTTATTGACTTTTATTTTTATGTATCTGGCGATTATCGTAGAAACGACCGAAATGCGTAACCTATGTTTCTAAATGATTGAAATGCATTATGAAGGATTAACTAGGTGCATCTAGACGCTAAAAATTATTTTAAAAAGATTTTTAATCGATAGGACAAATTATTTGACTTTATTAAAAAGAAAAACTTCATTGTACTAAAAAATCATATAACTTATCTTGGAATTTTTATTATGTTTTGTTTAAGATAAATTCGCATTGAGTATTTTTTATTTTAAAATACATTTAATTCGAATTTATTTGAATTTTAGCCGATTCGTTAAAATATTCATCAAATCTTTCTGCTGGCAAACTTCTCTTTTGTGTTTGATTTTTTTTTTAAATAGGTTTTGTTGTTGAAAAATTGGAAATATGTATATTCACAAGGTCTATTATAAATCTTAAAATTTAGGATAAAGCACTTTCAGGTTTTGGACTTTCTTAACTTCTCTTAAGCTAAAACTACTTTTTCAAAAACGAGTTTTAACATTATTTTTTTAGCTGTATATTTAGATAGACATTTTATGTCATATCGCTGTTTTGACATATCAAAGAATAATTTTATTATCTGTGCTGATGCTTTGGTTATTTCGGTTAAAACACTTTGGTAAAATATTTTACTGATTACATTTAACATGGAATAAATATAATTTAAGTGTCAGCTTCATTTTTAAAAAGCCTAAAATAAAACCAAGATCCCTGGCCCTTTGGCTAAATCTCTTAATATTGTTGAAACTTATTGTTTTAAATTTTCGCTATTCAATTTATTACTCTATTTGTTGAAACTTTTACTCTACACTGCTGTTATATCGTAGATTATCTTTTGCATTTATTTCAATAAATTATTGTTTTTAATTATTTTAATGACATTTATTTTATTTATTTGTGGTTTCGATTAGACCTTATCTTTGTGTGTAAATTATGTCTTAATCCATTAATGACTGTTGACAAGTCGATATTGCAATTATTTCATTTATCGCATTCAAACAAATATTCATCTTTGATTAAGTGTTTTTCGAGGACTTCTGATTAGTTAAAATTGTATAATATTCTTGGGCTATTTACAGAAAATATATCTAAGTTTAACATAAAAATCATTTCTAGTAGTAATAAATATTAACATGAATTCAAAAAGACTGAATTAAAGAAAAAAAATAGTTACAAGACTAATTAACAAGGAATTATACTATATATATTATTCCGTAATGTAGCATTAATAAGGAGGAAAACAATAATAATTTATTACTAAACTCCAGCAAATCAGTTGGTTTCGCTAAATCCAAAAATTTTGAAAAATAACGACCAGGCGTTTCGATTAACAAAAAACCATCTTTAATAGGAATTATAAAACACCCTGTAACATGAAAACGATTCACTTTTCAAGATTCCTGTATATGGAGTTTTTGTCTTATTTTTAGACAAAGATGCCGCTGGTAAAATATTGCGATGTAATTTCGGGACACGTACTGTAATTTCGGATATTTAATAGCAAATAAAACTAAATAGCAAACTATTTGACTTTTTTTAGAGAGTATGGTTTATTTATTAAGATTTATAAAAACTGGGTTACATTTTTGTTACTTTAATAAATTTATATTGAATTCTCATTTTATTACTTCTAACCTTATTTGCGTAGTATTTATTTTAAAATTTTACCTTTTTTTGACTTAAGGAGAGAGAAAACGTCCTTCTAGCTCTACCTTTTATTTATCCAAGTCCAGCGCACTAATTGCTTAGTGATTAATAATTGTAGTTTTTGAATAAAGAATTTTTAGGACATTTTGATGTGTCTATTACTCCAAAAAATGGGATTAACTATTAAGCATTATTAAGGAGAAAACGTTAATGGTACGGTTTTTTTAAAATGTGTTTTTATTGTTGGTTTAAGTGTGATTTAAATCACTTGAGACACAAAAGTAGTTGACTGATTCATTTCATTCTTAGACTAAACACTTAAGGCTGTTAAAACCACATTACACTTTATTTCCTATTTTTTCATTTTAAAAGTCGCTACAATATTCAAACTTGAATTGGCCTTCTAGCGGCGAAGACTCGGTATATAACTAATATTAATAATACCATTATCAATATTAGTTATACGAAGAACCATAGAACAACTGCGAAGTTGTTCCGGAACAATGATGATGCACGCCTGTAAACCAGAAGGCCACTTCTAACATGCTGTGAATCCTCCTTCAGTCAAAGTTGTCGACTGTGAATGCAGATTGGCAATTGCCAGGCTTCTCAGATGTGACGTCTCTTTGGTAACCAGGTAGAAAATCTCTACCAGTATCTTCATCAGTCTTGAGTAGTTGCCTGAATGGGATTATAACAATGCAGCTAATGAATTTTTCCGAAATTTCTGGGCCAGAATATAGTCATCTAGACCAGTAAAGCAGGTTTTGCTGCATTTTACAGGTCACGCCGTACCCACCCTTTTGGCCATTAGAATGATTGGCTACGAATTCATCGGATGTCAAATCCGGCTCTGATTGGATTTGAGCAGCTCAGCGTTTTCGTGGATTCCATAATAAGAAACTAGTCGGTTACAGTGAATGACTCGAGGAGACTCCACACTCTTTTATATACTATAAAGGGTAATGTTGAAATCATCCAGAACTCTGCATGGTCCATATTTTTTAAATGGAAACAACAATTTTTTAATGCAGAATTAGAACGCAATGGTGATATGGTACAAATGAAAAGTGGTGTAAAATGTAAAATTAAAGAAATACCTAAATTAAATGTTGATATTTTGTTTTTTTTTTATTGTGGTTGTTGTCAGTGTGAAAAAGTGAATGTATGTTGGTGCAACTATTTGAAGTATTTTTATATTTGCAAGTGGTGTTTATTCTTTTTGAGAGGCAAAAGCAGTGTTATCCTGCGTTTTATTAGTAACTACACTTTATTACCTACTGTTATTGTATCAAATATGAGAACATTTACCGAACGTGAAAGAATCGATATCTTTTGCATGATTGGTTTCGGAGATATGTCGCGTACTCAAAAAGGTGGTGGTTTAGTAAAGTTGTTTAATGCAGCTCATCTTGATCGGTCGGCTATTAGACAAAGCATGGTAAGCAGAGTTGAAACCAAAGGTTCGTGAATTCGGGTTAAGTAAGTTCCACCCTTATAAAATATTCTTACTTTAAGAGCTATGGAAGAAAGTATACGGAAAATGATTTTGATCGCCAAAATGAATTTTGTGAGAAAATGTAGCAAATATGTAAGGATAACAATAAATTTGTAAAACGGATAATATTTTCTGACGAAGTGGTCTGGCCGTTTACTCTTAAATGCCCATGTGAACAGACAGAATTGTCGATACCGGGCGACCGAAAACCGTCATTGGTTCACAGAG
This sequence comes from Anthonomus grandis grandis, assembly GCF_022605725.1. Classification (NCBI taxonomy): domain Eukaryota; kingdom Metazoa; phylum Arthropoda; class Insecta; order Coleoptera; family Curculionidae; genus Anthonomus; species Anthonomus grandis. The sequence continues at coordinate 15,696,755 of NC_065559.1, read as the reverse complement.
TGTCGTACACAACGCCCTCAAAAAGTCAATGTGTGGTGCGGTACAGTGGAAGGAAGAGTTTTAAGATCTTACTTTTTAATGACAATCTCACTGGTGAGAGGTATTTGGACTTTCTTCAAAATGATCTCATCCCCGCTCTGATAACTTTGTATCCGGATTTGGAAGAACCCGACATGCACCAACATGATCTTTTTTTCAGCAAGAAGACCCTTGCCACAATATGCTTTACCCGTTTGCAATTATTTAGATGAAGTTTTTCCAAATCGTTGGACAGGTAGAATGAATGGCCACCCAGATCGCCAGATTTAACTCCCCTCGATTACTTTTTATGGGGATACTTAAAAAGTAAAGTGTATGTCACTAAACCAGCGAGTTTAGAAGATTTAAAAGAACAAATACGCCAGGAATTTTCTACGTGGATATTTAATTTCATGTAGAAAAACCCTAAACCAAATATTAAAATCGACGGGTTTCGACATTTTTTTCAGAAATGGTCCATTTCATTTTTATTTAATTTATCCGCTACTTTACGGATGCACTTTATATCTACCGGGTGGTGCGTCGCCGAGCGGAACATAGGAAATCCCATGTAAATTTTAAGGGGGTCAATTATTGGCTTCCCCGTACATTTTACAGAAAAAATGTAAGATAACTTTTTGAAGAGACCAATCTGGCAAACCCTCGTGCAAAGTTTCAAAAAATTTTAATAAGTGAATCTAATTTTAAATTAATTAATTCTAATTAAAATTATCGATTGTTAAAAAAATAATTTTATCATACTTAGAATTTAATTAAACCAATAGCAGTATCTGAAATATTTTCATGTGTGGAAAAATAAAATATAATACAATAACTTTTTTAAAAATAATAGAGAATTACATAAAAACATCAATTAATCAAATGTTCAAACAACCCCCCCATTAACAGCTAAACAATATCCTAACCGATCATAAAATTCATTTCTAAGGTTACTAAGTTGATATTGGAAAATTTTATTACATTCTAATAGCGATTTGTAACTGGTTTAGATTCTCAAATTTTACACTTTTTAAATGACCCCACAAAAAGAAGTCATTCAGTGAAAGAGCAAGTGACCTGGCTGGCCAAAGTATCCGGTACCGTGGACCAATAATATTGCCATTAAAAACATTTTCCAAGCACTCTGTAACCATACGGGCATTATGGGCCGGGCAACTATCCATTTGGTACCAGATCGTTTAATCTTCCTGAACAACTTCTTCCAAGGCGGGTCCAATTTGATTTTGAAATAAGTCCAAATAGGTTTCAGCTGTTAGGTTATAGTCCATAAAAAAGGGTCCAATGATATGATGTCCGATAATTCCCACGAATACATTTGTTTTTTGGGGATATTGTGTCCGAGTATGAACAAAGCGATGTTCATTTTCTTGGCTCCAATACCGGAAATTCTGAACATTTGGTTCATTGTTGAGGGTAAAAATATATTCATCGGTAAAACAAATATTTCTTAAAAAATTCCTATCAATATTTGCTCTTTCTGGTATTTCAAAACAAAATGCCATTCTTCGCTCTTCATCTCCTTCCTGCAGCTTTTGATGTTTTTCGAATTTATACAAATAATAATAGTGTTTTTTTGAAGTGCGCAATACCGTTGTATGATGTTTATTTACCTCTTGCCCAACAACCCTCGTACTAACCATCTTGTTTTCCTGCACGCTCTGTTATCTCTTTCTTCGGCTCTATTTTCGATATCCTGAGTTGAACATTTACAATTATTTATTACGGTACCTTTGGACTCAACTTATTTACAATACGTTTAATAGTTGAAATGGACGGAATGGGCTTGGTCGACTAAATTGGGTCTAAATCGACTGTCACTGATTTATTGACACTTTTCCTCACGGCAGTGACAATATTCATTTTACTGGTGCCCGTTTGGTTTTACCTGAACCGAAAATTTGCAAATTTTGCAATTACATTTAATTGAATAATTCAAGATTCGCTTATTAAAATTTTTTGAAACTTTGCATAAGGGTTTGCCAGATTGGTCTCTTCAAAAAGTTATCTTACATTTTTTCCATAAAATGTGGGGGGGGAAATATATGGGGGAACATATCAAAGATATCAAGGACATTCTCAGAAATGACAACGAGTTTCCTGATAGAATAAGTAATAACATGCTTCAAAAAGCGCGAACTGTTGCAATGGATTTGAATATAGAAATTTCGGTTCCACGTCTTGCTCACAAGCAAACACATAGAAGTAATCGGCCATCAGACAATGACAACGAATATTGGCGGCGTTCCCCGATAATACCCTACATTGATTCACTCATTTCATCATTGAATATTCGATTCTCTCAAGAAAATACTCCGGCGTTTGCTTTAAGTAAGCTACACCCCTTGTACGTGACCAAGACCAAAATCAGCATTACAGACTTACACAAGAACGCAGAATCATTTCAAGAATTTTATAACCTGGATATCACCGGAGAACTGAACCTTTGGCATAATTTATGGCTGAAGAAGGCTTTATCAGATGATCAGTTATGGGACATAGAAGTAGTTGATCTGTTCAACGAAGCCAACATTTTTACCCTGCTGTCAGAAAGGCATTGATTATTTTAAGCACCATCCCATGCACCACGGCGACCGTGAACCGGTCCTTCAGTACGCTGCGAAAAGTTGAAACGTGGCTTAGAAGCACCATAGGTGAAGAAAGGCTAACAGGCTTATGCCTGATGAGCATATATCGCAATTATTTAAAAGAAAGCAGTGAGTTTTTTAAAAAGACTGTCATAGACAAATTTTCAGCAGATCCGAGAAGATTACTTTTAAATTAATATTCATATATATTATGATTATTATATATATAATATTTTGTTTTGTGTCAACTAATTAATAAAAGTCAATTTTCATGATTTTTTGTTTTAATATACCCGACCGACCGTCTTTTCGAAAGAGGTATGAGCTGCTTCCCCCCCCCTAGCTAAAATCCTGGGTACGCCCTTGCAACAAACCCCTTCCCGTTTAAAAAATAAGGGTCAATGGAAATTTGAAAATAGGGGCGCGGGTTGAAGGTTAATAATTTAAAGAAACAATCGTTTTTCTAAAATCAAAAATCGACGGATGCGAGCGTTTTTATTTTGTAAATCAAGGTCCTAAAAACTAGCGTTAAAAGATTAAATAATGGTATTGTTTTAACAAGCTGTCATACTGGGAAAACTCAAGTTAGCAATTTCATACTTGGCAGTTGTAACTAGAATAGAAAGAGCTTTAAAATAAGCTATCATTTGACCCTCCCTCCTATTTAAGATTTTGAGTGTGGTTGCAAAGGGAATGAAAGTATAAAAAATATCCCCCTAAAATCAAAAATCGACGGGTCGGAGCTATTTTTAAAATTTTTTAAAAAAGGTTCCCAACCTTGCTGGACTGTTTTCGATGGGCCACCCTGTATATATAGTCTATAGGGTGTCAATTACCAACAAAAACTTCCCACCCCTATTATATCGAAACGGGTTAGGTTTTTATAAAATCGCTAGGACGTGTCAGTTTTATTATCGAGGGGGAATAATTTTTATGTAAAAATTACTTTGCCTCTTTCAACTCCCTACCCCCAGAACCTTCCTCTCGAATTTTAAATGGTAATAGGGGTTAAGTGATTCATTTGAAAGAACTTTTTATTCTCTACATTTTGGCACCTTATTTTTTAAATTTGAGTGCCATGTTAGGGTTATTTAAACATTGTAAATTTATAAGATATTATTCCTGTGAGTCTTATAAGTTTTAATTACCGTAAAACTAAGATTTGTATTGGAACGTGTTTTTTCAGGTTATTAAAATGTTCTAATAAATCAATACATTATTTTACTGATCTATTGACTTAGGGTTTTTTTAAATGACCATAAAGAGAAGAGGTGCATTTATCACTGAATGGCAGAAGTTTTTAACAAAAGAAATCCTGATCTTAATGTAAGTCACAGATACATTTTAGAGTTGGTAGCAAAATGTACTGAAACGTATATATCAGTTGGAAACAAAAAAAGGGTAATTCGGCTTGTTTTAAACGAAGATGCTCAGTAGTACTTACTTAGTCAGTTTTACTTTACTCAGTAGGACAAGTAGCACTTCTAACAGGAATATGACATAAAACTGTACGAAAAGCATTAAAGTTACATAAATATCATCCGTACAAAATGCAAATTTTACAGGAACTTCATGAGGACGATTTTCAGAGAATAGAGTTTTGCGAAACCATGTCCAACTTAATAAACACTCTAAATTTTGTTAACCAACATTTTCTTTAGTGATGAATGTACCTTTTTTCTAAATGGCCCTGTCAAAAAAAAGAATTGTGAAAACTGAAGTAACGACGGTCCTCACATTTTTAGAGAAGGTGCCACTGTTACAAAATATAGGCTACAAAAAATTAATGTTTGGGCCAGTATTCTCGAAAATGCTGTTATAGTACCGTTGTTTATTGAAGAAAAGGTGACTGGGAGCTCTACTTACACCTCAAATTCAAAAAAGTAGTCCATTTTTCTCAAAGAGACCTCTTAATAATATATAAACATAAGTTGAGACCATGACTTTGTGTTCCTCCAATCTCTGAATTTCTACTTACACCTACTTGAAGATGTAATTGATCCTTTAAATAACAACTGAGTTGGAAAATCAAGTTGGTGGTAATATTTTTCAAGAAAACGAACTTTCAGCAAGATGGAGCTCCGCGGCATTGTTTTCGGCCAGTGCGAGAGTGGCTAAATAACAGATTCCCTAACCAATGGATTGGTAGAAGGGGACCGATCGAATGGCCTACTAGGTCACCAGACTTAACGCCGTTAGATTTTTTTATGGGGATATGAAATTAATAATATTATTATAAAATGTAAATATGTTAATTATTCTCCTAGTTTTTGTACTGTTTCATTAGTATTCTGTAGTTAAAGCTGATTCGTAGGGTTGATTTAGGGTTATACTTACGTTTGGTTTATTATTTTTATCTATAGTGTTTAGTTTTTAAGTAGTTCATCTTGCTTGAGAGCCCCTTTTTGGCCCCAATTTAGGTTATATTATTCTAAATCCCTGTAGTTTTAGTTTTCTAGAATTTATATACTTGCTTCCTTTGACTGTCAGTATTCTCCTAAAATTATTGGTCTCTTTCGGCAAAAACAATGAAGATAATTCTAAATATTTTGACTGTTCCATCGGGTTTTGAAAGGACGCGTTTCGTGACATTTCATTCAGTTTTAATTGTTTAGTCAGTTTTTACCTTGGAAACAATTAAACGAAAGTCAAGGCGAGTTAGGTTAGTGTTTTTGACGTTGACAATAAAATGTTTTCCCGAATTTCGTTATAATTGGTGTCAGAAGTAAAGGATATTTGGAAGCTCAGTTTGCTGGATGCCTTTAACAAGAAGTCAGGCCAAGATGGAGACAGAGAAATTGATGGAGCTGCTATTAAGGAAGTTTGACGAGCAAAAAGTAGAACAAGAAGAACGAGACCGTAAACAGAGGGAAAAACAAGAAGAACGAGAGCGTAAACAAGAAGAACGAGACCGTAAACAGGAAGATTTACTAGAGACAATTAAATCTGATCTGAAGAAGGAAAATGAAGACCTGATAAGGACCATGAAAGGTGATCTAAAGAAAGAAAATGAAGACCTGATTTGAACCATGAAAGATGACTTACTGGTTTTAAAATATAATCTTAAAAAGGAGCAGGATAAACGGGATAGAACGAGGAAAATTTCAACTTCAAGCTGGCTGGGTGCTACTAAGCCCCACGTATAAGACTTAACCGGGTGCCACATCCTGGAGAGAGGTTGGTAGTACCGGGAAAAATATGCGACCGTGAATGCTATACTATCGTGAAGCCGAACATCGTAGGTTCACTATAGCTTTCAGCACCACCCAATTTAATTGTGAAGTCTGCGGATGGAAAAAGAATCCCCAAAGGATTCTTGGATTGGATGAAGCTAAAGTCACCATTGGCTTAACAACATTCCAACAGCCAGTACTAGTGGCAGAAATCATGGATGATGTCATATTAGGATTAGATGTTATGAATGCTCAGCAGTTTAAAATGGATGTATATAACCGTATATTGACGACGAGAAATGAAGAGATTTTTATGCACCACCCATATGAAGATAAACTAAACACCAGAGTCATTAAGTTATTCAAGGATATTACCATACCAGCAAATTCAGAGGTGATGGTTAATGCTACAACTGGAGGAAAAGATTGACGAAGAATTGACGACACCCTGGACACGCTATCAGGTTCACAATATGGTTCTCAACACTCGATCTAAAGAGTGGATACTGGCAGGTAAAGAGAAAACCCAGAAGATAAGTAAAAGACCGCATTTTCGACTGGAACAGGACTTTGGCAGCTTACACCTCTCATGCCCTTTGGAGTCCAGCTACCTTTGAGAGACTTATGGAAACAGTGTTACGTGGAACTTGACTTGAGAATTATGTTTAGTTTATCTAAATGACGTTATTATACTGGGAAAAACATTTGAAGATCATTTGAAGAATATTCAAAAGATATTTGTTAAGCTCCGAGAGGCCAACCTGAAGCTAAGTCCTAAAAAATATTGCTTATTTCAAAAAGAAGTTCGATACCTTGGCCATGTAATATCAGAAAAAGTTGTCAAGACTGATTCAAATAAAGTAGAAGCAATCGAAAATTGGTCCCGACCCACTGGCAAATACCACTTTAGAAGCTTTCTGGGCTTTTGTACCTATTACAGAAGATTTGTAAGGAATTTCGCTAACCTTGCAGAGCCTCTACATAAGCTCACGGAGGACAAAATAGTATTTAGTTGGTCAACAGACTGTGAAGAAGCATTTCAACGGGTAAAAAGAGCACTGTGCACATCTCCAATTTTAACATATCCTATTCCTGGACAAACTTTTATTTTGGATACCGATGCAAGCAATGTTGGAATTGGGGCCGTTCTATGATAAAAATATAAAGATGGGGAGCAAGTGATAGCTTATTTCAGTAAAACGTTATCAAAACAAGAACGAAACTATTGGGTCATCAGACGAGAGCTATTGGCAGCAGTAAAAACTATTGAACATTTCCATAAATATTTGTATGGTCAACGATTTATCCATAGAGCTGACCATGCTTCGCTGAAATGGCTGTTTCAGTTTAAAAACCCCAAAGAACAAATAGCAAGGTGGCTTCAACGATTACAAGAGTATGACTTTACAATAAAACATAGGAAAGGCGAATATCACCAAAATACCGATGCTTTATCGAGAAGGCCCTGTATTGAAACTTTGTTTGTCAACAATTGAAAAATGTCAACATTGTTTTAAAAAGGAATCAAAACAGCGTCCAGAGATATTTACTTGTAATCGAATTAGCCTTCACAGTTCTAAAGAGTGGGATGTAGCTAGTTTAATCCAGGATCAGTGTGATGACCCAGTATTTGGTCTTATTTACGAACTGAAATCTCGAGAAATTTTAAAACCAGAATGCAAAGATATTTTTGACAAATCTCTAGAACTAAAAGCTTGTTGGTCTCAACGGAGTTCGTTGGTTATAAGAGATGGATTGTTAAAAAGAGTCTGGAAGAGCCTACATAAAAAAGAAAAGACATATCTGACAGTCCTTCCTTGAAAACGAATTCCAGAAGTTCTTGAAGCTGTTCATGGCGGTGTCGGCGGAGGATATTATGGAGTCAGTAAGACCTTGGCAAAAGTGAGAGAACGATTTTACTGGCTGAACAGTCATGAAGATGTTAAACGCTGGTGCCGACATTGTGAGCAGTGTTCGTCAAGCAAGGGCCCAAGAACCCGCACAAGAGGAAAGATGATGCAGTATCTTGTTACTGGTGCACTCTTTGAACGAATTGCCATAGACGTAGCAGGACCCTTTCCTACAAGTAGCTCCAGAAACCGATATGCTCTTGTTGCTATGGATTACTTTAGTAAGTGGCTTGAGGTTTATCCGATTCCAAACCAAGAAGCAACGACAGTAGCTGAAGTGCTGTTCCAGAACTGGATTTGTCGATTTGGTGTACCCAGAGAGATACATTCAGACCAAGGAAGGAACTTTGAGTCACAAATATTCCAACAAGTATGCCAGGAATCAATAAGACCCGTACAACCCTCCTACACCCTCAGTCTGATGGAATGGCTGAAAGATTTAACCGCACATTTGAAACCTATTTGAGGATGGTGGTAAATTCTAAACAAACCGACTGCGATACCTGTATACAACCATTCATATTGGCATATCGTTGTCTTCGGTGATGAACTTCGTTTACCTTTGGACATTATTACTGGAAGACCCTATAAGTCTGAAACCCTTGAGGACTACGTCGACCATTTTTCGTTCGTGAACAATTTGCAAACCAGCGTTTGTCCACGAACAAGCACGGGATGAACTTTACCTAGAAAGTAACAGAATAAAACCACGTTATGACATAAAGGCATATTTACCGGTTTTAATCCTGGGGATAAAGTCTGGTTATATCCACGGAGGACGAAGGGCAAGTCACCAAAGCTCCAGAAGGATTGGGAAGGTCCATTCAATGTGGTCACCAGAATCAACAACGTGGTGTACCGTATCCAGCAACATCCGAAAACGAAGATGAAAATTGTAAACATCGTCCGGTTAGCGCCCTATCATGACTCGGGTGATCCCATATTTGCAAGAACGAAGCGACACAGGTAGAATTACAATCATTTAGCCATAAGCCCTACAATATCTCTTCGGCGATAAAGGGTATTACTCAAGTATAGGAATTAGTCAAATAAGGACGAACAGCTTCCTCAAGTAGTAAACTTAAATCAATTTAGCGATACAAAATGCAAATTCGTCGAGAGTTGCGTGAAGAGGAACCTGACAGGAGAATTCAATTTTCTGAGGCAATGATAAATGTATCCATTAACCAACATTGCAGATACTGGAGTAACAAAAACACACATTATTTCAAGAACAAGTATCTTGGAAAAATTAATGTACGAATAAGAAAATTAGCGACACTGTTCTGGCCCCAACAGTGGTTAATAATAACAACCTTAGTGGGATTATTTATTTGAAAATATTAGAAACTAAATTTAACCTCTTATTGTCCTGGTCTTGAAGACCTGGACAATCAATTGGATGGCAACAGGAACATAAATGAAAATGTAATATACAAGGTGGTCGTCCTTGGGATCGGGAAGTTTTGATTACTTTAAGACTTCGACGCCTATTTAATTGAAATAAAATACAGTAAGACAATAAAAACCTAATAATATGTCATTTTTATTTCTTAAAAATAATTCCAGTTATGTGGCCTCCCCTTTTCTCAATACAATCTTGAAGCCTTTCGTGGATATTATCGATAACCCTATGCAACACATCAACGAGAATTTACCAAGTTCTTTTATAATAATTTTTGTGTTAAGCTTCTGAATGGTTCTTGGTTTGACAGTGAAGACCTTTTGCTTTAGGTAGCCCCACAAAAAGTAATCGCAAGCCGTTAGATCTGATGCTGTTACAGGCCGGTTAATATCTCCTCCTCTAGAAATAATGTTTATCGGAAACAATATCTGCAAAAAGTTTAAGGCTGCTCTTGTGGTGTGTTAAAAAGTATCATCTATAAATTGTAAAAATTTATTTCATTCTCCAGGAAAATTTTAGCAAAATCTAGATGATTTGGAAAATTGAGATCTTTGTGCAATATTCAAAGTAAACAAGTCGTAAGACTTGTTAGATGTCTAATGCCTAATCTCGTTTTCGGGTTGAATATTTTGGACTGTGCTCTGCAGATTCTTTAAGGCGATCGGCATTTTTACATTTTTTCTTGGTCATTTGTGTTTGAAATTGACAACTGAACCTGTGTTGTCAAATTTATGTAGCCATTCTTTTATAGCATGAACCGAAGGAACTCCACCATGGCGACCAATATGGAAATTAATTTGGAAATGCCACTGGGGGCAAATATACAGTTATTATTTTTGTAGTACGATTTAATCACAAAAGTACGTTGCTCCATCCAGGCCACTGCTCCATAGTCACTAAATGTCAAACGGTCAGATAATTTAACAAAACAATCCACAGTCAACTAAGTGGCGAAATAGCAACATTATTAAAACTTCTCACTCCCAAGGACTTATATATTTACCAAGATGGTATGTTCTATTGTATTGTATGTATTTTCCAAATCAGTGGATTGAACAAAGATGTTTAAGAGAATGGCCGGCGAGGTCTAGGATCTCTTGATTTATTTATCTGTAGCAACAAAATATTGTCATTAAAACACAACTTGGCCCAATAGAAGATCTTCGCCATCACATGGTTATATGATGATATAGTATACAATGTAGATCTACTCCAGGAGAAGTATTTAAGAATGTCATATCAGAACATAATTTTCAAATAGATATATTTTTGGCCCTCAACAAAATGGAACGTATTTTGAGCATCATCAATAAAGAAATAGTTTTATTAAAATAACGTTTTCTCATTTTATTCGATTTTATGTAGTTTCTTATGAAATACGCCTAATAAATATATTTCAAAAACTTCTAAGTAAAATGGTCAACATTTTACACCTTTTGAATTGACACATGGACACACTAATTCCAGAGATCCTAATGATATATTTCTGTCAAAAGAATTTTTTAGCAATTACGCAGAAAATCACAAAAACAAACTTAAAAATGTTTACGAAAAAGTAAAAGAGAATTTACAAACAAAAAAAGAAAAGGTTATTTCAAAACTTAACACAAAAGGAGATACAAATGATATCTTCCATATTGAACAAATTGTATTTAAGAAAAACCCTTTAACAAGAAATAAAAAGAATAATAAATTTATAGGACCTTATGTAATTTCCAAAATATTAGATAGAAACCGCGTAGAAATATCCATAAAAAATAATCCTGATAAAAAGGAGATTATACACATAAAAGAATTAACACAACCGCCAAATGTTGTTTCAGATACCTCTCCTGCACATTCGGAGAACTAAAGGGACCCATATTCCACGACATGACTGACAACCCTGGATTACTACCCCTAAAATTAGGAACAGCCTACAGTAAAGTAAATTCATGGTCTTTTATCCAAATATTTGACTTAACCAACATAACAAGACAATTTTATTACTTACAAGAACAGTACGCTCGAATAAAAGATATTTTTGAAAATCAAACCGATGTCTCAGCAACTTACCAAATAGGTTTCCAAAATACATATAACATAGCACTTTCATGAGAAAACAAAATAATCATACAATTAAGTCAATTAAATCCCTTATTTAAAAATAGGAATAAAAGAGGCCTCATAAATGCCTTTGGCTCCGTAATAAAAGCCATAACCGGAAATTTAGATCAAGATAATGCTCAAAAATACGATAATGCAATTAAAATATTATCCAATAATCAAGAAAAGATTAAAACAATTGTTAAAGATCAAATCTCATTGCTCGAAACGTCCATAAAAATATTTGATAATAATGTAAAGAACCTAACAAAGAATCAAAATATCTTAAAGGATAAAATAGGTCAAATCGAAAATACTATCCGTACAATGGAAGTAAAGTACATGGGCAGATATAATTATCTATTTTTAGAAAGTTTACTTTCCCAAATAATTGCACAGTTTCAATCAGTATATGATATCTTCGAAAAGATAGAGATAGCCATCACTTTTGCTAAAATAAATATCTTTCACAACTCTATGATAGAATCAAATGAGCTCTTGAAAGAAATTAGCCAAATTCCAAAATATTTAACACAAAGTAAATTGTCTTTTGTTCCACAAGCTGAAAATCTTCTACTTTTCGAAAAAATTTTAGAAATTAAGAGCTATAGCAAGGGAAATCAAATTATATTTATTATTGATATACTACTAGTTGAAAAAGCTAAATATAACTATTTTCATCTTTACCCTCTACCCATAATGAGTAATAACTCTTTTAATATGATAATACCAGTTTCCAGATATTTAATATTAAATGAGCAAAATCATGTATTTTTTGAGAAATCTTGTAAAGAAATCATTCCGGAGGAATTCCTTTGCTACGAAACCAGTCCCATGAAATCCGACGACGATTCTCCATGTGAAATTCAACTTCTAAAGTTTTCACAAAAGCTGTCCAATTGCCAACCAGTCCCAGCGCATACAGGAAAAGAAAAATTCCAGAAGTTGGAAGACAACAAATGGATTGTTATATTCCCTAATCACACGGTAGCTGTTCAAAGATGCAGTAACAATATCGAAAACATCCCCCTCAGAGGAACCTACCTTCTGGAACTAACTCCCGATTGTGAAGTTCAGATTAAGAACAATATTTTGCGCAACTTTGTTACAATGAACACTAATTTCAAAAACATTTTATTACCTAAGCTTAATCTTAATCCTAATTATTCTACTTCTAATATTGCAATTAATTTTAAGCCTATAAAACTAGATAACGTTAATTTAAACGAACTAAGCGTAGTAAAAAGTGCAATTGAAAATCAAAAACAAAAAATTAACTCTATTAATTCGTATATGTATACAGACGTTAATGGCTGGATAATCACTATGTATATATTAATTTTACTTTTAATTATATTCCTCTTCATAAAATTTTATAGGAATAAACTAAATTGTAAACAGAAACAGATGCCTAAAAAGCAAAACACCCAGAAGAAAAGGAAACCAGACCAGGAAAACCCAAGTGAAAAAAGAAAAATTCAACCACCAAAAGAATCCACCAGCCATCAACCCCAGAATTCTGTAGTAAACCCCAGAATTCTTTTCTAAAGGGCGGAGGAGTTATATGCAGACACCCTTAGACATTACCATTATGAGAACTACGCCCACACATGAATTCCCGTGGAAACCCATGATCATGCAGAATATATGCAAGCGCATTTATATTAAGATTATAAATACTATTGTAACCCATTTCAGTAAGCTTTATTCTTCTCTTGACTCTGTACATGTAGAAATTAAAGTCGTGATAATTTGTAAACGTGTTGTTTTTAAAAACGCTCTTTTCCCGTTCGATCATAAAATTGACTAATAGAATCTCTATTGTTTAAGTAAAATATTATATAAGAACTTCCAAAAAACGTAAAAATTCTCTCTTGCATACTGGAACGTAGATGGCACTACATGTGTGACCACGTACTCATTGCGGCTGCTGGCTTTTATTATTTTTTTCCTAAATCAACATCGAAAAATAGTATTTTAAGTAGCAAAAGTCATCCAGAAGAACTCTGAATGTGGGCATACAGTGTTGCGTCTACCTCCATATTATTGGGTGTTTAATCTTATTGAACTTCTATGGTATCAAGTAAAATCGAATATTCGAAGAAATAATACGTCTCCAACATTAAATGCATCTGTACTGGAATTAATAAAAAGTGTAGTAAATAATATAACAACCGATAGTTGGAAAAACTCTATACATGTTTTAAAGGTAGGAAATTCTTACGCGTCTATAAATACACGTCAAAGCAGCAACAGAATCAGAAACGAAAATCAAATTTTTACAGTCGCCCAGATAAGTTCTGCACGATATATTTTTTTGCATATTTAAAGATTAAATCTGATTTTAAACATCTAGAATAATGTTATGAAAAAAACTATGATTACATATAGACAAAAAGGGTGTAAATGTGATTTTTTTTCGGCATAGAAGATAAATGTTTGTAAAATAATAAATAATTTAAAAAAATCACAGTAATTGTTAAAAATTTTGTTACACCTTCAAACTTGGTGTATAAAATCTTTCTTTTGTTTATAAACAAAAGAAAATAAAATACATGACATGCCTCAGAAACACACGTTTTTTCAGGGAATAAAGGGGTGTCAGCCACCCCCAAATAGCTTAAAAAATCGTAGTAAATAGTAATAATTTTGTTACACCTTCAAACTTGGTGTATAAATAAAAGATGATAAAATACACAATATATTTCAGAGACGCACGTTTTTTCAGGGGACGTAGGGGTTTAAGCCACCCCCAAATAGTTTAAAAAATCGTAGTAATTAGTAGTAATTTGGTTACACCTTCAAGCTTGGTATGTAAATAAAAGATAATAAAATACACGATATATCTCAGAGACACACGTTTTTTCAGGGGATGAAGGGGTGTGAGCCACCCCATCGTATATTTATTCCTCGTTCCTAATATATTTTAGTATATATATATAGTTTCCTAATATATTTCGTCCTCGTTCCGTAAATAAGATAACAACGTTTATTTGTTGATTCTTAATTATGATATTGAGGACTTTTCTTAGATAATATAACATATTTTATATAAAATTAATATTTTCAATTCTCTTATTAATTAGTTAAAAAAAATGGTTCAAGTCAAAATAATATACTTAAGAACGATGAATACAACATATTGAACAATTGTAAATTATTATGGTATATTTTACATTTGTTCTTTTGCTAAAATATTATGGTTAATGATTTAAAAAATAATTGATAATAAGTTTTTAAAATATTGCAGCATGTTTACATAGAAATAGGTTACAATACATTATTTTTGTTGGATAAGAAGTCAATTAAAATCCAAGCTCTTCAAAACTTTCTTTCCTTTATTGCCAATGTTTCGGCCTATATTACGCCTTCTGTGAGTTTTAAGTATTGAAGTGATTGAAGTGAAGTAATATCCTGGAGAAATCCCATCCTGTGTAGTTCTTTTGTCAATGTGATTCAAAAATATTTTTCAAACGTTTAATTGAAAATGTGATATTCAAATTGTGAATACTATTATGGTATACCTTACCAAAATTGTCGTGGATTTTCTAAAATATTATAGCATATTTTACATAGATTAATAATATAGAATAATTTTCATTCTCTAATTTAATTGCTTAGGTAACTATTGTTTTAAAATATTAGGACATATTTTACATCTATAACCATTAAATGCCCCATAAAGCACATAATGCCCCTTATAATTATCTCTTTAAATTTTATGTGATAATAAATATTGTAACGAAATTCGGGAACACACTTTTATTGTCAACGTCAAAAAAAACACTAACCTAACTCGCCTTGACTATCGTTTAATTGTTTCCAAGGTAAAAACTGACTAAACAATTAAAAACTGCATGAATTGTCACGATGCGCCTCCTTTTTAAAACCCGATGGAACAGTTTCGAAATATTTAGAATGAAGAAAACCACCTACTTTTAAATTATATGCGTAGTATATTATATTCGTTTGGATTTGGGATTTAGCATGTCGCGTCGTTTTTTGTCGAAAATCTTTTTTAATTTTTTTGATTGTATAACGACAGCCCTATTTATGCGCCGAGGGTTGTTTGTGTTAGCATTTCTGGGCGTGGCTTTCCAGAGATGTTTCGGTCGCGTGGTGAGGGAACGGCAGAAAGTAAAACCCAGCCATCGAGGGTACTACCTTAAAAAAATTTATTGAATCGTATTTAATTTGTGTTGAAGTAGTTTTCTGAAGATTTTCTACAGGTTAGTAAATTTAAAACTTATTAGTTTGTTTTTTTTTATTGGCAATGTGTACATATATATTTTTATTAATGTTTATAAATTTAATATTTTGCGTGAATAGGAGGAAATAACTTATGCATGTATTTATCTAAAATTGTTTCATGCTGAAGAGAAAATTAATATTTAAAGTGATCGACTGAGATAATTTATTTACTGAATTTTAGGTATATGTTCGAAATTAGTTTTTTTTTAAATTATTTGTGTGTTTCAAAAGTAAGCTAGAGCCTTGTTGAATCTAACTAACATTTCGACCCTGACTGGGTGAATATTCAGACGTAAATCATACCACAGATAAATAAATATATGTTTCGCGAATTTGTCCGTCTATCTGTGATAATACCTAGAATATTGACTCAACTATTCAACTCATAGCTGGGTAGCCTCCCGTATGGGACCTCAGTACCTTCTAGTGTATGAATGTATGTATGAGGAATTAGAAAGGAACAGTAAATAAATTATCTTTATTTTTTTTTGTTGTAACCGAAGGAAGAACTCATTACTCAGCATGATTCAATTTTTAGGGAATTGAGATCGAGGGTTTCTCTGCCGTGCTCTTTCCCCTCGTGAATTCCAGGCTGAGTACGGCATTATTTTTTTTACATAAATAAACTAAGTAGGTGTATTATCAAGACTGCATTTTCTTTAATACCATCCTAATAATTCAAATTTCCCTAATTTTGTCTTGTCAAGCGCATCCGAGATAAGTAAAAGAGAGAGTGATTCTGTTAAAAAACACAACGTCGGGAGAGTATTGGTTTCTTATTTTTTTATTTTTTTCTCGTTCGATCTTTTTCTTATTTATTAAAAAAAAAACTTATCTTATCCATTCTTTATGGACGAACATGGGTTTGTTATACTACAAGAATTATCTTCATGGTTTTTGCCAAAAGAGACCAATAATTTTAGGAGAATTCTGACAGTCAAAGCAAGCAAGTATACAAATTCTAGAAAATTAGAACTACAGGGATTTACAATAATATAACCTAAATTAGGGCCAAAATGGGGCTCTCGAACAAGATGAATTACTTAAAAACTAAACACTCTAGATAAAAATAATAAACCAAACGTAAGTAGAACCCTAAAGAAACCCTACGAATCAACTTTAACTACAGAATACTAATTAAAGTAGTACAAAAACTAGGAGAATAATTAACGTATTTACATTTTCATAATAATATTATAATTGTTCTGCTACAAATGACATATATTATAAAATATTAAGATATATTTTACATAAGAAACAAAAAATTACATACTAAATTTTGTAATTTATGATGGTATATTTTACAAGATTTGTTGTTGGCTCTCTAAGATATTAAGAAAACGAAGCGTGGCATATTAAATTTTGTAATTTATGGTGGTATATTTTACGAGATTTGTTGTTGGTTTTCTGAAATATGATGGCATATTTTAGATCCTTAGCCATTAAATTTCCCTCCTTACTAAAAAATCATTTATGCTTATGGAAGTGATTGATAAGGACCTCGTCTTAGATTTTCTATGGGATAACTAATATTAAATCGTGCTGTTGCAAATAAGGGATTAAATTTGTAAAATATTATGATTTTACAAGATTTGTTATTGACTCTTTAGAATATTATGGCGCATTTTAGATCTACAACCATTAAATGCCCGGTCTTACTTAACATAATTTATGCAAATGATTGATAAGGACCTCTTCTTAAATTTTTATGGGATATTACAATTGTTCTGTTACAAATCACAGAATAATATGGCATGTTAAATTTTGTAATTTATGATGGTATGTTTTACAGAATTGTTGTTGGCTCCCTAGAATATTATGGCATATTTTAGATCCACAATCAATAAATGCCCCTCCTTATTATATATCATTTATAGAAATGATTGATAAGGATCTTGAAATTTTGCGAATTGTTATGGTATAATTTTGCAAAATTTATTGTCGGTTTTTTGATATATTATGGCATATTTCAGATCCACAACCACCAAATGCCAACCCAAAATATTAAGGTAAGGTCAGGCCTAAGTTTAAAACTGGTCTGCTTAACTATATTCAAATAAAAATTCTGATGAGAAAGATAGCAATGAAAAGACAAGGGCAGCGAAAATATTGTGTATATTTTTTACAAAACTTGCAGATTTTTAAAAATATGCCTTTCTTAATTCCTCAATAATTGTTTCTTAGAATTCATAGGTTAATACATAGATAATAATACATACATAGTTAATACATACATCCCTCCCTTTCTGAGGAGAGCTTATTGTAAAATATAATTAGAAATTTTACAAAGTTTGTTATTAGTTTGCTATAATATTATGAGAGGTTTTATATCCACAAGCATCTATAAAAGGCCCTCCTTACTCAAAAAGATTTATAATAATCTTTTCGTAGATTCTTAATGGATAATAAATATTTTATCCTTTATATGATGCTGAAGAGCAGAAATTTGCACTTTAGCGCCAAAAATACATACAGAACTAGCAAGTAGGTATAGTTCTTGATTTAAGTCTACCTTCTGTATGTTATTGAATAGGCCTTGAAATAAATTCAGAGGTTGCCTCAATCCTCAATGATCAAGTGGCTTAAAGATACTTACATTTCCAGGCATTACAAACCCAGATTGGAGCTTCGCTCTCTGCTCTGTATCAATTAACAATAACTCTGATTTTAGAAGTAAAAAGGATGATGGGGAAACAATCTTATGTGGAATTATTGAGTAATGTTAGCAGCCTGCTATGGACTCTCATCATATATACTCCGTAATATACATAGATATATTATTAGTTCTCCGGAAAGAATTGAAAGAGACTCTAGCAAATGTGTCTGCAGATAAATGGTTATTCTGGAACATCCTTGAAGAGGGATGGGAGATACTATAAGATGTCTGGTTTGGTTTTTAATGCATGGATAATTCACATTATATTCGGCAAAAATCAATCCCTTCTTAGTCGCTCCAGCAGGGGTCCTGCTAAATTGTCGGGTCCTTGGAACAAGATTATGGTTGTCGACAGGATGGGCAATGTTCCAAAATCATCCAATATGTTCCACTAGTTTATGTACATTCTTTTATGCCAATATAGAAAGTGACTCATAAAATTCTTCATTTCTTTACAAAAAAAAACTGAAATTTTAAGGAAGCATCCTTTGTTATGAAGTTTGACAGTGACCTGCAAATAAAAATGTGTATATTTCCTTTTTATATTAATTAAAACATTCACTCAGTCACAATGTTGCTGATCAAATGATATATTTATTAATAAAATGAGCTTTATTCAGCGTGGCCTTAAGTAAAAGAGGTGCCCCGGGAAACAACGGGTTACAACATTTACTATCAATTAGTATAATTCTGGTTTAAAGTTGTGGAAACAGTTTCGCTATGCAGTACAGGACGACTGCTTTTTCTGCATCATCTTCAACCAACTTAGAGTTTCTGCATCAAGAATAAAATAGGTTATTAGATTATTGGGCTTATTGTGGGTAGGGCACCTTAATTGTGTTCCTCCACTACGGCCCTAGGTCTATAGTGAGTCACACTTAGGTGTTTAAACTTCCCCAATCAAGTCCACCTTCTTTAAGAGTTCGATAATTTGACTGGGAGATCTTTAAAGAGAGATCAAAGAGATTAAGAAGCGGAGCATCATATGATTTTCTTAATTTCTATCGGTCCATTATAGCTCAGATTTGTAAGCCTTCATTAGCAGCATACTTAAGAATGGATGGAACTTTTAAAAGTTGCTAAAAGTTTAGTTGTTACGACTCTTGCGAAAATTAAATTATTATTTATTAATTAGATTAAAGAATTAAGAATTATTGGGGGAGATCATGTGATCAGGTTGAGTTATTTGCAAACATTGGTTAGGGCATCAGTACATCAGAGCAGATTTCTTATAGATTTATATAACATTGCAGATTTGCAATGGTATATAAATCTGCAATGCAATGTTTTGTCTCTTCTTAGAGGAATCTAGGTTTTCTCCCTTTTAAGAAGTTGAAAACCTTTTGGTCCAGTTAAAATACAGTCAAATCTTTGGTCGCCATTTTAAAAAAGAAGATGAGACTATAGAAACTACAAAATTCTCTTTGTCACAATACAAGCAATTTTAGGTTGGATCCGAAGTTTTGTCTGATACTGCCAAATATGCATTTTATATAACACATAGGTAAATCATCACCTATGGCAGATCGTAAAGGTGTATCAATAAATATGATTGAATTAGGTGCCAGCTGGAATTCGAACACCTTTGCTAATTTCTGCAAAATAACTGTTGTAATGCTGATATTAATGCAAGGGCATTTTTTGAAAATAATCAAATAAATAATTTTAATGTTTAGAAATATAACAATATAGTTGTTGATTTATTAATACTAAGTATTTAATATTGTCTTATGAAATAATTCTTATATAGATGTATATATCACAAACATTAATTTAATATTTTGTATTTTAATATCTTTGTTTTAATTTTCTTTTAGTCTACAGTTGCACAATTAACTATCTTTAAACATCTACGTTGTTATCTTATTTACGAAACGAGGACGAAACATAATTCCTTAATCAAACAAACTTACCTGTATCGAACTTCATCGATTGTAATTATATGAAGTCCTCGTGAAGTAAATAAGTCCCTCTCACCTTGACTTACGTCTCCTATGGTTAATTGCGTCAACTGCAGTTCACTTAAGTCTTCAGAGAATGAGTTATATTTATTATACTATAAACAGTTTAGTTGAATTTTCCTATCACTCATTATGTCGAAAACGCAAAACGAATTATATAGGTTGTCCTATATAAGCTCATAGTACTAAACTTAAGTTACTTTCTAATAATAGGTATTAGGTATATTACATTCGAATAATAGGTTACCGTTATAAAATTAGATATTCGTATTTTTTTAAAACATAATAAGGTACGTGCGCCAAATATTGCCATTGTTCCTAATATCGCCACCCCTCCTTACTTAGCCAATATCGAGACTAAAATTTAGATGGCAGCACCAAAAGTTAGTTTGATTTGTCGGCCATTTGTTTTACCATCGAAAGGTTTAGTCTGTCTTTCGTCAGACGAAGGAGCACGCTATTTGTTTTTCTTCTCCGCGTTATAAACAAGTTCACATTTTACGTTGATTGTAATACAATCTAACCTAATATTTTCTGGATTTTTTTCAATAAGCACATGTAAGTACATCCAATGGTTCTTGAATTATAAATTGCTTCAATTATTTTATATGTGTTTCTAGGTTATGTATTTTTTTTTCTTTACGTAATTTGTTTCTAATATTGCCATCACTTAGTATTCTTAATATTGTCAGTGGCAATATTAGGAAGCTATGGCAATATTAGGAACAAAATATAATTTTTTTTGTAGAATGCCAAGAAAAAGAGCTCAGTGGTCAGAAGAAGACCTACGCTCAGCGTTGCAACCCATAGGGAATGGAATGTCTGCCAAGCAATACAGTATACCTCGTACAACACTAGGCTTTCATCATAGAACCCAAAATTCTAAAAAAGAGCTCGGAAGGTCACCAATATTATCTACAGAACAAGAAAATGAGTTAGTGCAAAGAATCCACAGACTAGCTGAGGTAGGAATGCCTATAACAAGCAAGATTTTAATGAAAAGAGTATTTTCTTATGCAACAGCAAAAAACATTTCAAATCCGTTTTCTAAAATCTCGAATAGGGCTGGTAGAAAATGGCTCAAGTTATTCTTAACTAGGCATCCGGACGTATCGAAACGAAGAGCTCAACAAATGAATATGGCGCGAGCCCAAAAAATGAATAGGCCAATCGTTGATGACTACTTTCATAAGCTAAGAGAAACCATCGAAAAGCTAAAGTTATTTGATAAACCAGATAACATTTATAATATGGACGAAAAAGGGTGCAGTTTGACAATTCATAAGCAACCAATTGTTTTAGCCAGAAAAGGGACAAAGCGCGTACATTTAACCGCACCCGAGCATGGGGAAAATGTGTCACTTGTAGGTTGTGGAAACGCACTGGGTCAATCAGTACCATCTTTTGTGCTTTTTAAAGGACAAAGGTTAAGACCGGAATGGTTTGATCACTTGCCACCTGGCTCAAAAGCAATTGTCACAAATAAAGGAAGCATGACATGTGAAGCCTTTATTGTATGGCTTACTCATTTTTCCTCATTCAAAAATTCTGGCCCAACACTACTAATATTCGATGGGGCTAAAAGTCACCTTGATATTTCTATAGTTGATGCAGCAGACCGCATGGGCATAACTTTATTTTGTCTTCCAAGCAACACTTCACATGAGTTGCAACCCATGGACAAGTCTGTATTTAAAAGTTTTGAGACGTTTTGAGATTAAGAAGTTTTGCAGTTTTTAATGATAAACCCTGGAAAAGCAATTACGAAAATGAGGTTTGGAGAAATTTTTACTCCCGTTTGGTTCAAAGCGATGATTCCATCAAACATTATTTCTGGTTTTAAAGCCGCCGGTATATATCCATTTAGACCAGAGGCTATACCTGAAGAGGCTTATGCACCAAGTTTGATCACCCACAGAGAAGAAAACGACGTAGTAAATAATTCTCAAGGTGTACCAGATGTCGTGGAAAGTTCTTGCAGGTCAATTGAGTCTGCAGACAAAAACAAAGCAAGTACAAGCGGGTATCAAGTGCCAAAGAAAACTGTTGCGGTTCAGTTAGCAAACGTGAGTACAAGCGGATATCAACTACTAAAAAAACCGCTTCAAAAAAGAAAGAAGAGTCCCGTTTCTAGCACAGATACCGAATCACTATGGGATTTTAGTCTTGACGATGATTCACTTGACGATATATCCGATAAAAATGAACCTTTGGTAAATTTGAAAAAAAAAGTTTAGAAGATAAGTTTAGTCGAAACAAAAAACAGACTACACAGACTAAGAAACTTAACACTAGGGCTATTGGGAACTATGAAAGCAGCGATGACGATGAAATACCATTAAATAAACTAATACAAAAACAAAAAGATGTAAAGAGACTAACTAAACTGCCACAAAATAAAAAAGATGATACCATCACAGAGGAAACCATAAACTCTAATCAGAATATGGACTCAACACCCGACTCTAAATGCTTAGATACTTCGTTTAAAGATATTGGATTGCTCATTACCCCCGAAATCAAAGTACCTACAGTAAAAAGGAAGCCGGCTTTAAACAGTAAAGCCCAGCAAGTTACCAAAGATCTTTTCGCGCCAAAACCAAAATTGGATTCAACCAAAGTTGTCAGAGAAGCAAAGAGTGGTACCAAAAAGAAATCGAAGGAAAAATCAGAAGAACCGAAAAAATCGTGGTTTTGTTTTCTTTGTAACACCTGCCGGGAAGAAGATATGCGCTTGTGCATAGTTTGTTATAAATATGGTCATGAAGCCTGTGTAGGCCTAACTAAAAATGACAAAGAAAGGTTTATTTGTCCTTACTGTTCTTAATTTTTTTTAACTGTTTGTTCTATCTTTAATCTGTAGTTCCATAATGACTGAAGATCGCAATAAGAAAGTTTACTTATCTTTTAAGTTATCAATTTTTGTTGTCTTAGAATAATTTGTTACTTTTTCTGTAGTTCCTATATTGACATGGGGTGGCAATAATAGGAGGTCTGGTGATCCCAATATTGCCATTGTCGACCCCAATAAAAACTTACATTAATTTAGTTTCTATTTAGTTTTTGGATTTAAATAAAAAATAATGTTAGAAACAATGCATTTTTATACCCGTGCGTAAAATTGTACTCACCTATTAATAACAGTTTGAGAATTACTTATAACTAAGCGTTAAAGTGGCAATATTTGGCACACTTACCTTACATCAAAAAATTTGTTAAAAGTCATTTAAGATATATCAAATAAACTATAAAAATTGAAATGAAATTAAATCAGAACAATAGCTAACATATTTAGTTATCTTTCGTAGCACTGATTAATTCCAAAAGCCAAAACGAATCATATGCGTTGTTTTATATAAACTCCTAATACTAAATTTAAATTACATTCGAATAACAGATAACAGTGATAGAGTTAGATAGTCATAGTTTGTAAAACACAATACATTAAAAAATTTGAAAAGTCATTTATGACATATCAAATTCTACAAATTAAATTGAAATCAAATCGGAACAATAGCTTAACAGTTTAGTTATATTTTCTTATCATTGATTATGCCCAAAACACAAAACGAATCATAGAGGTTGTCATATATAGGCTCTTAGTATTAAGCTTAAATTACATTCTACTAATAGCTATTTCAAATAGTTAGATATTTGTATTTTTTTACATCAAAAAATTTGAAAAATCACTTAAGATATCTCAAATGAATTCTAAAAATTAAATTGAAATCAAATCGATATAATGTGTTTAGTTATCGTATTTTCATAACACTCATTGTGCCCAAACACAAAACGATTCATATAGGTTGTCCCATATAAGCTGCTAGTACAAAGTTTAAATTACATTCGAATAATAGGTATAAATAATTAGGATATCAAGGAGTTAGATGTTTCATATAGGATGTATTAAATGATCTCAAAAAATAAGTTGAAATCAAATCGGTATAAAGTGTTTAGTTATCGTTATTTCTTAATACACATTATATCCAAATTGCAAAACAAATCATATAGGTTGTCGTATATAAACTCTTATTACTAAATTTAATTTACATTCGAAGAATAGGTAACCGTAATAGAATGAGATATTAGAATTTTTTTTAATTATCAAAACTTTTAAAAATCATTTAGGGTATATAAACAAACTCTATAATAATATTAAATGAACTCTAAAAAATCAATTAAAATCAAATTAGAATATTAGGCAAAGTGTTTAGTTATCGTATTTATTTGACACTCATTATGTCCAAGACGCAAAACGACTCATATATATTACTCATATATACTCATATAAGCTCTTAGTACTAAACTTAAAATACATTCGAATAATAGGCAACCCTAATAAAGTTAGATATTCGTATTTTTTAAAACACAATACATTAAAAAATTTGAAAATTCATTTAGGATATATCAAATGAACTCTAAAATTTTAAATGAAATTAAATCGGAACAATTAAGCTATACAGTTTAGTTATCATATTTTCTTATCACTGATTAGATCATGTCGAAAACGCAAAACGAATTATACAGGTTGTCCTATATGAGCTCTTAGTAGTAAACTTGTATTACATTCGAATATGCTACCGTAATAATGTTAGATATTCGTTTTTTTTAAACACGATATATTAAAAAGTTTGAAAAATCACTTAACATATCTAAAAGGAACTCTTTTTGAAATTAAATCGGAACAATAGCTACAGTTTAGTTGTACTTTCTTATCAGTGATTATGTCGAAAACACAAAACGAAGCATATAGGTAGTCCTATATAAGCTCTTAATACTAAGTTTAAATTACATTCTAATAATAGGTATCAGTAATAAAGTTAGATATTCGTATTTTCTTAAAACACATTACATCAAAAAAATTTGAAAAATCATTCAAGATGTATCAACTGAACTCTAAAAATTGAAATTAAATTAAATTGGAACAATGGCTAACGCTTTTTGTTGTTTTTCGATAATAGAAAGAATACGCTACATTCTTTGCGCGTGCTTGAATATCTGGTGTATTTTCTATGCGAGATGAAATATTGTTATAAATATATTTTGTTGAAAATTATACGGAGGCATTTTGGAAAGTACTTAATTAACATTTTGCTTCATTTTAATTTAGCTTATTTTTATTACTTATTTGCTTTAAATTAAAAAGGAAAAATAAAATTACCAAGAATAAGATATTTAAAGCTAAAGCTTTACGGCACACTGCGATTTTACAGTTATCTTTAAATTATTAATGCTATCAAATTAGCTCAAAACAATGAGTCTGAGCTGACTGCATTTAAAATTCGGTACCGCAGCCTTACCAAGGTTATGAAAGACTTTGAAAAACATCACAATAATTTAATCGCTTTATTAGCTTCATCATCCGAGGATCTTAAGGTTGAAGAAAAAATGGGTTTCGATTTTTCAAAGCGGTGGCATGAAAATAAAACCATTTTTTATGAATTATTCGAATTCCCTTTATAATCTAATGGCATTTTGGATACGTCTATACACCCTCATTCTTGACCCTTAATGTCAAATGCACGAGACCAGTATTCTACCTAAAATACAGTTACCTACTTTTAAAGGCGATATTACTACTTTTCCTACTTTTAACCAGACTTTTTATACTTTGATTCATACAAATCGAAATATTAAAAATATTGAAAAGTTTTACTATTTATTGTCATCATTACAAGGACCACCTTTAGACTTTATAAGTGATATTCAAGTTACTAATAAAAACTACCTTACAGTCATAACACTTTAGTCGAAAGATATAGTAACAGACGCCTTCAATCCTTTTCCTTGTGGAAATCAATTAATCAATGCTCACGTCTTACTTTTGGTTTAAGTAATTTATTAGATTACATTTCATCTTTAAATAATTTAAAATTTGAAACTTACCACTAGGACTTCATATTAACTTATATGCTTTTAGAAAGGTTGGATCCTGTAACTAGAAAATCTTTAAAAGATACTTCATTAGATACTTTTAAGTACGAAACTGTAAAAGTTTTTCTTCAAAAGCAATGTATCGCTTTAGAATCTGTGCCGCAAAAAACAAAATTCGGTGTTAATTTAAATCCCAATCTATCAAGCTTCCCTCGCAATTTTAATTCGTCTCAGAATCAAGTGCCTGGAAATAAAAATAAATCTGCCTTTTTGGTAAATAGAAAACAAATTCTAACACTTGCTTTCTTTGTAAGGGATATCATATTATTTATAGATCTCCGAATTTTATATCAGATTTCTGAAAATATTGACATAAATTTAGCCGGCTGTTCAGATTTACAAAATAATACTGAATTGAACTCTGATCTCTTGCCAAAAAGTCTACTGTAGGTATGTTCCTTAATGACCACGAAGTTTTACTTTCTACAGTTTTACTTTAAATTAAGGATTCTTTTAACAACTGGCACACTGTAAAAGCCATTCTTGACAGTAGGGCACAGTCTTCTTTTATTACTAAATCTTGTGCTAATAAGTTATGTTTACCCAAATTTAAAATATCTATGTCTCTTCAAGGTTTGGACTCCATGTGTGCAACTGCCAATTTAGGGATCACTGTGTAATAACACCTACCAATAATTTAAATACATTTAGTTTAAATGCTATAATATTAAATAAAATCTGTAAAGATGTACCAGCTGTATCATTTTTAAGAGAAAGGTTTTCATTTTTTTTCTAACTTATCTTTGCTGATCCAAATTCTGCAGAGAGGTCCAAAATAGATCTTTTGCTAGGAAATAATGTATTTCCTTATATTTTACAAGATGGTTAACGATTCTTGTTTAACGGTCCAGATATGCTCGTTTGTATAAATGCTATATTTGGCTGAACTTTAATGGGTAAAACTAATTTTAATCCCAAACACTATATTATACAGACACGTATAATATAGCCTTAAGAAGATTTCTATCACTAGAAAAAAGATATGCTACAAATAAAATTTTACAAACCTCTTACTGTGAAGAATTAAAATATTATCTAGATAATGGTTATAGGGAAATTACTCATAAACCATTACCATATAAAATTCAAAATTATTTTTATATTGCACATCATGCGGTGTTTAAAAAAGATTCGACTAGCACGACTCTTCGTGTAGTTTTTCATTCCAGCAATACTTGTGACAGTAAAGTTTCTTTAAATAATGCTTTACATACTGGTCCCAAGCAACAAAGAGATTTAGTTTCAATTATACTCAATTTTCGATTACACAAATATATATTCACTTTTATTCACGCGATATTAAACAAATGATTAGAATGATCTTAGTTGATTTAAAGGATCAAATGTATCAACGCATTTTATAGGGTTTTGTTACCGACTGATCTCATTTTGTATTATTAAATAAATGTTGTAACTTTCGGCGTAGTTTGTTCCCCATATCTTGCTATTAGAACGCTTTTAAAACTGGCAGATGACTACAACGACTTACCATTAGCATCTTACATATTGAAAACTTCAACTTACGTGGATGAACTTACTGGAGGTGGTTCTACCCTTAAAGAACTAATCCTCATAAAAAATCAAATTATTGAACTTTTATCTAGAGGCGGTTTTGAGGCAAAAAAATGGGTAAGTACCTGCCCGGGCTGATTTACCGGAGTAATTTAAAAAATTTACCATAATAAATAAGGGTATTTCTTTTGATTCAGGAACCGATAATAATACATTAAAAATTTTAGGGTTAAGATGGGATCCAATTGCAGATGCATTTCCTTACAATTGTTTGGAGACACATTCTGATTGCACTAAACGTACCATGTTCAGTGACTTGGTACGTACTTTTGATCCACTTGGTTCCTCAACTCCTTGAACCATTTTTATAAAGATACTTATACAAATGCTATGGTCTTTTTGTTATAAATTGGAATGAAAAACTGCCAACAGAAATTGTTGAAAAATGGATAAGGTTTAAATCTAAATTAAAATTTCTAAATACTTTTAAGATATTAAAGGAGATAAATTATATTGATTTTGCGATGCTTCTGAACGTGCCTTTTGTGCAGTCATTTAATGTGCATCCTGTGAAATAATTTGATTATTTAAATTAGAAATATTTGAATTTTCGTTTTCAACTACTAATCCTAAAGATGCCCTATTTCGTATTAATATGTTTGTTAATTTTTGCGACGGATATGGACTAGACATTAAATAATGGCAATTCAAACAAAAACTTACAGTACAATCAAGGGATGACCCATAGAGCTTGCACAGTAGAGGTTCACAACTAAAGGAGTCCCTATAAAGGCGTGGCTTGAATCGTTCTGGTCCAGATGAGATGTTTGGGAAGGCAGCACTTGGATCAGCTAGGTCCCTGACAACACGGTAGGCGGCTTAGCAGTTTCTCGGCTTGGTCTTCTCCAAAAGGGTCGCAGTACCAAGGGTTGCGGTACTTAGGGTTGGTCGATGTATTCAGATTCTTGATGGATAGTGCACTAAGATTTGACAATCACTTTTACACAACGGTAAACCGATAAAGGGTAAAATTGCACTATCTTGTTCGCAGCGCCAGTTAAATTCAGATATCGACGAACGGACTTTTAAAAAACATTTATTGATACAAAAGGGCCTTAAAACTAGGTGAACAGAAATATGAACAGCAACGATATTAGCCGAGGCTTTGACACAATATGTAATGCTAACGATAAATTACAAGCGATTTCTTAAATATAAAAATAGTCCTAAGCTAAGCATTTTATAATGTAATATAAACAATTAATTGTGGTTTGAGGATATGTCTTAAGTTTAAGATTATTTGTTTTCGTTGAAATACACCCCAGTTTTCTTATTTTAACACTGGTTGGGTGACTACTGAGATATTTATTTTACAACAGATAAATATTCTCACAAATGTAATTATTTGATTGAGAATTTGATTAAAATGTAATTACTAGTTGCAGTCTAGCCTAAATAAAGGTAAAGTAGCTCAGGGTTTTTGTTAAAGTATACCCGAATAAAATTAGATTTGATACCGTTGCCTCTGGTAAAAAGTTTATCTATTTGTACATTCAAAATAGAACCCCTACGGTAGCAGTGGCGAAGCAAATACGAAAAATTGATTTGTCCACTCTATACAAGATAGCCAAATGATTTTTTTTTACGGTTTGAGCATAACCAGAATTAAGAAAATATCATAACTAATAGCGTTAGCTATTATTCCGATTTAATTTTAATTTTAAAGTTCATTTGATGTACTATAAATTATTTGAAAAATTTTTCAGATGTATTTTTTTAAATAGTCATATCTCACTACCTACATTTTTACTTTTTTACATACTAGCGATCTTATAAAACTTACTTGGTACGTGCTAAATCCAAAGTAAGTCTTACTTATTTTTTATTACTATTACTACTAGAATTTCTTCCAATTTTGTAAATATGTTTTTTAATAAATTCAGTAATCTTTCTAAAATTAAACGCGTTTTTGCATACGTTTTAAGAGCTGCTAATTTAATTAAAAATTTAAAAAATAAATCAAGTTTAAATTATTCTCAAAATTCGACAATTTTAGAATTAAACCATGCATTACTTTACATAACTACTCTTATACAAGCAGTATGCTTTTCTAATGAAATATTTTTAATAAAAAATGAGAGACCGCTTCCTAAATACCTTAAGAGAAATTGAAGCCCTTTTTGGTGCTTAAGAGTTGGTGAAAGGCTATTTTACTCTGATTTACCATATAACTCAAAGTTTAAAATGTTTCCCTTACTTTTACCTTTAATTACCTACAAAATTTACAAGCTTACTTATTTTAGATATACATGTTAGTAATTTCCATTGTGGAACTCAAACAACATCTGCTCTTTTAACATTTTTGGGTTATATCCGGTTATTCCGTCTTTTAGCAGACTAAAAGACGGAAAATCATACATAATTGCCATACCTGTTAGAAGGTTAATCCTAAACCTTTTCAACCCCCTATGGGAGATTTGCCGAAATTCAGGGTCTCTGAAGTGCCTAAAGCTTTTACAAATTTTGGTCTTGATATGTGCGGACCATTGCCTATCACTATAGGAAAAATAAGAGGTACGAAGGTACACAAATATTACATATGCTTGTTTATTTGCTGCAGTACTAAGGCTGCAGTACTAAGGCGGTTTTTAGCCGCACTCCGTCGGTTTATTGCTAGGCGTGGGCATGTTTTAAATCTTTATTCGGATTGTGGAACTAATTTTATCGGTGGCGATAAGTATTTACGGGAAATTTTTGCGAAATCTGCGGAAAATGCAGCCATTATTTGGCATTTTGTATATAATAAAGCTGTAAAACCTCTCTTACCTTCCCTTTGTACCTTACTGGGTAAGTCAAGTATATGTACATTTACAATTTATTAATTTGATATACTTTCTATATTTACCATTTTAAAATAATTTACTATTACAATTTTACGTAATCTTTCTATAGACAAGGCTCGGATCAGGGGATGACGGGGTGAGCGGGCTTAGCCTATAAAATAATATTCATTACGAAACAATTAGCTTTAGCTATTATTTCGATTGATTTTAATTTAATTTTTAGAGTTAATTTGTTCACCTATCTGATTAACCTATATAACCTATTGATATTGATGATTAACCTATATGGTTTTTAAATTTTATTTGATGTATTGTAATTTTAAAAAAATCAAATATCTCACCCTATTACTGTTATCGAATATAATAAAAATTTAGTGTTTCGCAGATACAAGATAGCGAAATGATCCTTTTTACGGTTTGAACATAACCAAAATTAAGAAAACACGATAACTATTAGCTTTTGCTATTATTCCGATTTGATTTCAATTTTATTTTTGGAGTTCATTTGATATACTCTAAATGATTTTTAAAACTTTTTTGGTGTATTGTGTTTTAAAAAATTACTTATATCTCACTCTATTACCGTTTTCTATTATTCTAGTGTTATTTAAATTTGGTATTTAGGTTATACAAGATGACCCAAATTATGCTTTTTACGTTTTGGACATAACCAGGATTACAAAAAAACGATAACTATTAGCTATTGCTATTATTCATATTTGATTTCAATTTAATTTTTAGAGTTAATTTGTTTAACCCTAAATGATTTTTAAATTTTATTTGATGTATAGTGATTTAAGTAAAATCAAATATCTCACTCTATTACTGTTATCTAATATTCGAATGTAAAATAAATTTATTATTTCGCATATACAAGATAGCCAAATGATCCTTATTACGATTTGAACATAACCATGATTAAGAAAACACAAAACTATTAGCTTTTGCTATTGTTCCGATTAGATTTTAATTTAATTCTTGAAGTTTTGATATACTCTAAATGATTTTTAAAAATTTTTGGTGTATTGTGTTTTAAAAATATACTAATATCACTCCCTATTACCGTTTTCTATTATTTGAATAGAATTTAAATTGAGTATTTAGGTTATACAAGATGACTCAAATGATGCTTTTTTACGTTTTGTACATAACCAGGATTAAGAAAATACAATAACTATTAGCTTTAGCTTGTTCAGATTGAATTTCAATTTAATTTTTAGAGTTAATTTATTTAACCCTAAATGATTTTTGTTAGGTAATAAGTGAATCGAACTGTATTATATGAATATTAATTTAAAAACCCAAGATTTTAGAAGTGAAGCGTACTATAGCGCACCGCCAAAAAAAATCCGAGAAAGCGGCCGGTTTGAAGGTTTCTGAAAAACTTCCTTTGCGGAGAGAAGAGATTTTTTATGTTTATGTTTTAAGGTTTTAGTGTTTTAAGCAGTAGAGTTTTCTGGAAAAAAGTACGTGGTTTTCAACGGGTTAACATCCCTGTGAACTATGATGATACAAATTTACAAATTCACCTTTACATACGCGTTATTTACATATTAACGGCCGGTTCTTTTCGAATGCTTCTGGCAATCTATAAGTTGTCTTTGTTTGAACCAGAATTAAATTTATTACAGTTCATTTAAAATGTGTTTGTAGTAGTGTTTTATTTGGGTATTTTTAATAAATGTATGAAATGACAAACTGTATTATTTGCCCGAGGTTTATTATAACGCAAAAACGCTGCTGCAGACTGCTCCTTCAAAGGAAAAAACACAATTTGGAACAATTTTTAAATTTTATTTGATGTATTGTAATTTAAAAAAATCAAATATCTGACTCTGTTACTGTTATCTATTATTCGAATGTAATATAAATTTATTATGTCGCATATAAAATATAGCCACATGATCCTTTTTGCGGTATGAACATAACCAGGATTAAGAAAATACGATTACTATTAGCTATTGTTATTATTCAGATTTAATTTCAATATAATTTTAAGAGTTAATTTGTTTAACCCTAAATGAATTTTAAATTTTATTTGATGTATTGTAATTTAAAAAAAATTAAATAACTCACTCTGTTACTGTTATCTATTATTCGAATATTTAGGTTATAAAAGATGACCCGAATAATGCTTTTTACGTTATAGACATAACCAGGATTAAGAAAATACGATAGCTATTATCTTTTGCTATTGTTCCGATTTGATTTCAATTTTATTTTCGGAGTTCATTTGATATACTCTAGATGCATTTTAAAATTTTTTGGTGTATTGTGATTAAAAAAATTACTTATATCTTACTCTATTACCGTTTTCTATTATTTGAATGTAATTTAAATTTGGTATTTAGGTTATACAAGAAATCCCAAATGACGCTTTTTACGTTTTAGACATAACCAGGATTACGAAAATAGGATAACTATTAGCTTTTGCTATTGTTCCGATTTGATTTTAATTTTATTTTTGGAGTTCATTTGATATACTCTAAATGATTTTAAAAAATTTTTGGCGTATTGTATTTTAAACATATACTAATATCTCTCTCTAATACCGTTATCTATTATTCGAATTTAAATTTAGTATTTAGGTTATACAAGATGACCCAAAATGATTCTCTTTACGTTTTGGAAATAACCAGTGTTAAGAAAATAGAACAATTAATCCCCATAGCATTGCCGATTTGACTCCAATTTAATTTTTGAAGTTCATTTGATGTACTGTAAATTATTTTTAAAATTTTTCTGATGTATTGTTTTAAAGGAAAATAGTCATGTCTCAATCTATTACTGTTATCTATTATTCGAATATAATTTAAATTTAGTATTTCGCATATACAAGATAGCAAAATGATCTTTGTTGCGGTTTGAACATAACCAGAATTAAAAAAATACGATAACTAATAGCATTAGCTATTGTTCTGATTTAATTTTAATTTAATTTTTAGATATAATTTGCTTAACCCTAAATGATTTTTAAAAATATTTTGAAGTATTGTGTTTTAAAAAAATACTCATATCTCACTTTATTACGGTTATCTACTATTCGAATGTAATTTAAATTTGGTATTTAGGTTATACAAGATGACTCAAATGATTCTTTTTACCTTTTGGACATAACTAGGGTTAAGAAAATAGAACAATAAATCCCTATAACATTATCCGATTTGACTCCAATTTAATTTTTGAAGGTCATTTGATGTACTGTAAATTATTTAAAAAAATTTTCTATGTATTGTTTTTTAAAAAAATAGTCATATCTCACTCTATTACTGTTATCTATTATTCGAATATAATTTAAATTTAGTATTTCGCATATACAATGTTTAGAAAACACATTCCAAACAAGTTAAATCCCAAATAAAATTGTGCCGCCACTGTGTTTTAGACAAATAAATCTTTTACGTATGCTCGTCCCTCTTTAACACAAAGACCGCCAAATTCCCGAAATCAGGGCGAATTAGATGCGGCGCGGACAAGTACGTAACGATTTCCTACAGCCCCCGTCCCCCGTCACAACAGTCACATCACATTTCACAGTCGCTGCGCGACGTGCTGTTCTCGTCTCTAACTCAAATTTTCCTCTCGCCACAAATTCTCAAGTGACAATTATTTACTCTAATTGCAGAAAAATTGCAATTTGTATATTATATTTGCTCTTAATCGTTAAGACAACGATTTTTATATTGAAACTATATATTTTTATGTGAAATGTGCTCAATTTAAGTACCATTTTGTGTGTAAAAATAACTGTACGATAGTTATTTTTGCCTCTGTAATTAAACCAATTGATAATGTAAGACGAAGTAAGACGTCTCGTTAATTGTGTCTGATGGTGATGGCTGCTGTACATGATACCTGTGCATTGATACTTACCTGTTCTGGGTTTCGATGGTGAGAAAACCATACAAGGTAACCTTGATTGTACTATATGGCTGACCAATCTACTCAGATTTCATATTGTTACGTGTAATTAATGTAAAGTACCTACAAAACAAAAACATTCAGTGTAGTGCTTTCCTGATTTAAGCCTAGAGTTTACTGGTGAATTAGTATCTTGATGAGTGTTATAGAAATAAAGAGACAATTTTTCCTTCGCTCTCCTTATATTTAAATTAAATTGAAATATAACTTATATACCAAATTCATGGTACAAAAATGCATCAAATTTTGCGCATATTTTTAATAATTTGTTTTGTTGTATATTAATAATTTTACTGTTGTTATTTTAGTTAAGAAAAGTATGAATGGATGAGCGAGTTAAATTCAGATATCGACGAACGGACTTTTAAAAAACATTTATTAATACAAAAGGGCCTTAAAACTAGGTGAACAGAAATATGAACAGCAACGGTATTAGCCGAGGCTTTGACACAATATTAATGCTAACGATAAATTACAAGCGATTTCTTAAATATAAAAATAGTCCTAAGCTAAGCATTTTATAATGTAATATAAACAATTAATTGTGGTTTAAGGATATGTCTCCTCCACCCTCAGTTCTGTCAACGTCCTCGTTGACAAGTCTCTGCAGGATTCTCAAAGGGATGGCCTTCTTTCTTCCTTGTTTTTGCCAATGGTAGATGATCAATGCTAAGCAGCATAAAAGAATGATTGATATTGTCGTAAGAACATAATTGTGCATTGGAACATGTTGTGCTAGGTCAATGAAAATGTATTGGTTTGATGATATCTTCTTGGATTTTCTTAGGATCTTGAAGTGTTCTTGCATGCGGTTACTTCAAAAGGTTCGATAAATATTTTGTCGGAATATTTGTTTGCAATTTTAGGAGATATGATAGAGTCGGAGGCACCGGAGTCAATTAAAATTGTCAAGTGCTTTTGTGGTAAATAAAAGTATGGTAGCTCAATTTGTTGTGCTACGTTATTTAAGTTGATGGTAGATCTGGGCCTGATTTCGGAAAATTTGCGAAATTATCAATTTCGAAATTTTGTTCGGAAGTGGGGTAGTGATTTTGGTCATTAGGATTCGTTAAGGTGGGATCGAAAGAGGTTTCTTCATATTGAAGGTTTGGCTCGTAATATTCATGATAATGTTGGGGTGAATAATCGGTATAATGTTCAGACTGGTTATCTTCGACATAAGGCACATCGGGATAAGAGTTAGCGTTGGTCTCAATGTTAGTTAACTCTTGGAATACAAAATTTCGGGGGCCTGATGATTGGAAAAAGTTTGGTTGTCGAAAAGGCATTCTTTGTTGATACTGCCTAGAGGGTCCAGTTATGGAGATTGACATTGGAGTAGGGGGGTCTAATTTAGGTTTATTATGATTTTGGGGAGCGAAGACGTTTCTTGGTTTTCCAAAAACTTGAGCATTTGTCGGATAATGTCTTTGAACTGGTCTAGGTCGTATTTGTATAGGTTGATTGGGGAAATTGTTGCTGGGGGAATGTCATGGGGGGTTGATTCTGGGGTAGTAATCTTACGGGACTTTAAAAGCTATTTTGTTTTACATAGGAATTATGGGTATTATTATTAGTAAATTGGTTATTATGAACATTAGACAGATTTGAAAAATGTACCTGTGATTCAATCATATTATAGTTAATTACATGCGTATATGCATCATCAAGTGTATTAGGGCGTTGTAACATTAACATCGTTTTTAATGTCTGAGGCGAATTGGCTGTCAGAATTAAAACCGAAGTTTTTTCTATTTGATTAATTAAAATTAATTTCGCATTTACATCTGAGACTTCGCAATGTAATTTAGAAAAAAATTTTTGTACAAAGGATTTGAGTCTATCTACAAATTGTAATATGCTTTCATTTTTATTGATCTTAAAGTATTGTAATTGTTGGTGTAAAATTTGATAAGTGATAGGATCACCGAACTTTATCCTTAGGGCCTCTTTAATTGAAGGCCATGAATCTAAATCTGGTCTAGAAAGTAAAAAGTCTCGAGCATTGTCAATTAGCTTTGACTTAATGGCTGCTAAAACAACTTTATTTTGTTCAATACCATCAATTGTAAAATATAATTGGTAAAACTCATCTATGGATATTATAAAACTTTCCAAATGGTTTTGAATTCCAGAGAAGGTTGGTAAGAGAGAAGTGTGGAATCTTATGTTTTCCATTTTAATATTTAAATTAGGTTTAGATAAATTAGAATCTAAAGTTAAGTTATCTAATGGGTTACTTATGCTATCTAAATTATTTTGATCGGAAATAATTTGATTATTTAAATTAGAAATATTTGAATTTTCGTTTTCAACTACTAATCCTAAAGATGCCCTATTTCGTATTAATATGTTTTTTAATTTTTGCGACGGATATGGACTAGACATTAAATAATGGC
This sequence comes from Anthonomus grandis grandis, assembly GCF_022605725.1. NCBI lineage: Eukaryota > Metazoa > Arthropoda > Insecta > Coleoptera > Curculionidae > Anthonomus > Anthonomus grandis. The sequence continues at coordinate 15,660,081 of NC_065559.1, read as the reverse complement.
AATTCAAACAAAAACTTACAGTACAATCAAGGGATGACCCATAGAGCTTGCACAGTAGAGGTTCACAACTAAAGGAGTCCCTATAAAGGCGTGGCTTGAATCGTTCTGGTCCAGATGAGATGTTTGGGAAGGCAGCACTTGGATCAGCTAGGTCCCTGACAACACGGTAGGCGGCTTAGCAGTTTCTCGGCTTGGTCTTCTCCAAAAGGGTCGCAGTACCAAGGGTTGCGGTACTTAGGGTTGGTCGATGTCTTCAGATTCTTGATGGATAGTGCACTAAGATTTGACAATCACTTTTACACAACGGTAAACCGATAAAGGGTAAAATTGCACTATCTTGTTCGCAGCGCCAGTTAAATTCAGATATCGACGAACGGACTTTTAAAAAACATTTATTGATACAAAAGGGCCTTAAAACTAGGTGAACAGAAATATGAACAGCAACGATATTAGCCGAGGCTTTGACACAATATTAATGCTAACGATAAATTACAAGCGATTTCTTAAATATAAAAATAGTCCTAAGCTAAGCATTTTATAATGTAATATAAACAATTAATTGTGGTTTGAGGATATGTCTTAAGTTTAAGATTATTTGTTTTCGTTGAAATACACCCCAGTTTTCTTATTTTAACACTGGTTGGGTGACTACTGAGATATTTATTTTACAACAGATAAATATTCTCACAAATGTAATTATTTGATTGAGAATTTGATTAAAATGTAATTACTAGTTGCAGTCTAGCCTAAATAAAGGTAAAGTAGCTCAGAGTTTTTGTTAAAGTATACCCGAATAAAATTAGATTTGATACCGTTGCCTCTGGTAAAAAGTTCTTCTATTTGTACATTCAAAATAGAACCCCTACGGTAGCAGTGGCGAAGCAAATACGAAAAATTGATTTGTCCACTCTATACAAGATAGCCAAATGATTTTTTTTTACGGTTTGAGCATAACCAGAATTAAGAAAATATCATAACTAATAGCGTTAGCTATTATTCCGATTTAATTTTAATTTTAAAGTTCATTTGATGTACTATAAATTATTTAAAAAATTTTTCAGATGTATTTTTTTAAATAGTCATATCTCACTCTATTAATGTTATCTATTATTTGAATATAATTAAAATTTAGTATTTCGCAGATACAAGATAGCCAGATGACCTTTTTTACGGTTTGACCATAACCAGAATTAAGAAAATACGATAACTAATAGCGTTAGCTATTGTTCCGATTTTATTTTAATTTAATTTTTAGATATAATTTGTTTAACCCTAAATGATTTTTTAAAATATTCTGATGCATTGTGTTTTAAAAAAGTATTCGTATCTCACTCTATTACGGTTATCTATTATTCGAATATAATTTAAAATTGGTATTTAGGTTATACAAAATTACCCATATTTACCCATACAAAAATGATCATTTTTAAGTTTTGGACATAAGAAAATAGAACAATTAAGCCCTATAACATTGTCCGATTTGACTCCAATTTAATTTTTGAAGTTCATTTGGTGTACTGTAAATTATTTTTTTAATTTTTTAGATGTATTTTTTTTTAAATGGTCATATCTCACTCTATTACTGTTTCCTATTATTCGAATATAATTTAAATTTAGTATTTCGCATATACAAGATTGCCAAATGAACTGTTTTAAGGTTTGAACATAACCAGAATTAAGAAAATACCATAACTAATAGCGTAAGCTATTGTTCCGATTTAATTTTAATTTAATTTTTTAAAATAATTTGTTGAACCCTAAATGATTTTTAAAAATTTTTTGAGGTATTGTGTTTTAAAAAAATATTCGTATCTCACTCTATTGCGGTTACCTATTATTGGAATGTAACTTAAATTTGGTATTTAGGTTATACGAGATGACTCAAATGATTCTTTATTTCTTTTTACGTTTTGGACATAACCATTATTATGAAAATAGAACAATTAATCCCTATAGAATTGTCCAATTTGACTCCAATTTAAGTGTTGAAGTTCATTTGATGTACTGTAAATTATTTTTAAAATTTTTCAGATGTATTTTTTTTAAGAAATAGTCATATCTCACTCTATTACTTTTATCTATTATTCGATTATAATTTAAATTTATTATTTCGCTTATACAAGATAGCCAAATGATCTTTTTTACGGTTTGAACAGAATCAGAATTAAGAAAATACGATAACTAATAGCGTTAGCTATTGTTCCGATTTAATTTTAATTTATAAATTGTTTAGTCCTAAATGATTTTAAAAAATATTTTGATGTATTGTGTTTAAAAAAAATATTCGTATCTCACTCTATTAATGTTATCTATTATTTGAATATAATTAAAATTTAGTATTTCGCAGATACAAGATAGATGATCTTTTTTACGGTTTGACCATAACCAGAATTAAGAAAATACGAGAACTTGTTACAGGATTAATTACGCTTTAGACGGGATCTGGAGAATCCTAACTTTTATTCATTTGGTTAGAATATTTAAAAATGACTATGTTCTAAATTTTCCTTTCGAAACTTTAGTACGAGACTGTTGACTGAGACCCACCATAATAATTGTAATTGCCTTCGACTTTTAATGAAGTTCGCCAATATTCTTCATTGAACCACTATCAATATTATCACCATTTTAATTCTTTGTTATTGTTTACAATATGCTGTGCATGGAGAAGATTTCACGGCAATTGAATTGGTCAACCGGTTTACTAAAGCGGACGCCAGTGGCGCCGCGTGTCGAATTATTACGATTTGGCCCGTATTTGTACTTTCTACCAGCCACTATGGTTTGCTTATTAGTGATTTCCGTATGGGCATTGATTGGGCCCATAGCGGCTAAACCCATAAAGTAACGAGCGAAGTTCCTCAATCTCCGGTCTTGCGCCCAGACGTCTTTTGGACTACTATTTAAGCAGTTCCGCGACGCATCTGGGGGTCTTTTCCAGCTCCTGCGTCTGTCAAAGGTGAACCGTGCTGTCCGCTATGACGAAGAGAGATTAATGATGTAGTGAATTAAATCTAGTATATCATCTCTCTCCGCCAGCACATTTTTATCTAAATTAATACTAGAAACTAAACTTCATTAGTGTTTCTGCATTTTCAAGCAAATATTTTTTTGAAGGTGATGATTTTTAGTGGTTTGATGCCTCTCGAAACTTCGGCTCCTTGAAAATGAGTACGTAAACTGCCAGTCATGACCCAGCAGTGGAGGATTTCGCCCTGAAGCCTAACAGCAAATTTCGCCGCCCTTAGCCCCGTCAACCCACATCATGCCTTAGGCCCATGATGTAGGTTGGGACATGTGGTGCAAAATAGCCCATCGCGGGTTCTCGCCCCCGAAAGAACAACACCATGGGACTTGACCCGTAAGCTTACTAGTCTTTTTATTTATGATTTTAACCATATTGTTTTGTCTTCGAAGTAGACTGTATTTCTTGTAACTTGCTCTTGTTTACGCAAATTAAACCCGGTAGTTAGAATAAAAATAGTATTTATTAACTACATACAAAATTGGTAATTCGGTTTAGTAACAGCGTAAATTAAAATTAAAAAGAATTCGATTTGTTTGACGCGAGTCTTGCTTGTGTCTGTCTTTTTGACGCGCCGTGATGTCACGGAGCATGAAGCAGCAGTAGCCATGGATACTTGCGCGGTGCGGCGTTGCCGTGTTTAACAGGAAATACTATGTTTCACAGTTTTATTTAGTTTTCAATAGTTTTTGCACAAAGTTTCACTGGCATGAACATGGCCCCGGCCTTGAAAGGACTACACTTTCAAATCACTTAAAGGCAAAGGACATATCTTCTGGAAACTCCTTTTGATGCATCCGGTACTCGTATGAATAGAAGCGATGCGAGAGTTTCCATCTGCACCAGGATGAAGCTGAACTATTCGTCCCAATTTCCAGGCAGTCGGCGGAGCTTGATCATCTTTGATTAATACTAGGGAACCAATAGACAATTGACCTTGGCTGACCTTCCACTTCTGCCTTTGTTGTAACTCGGATAAGTAGTCCTGTTGCCAACGTCGCCAGAAATGCTGGCAGATCCTCTGTACCAATTGAAATCTGGACAGTGGATTGAGCTTAACGTCGTCAAGGTTCTCGTCAGGAGCGGCAGTCAAAGGTCTTCCGATGAGGAAATGAGCAGGGGTTAACGGGACTAGGTCGTTAGGTTCAGATGAGAGGGGACAAAGAGGGCGAGAGTTTAAGATGGCCTCGATTTGTGACAATGTAGTAGAAAACTCTTCAAAGGTAAGATGAGCATTTGCAAGGACACGTTTCAAATGATGTTTAACGCTCTTAACCCCACTCTCCCATAAACCCCCCATGTGCGGTGAGTATGGACAGATAAATTGCCAGTCTATTCCTTCACTCACAGCGGTACCCTTCAATTCATGTTGGTGCGATTTTAGAAAATCCTTAAGTTCGCGGTGTGCTCCCACAAAGGTTGTGCCGTTGTCACTTACTATTTTAGAGGGCTTTCCTCTTCGCGAAATAAAACGCCTAAGGGCCAAAATAAAAGAACTGGAAGTTAAACTAGAAACCAATTCGAGGTGCAATGCCTTTGTAGTAAAGCACACGAAAACTGAGATGTAACACTTCTCTAACTTGCAAGATCGAGACCTTCCAAATCCTGATCTCACCAAAAACGGACCAGCATAGTCAAGTCCAGTTACATGAAAGGGTGGCAAAGGAACAGTGCGATCGCGTGGTAAATTAGCCATAATTGGTTGAACAAAATCAGGTTTGAATCTAAAACATCTAATACAACGTTTAACAGTACTTCTAGCTAGGTTACGTCCCGAAATTGGCCAAAATTCGTCTCTTATTGATGACAACAAAGCTTGAGGTCCAACGTGAAGTAACTTAAGGTGTTGATAAGCAAAAAATAACTTAGTAAACGGATGACTGGAGTGTAAAAGTATTGGATGTTTTTTATCTGGTAAAAAATGAGAAAATTCTAATCGACCCCCAACCCGAATAATTTTATCTGAATCTAGAAATGGTGTTAAATTGACAATTTTACTCTTGCTATCGATAGAACGCTTTTCAATAAGACATGAAAATTCGTATGGAAATGACTGTCTTTGCGCTACTTTAATTAAATATTTCTTTGCTAGGTTTATTTCTTGAATAAGAAGCGGACCCTGAATTCTATCAGAAATTGGTTTTAAACAATTATTTTTAAATCGCAAAATGTAAGCTGTAACGTGAATCAAACGAGAAAATTGTGAAAATCGCTCGAAAGGAAATTCTTCAATTTTAATTGTTGGCAGAACTGTGGTTAAAATGGTTTCAACTCCGGAACGGTATCCAATTTCGATAAAGATGTAGGCCATTCAGCAGGAGGTGCCTTTAGAAACTTGGGTCCATACCACCACATATCCATTTCTAGAATTTGATTGGGATATAATCCTCTGGATAAGTGATCGGCAGGATTTTCTTGAGTGGGCACATGTCTCCAGTCTTGATCATTGGTGAGATTTTGAATTATCGCTATACGAGTGCCTACAAATGTCTTTAAAAGATTTGCACTAGTTTTGATCCAGGCTAAAACTATTGAAGAATCGGACCAATAAACAAATTTATCGATTTTTATGGTTAAAGACGTCGTGACCTTTTTTACTAGACGAGCAAGCAACAATGCCGCACATAATTCCAATCTGGGAATGGTAAGAGTCTTGATAGGTGCAACCTTGGATTTTGAGCATAAAAGATTTACAAAAACTTGGTTATTTTTATCTATGCTACGTACATATAGACATGCTCCATAGGATCGCTCAGAGGCGTCAGCAAAGCCATGTAACTCGATTAACTGAGGCTCCTGGCACACTACATGTCGTTCAATGGTTAATTGATTTAAAAAAGGTAACTCGTTCTTGAATTTCGCCCACTGGCCGGATAGATCTACTGGAAGAGTTTCATCCCAAGGCAGCTTCTTAGACCACAATTTTTGCATGAAGATCTTAGCAAGAATGGTACAGGGACTTAGCATTCCTAACGGATCGAAAATGCGAGCTGTAAGGGACAATACTGATCTTTTCGTATCAGTTTTATAATTGTTTATATCAATACAAAATGCCAACTGGTCATTATAGCAGGACCAAGTTAAACCTAAAGTTTTCGTAGTCTCATGTGGGCCAAATGTCAAAATGCCGCATGACTTGTCCTCAGTTTCAATTCCATTGAGCACCCTTGGATCATTGGAATACCACTTGCGCAGCTCGAAACAGCCACTTCTTAAAATACGTGTTATTTCTCGACAAATATAGCGCGCATGCTCAATGGACTCTGAGCTGAAAAGAAGATCATCAACGTAAAATGATCGCCTAATGACATTAGCAACCTCAGGAAGGGAGTCAGCACATTCGTTGGCTAACTGGAATAAGCAACGAATAGCTAAATAACTTGCACTTGCTTGTCCATAGGTTACTGTATTTAGCATGTATGTCTTAAGTTGTTCCGTAGGGTTTTCTCGCCATAGTATTTGCTGAAGCTTTCTTTGCTCGGGATTTATCAGCACTTGTCTGTACATCATTTTGCAGTCAGCAGAAATGACGTAACGCTTTTCGCGGAATCTCAATAACATTGACAAAAGGTCGTCTTGTAAAACTGGACCTATAAATTGAATATTATTAAGAGATATTCCGTTGCTAGAGGGTGAACTGGCATTGAACACAACGCGAAGTTTTGTTGTCAAACTATCTTGTCGTAGAACTCCATGATGAGGCATGAAATATTGTACCCCACCAGGCAAATAACTAGAATCAGCAAAGGTCATGTGATTTAAAGATAGATACTCTTGCATAAAGTTGATATATTGTACTCTTAATGACTCGTTTTTTAGCAATCTTTTCTCGAGATTATAAAACATTTTCTCAGCTTGCGAACGGGATTCACCGAGACAATCGGCTGGCTGCTTTAATGGCAGATTGACTATAAACCTACCTTCATGGTTCCTAGTTGTAGTCTCTATAAAAATTTTCTCACACTCGGTTTCCTCGTTGGATAATGGCTTGACTTGATTTACCTCCTCGACTTCCCAGAACTTTGAAACTAAATCATGCAATTCTTGGTTAGTGCTTAAGTTGCAACAAACATCTTTTTCCTGCTCTCTTGTTTTAATTTCTCCCATTGGTCCTGCTACAATCCATCCAAGTTCAGTTTCTTGAATTGTAGGGCTATATTTACCACCTGACAACCTACCTGTTTTCAACAAACTCCAGAAAAGATCACAGCCAATCAAAAGTTCGACTGCTCCTGGCCTGTTAAAAGTTTCATCGGCAAGATGTAGATTGTGTGGTATATTTAAGGATTCTAGATTAATCTCAAAACCTGGGGTGACATTTGTTATTTCAGGAAGAATAAAACACATAAGCTTAGCTTTAAAATTGGTATATAACGAGCTCAAGTCAACTTGACATTTATTGCGCACCTTGGTAAGTGAATTTGATATGCCAAATATATTTAAATTTGCATCGAATGTGTCCAGTCCTAAAGTATCACACAAGTTTTTAGTGATAAAGGAAGACATGGATCCAGAATCTAGCAAAGCACGCACAGTGTGAAGAATGCCAAACTTATCCAGAACTTGAACACGAGCTGTTGATAACAATATAACACGCTTATTTGATTTGGACACAGTACTAGTTAAAACTGGCTCGACTTGAGGTGTTTCATAGCTACTATTATCAGCATTTTGCCCCTGCGATACAAACTCACCTTTATCTTCATGCAATAAAGTATTGTGCCACAACTGACATTTCCTACAAGTGCCCCCTCTACATCTTTTAGGTGGATGCTGGCGTAAGCAGTTCTGACACAACTTGGCCCTATTAACAAAGTCGATGCGTTTTTTGACAGAAAGTTTAAGAAAATCTTCGCAGACATAAATAGAATGATCTTTCTTGCAATGGTAACATGAAATAGTAGAAGTAGATGTAACTAGAGACCTAGAGGAAAAACGTGGCTTGCTATCTGGTTTACCCTGTCTATCATCCTGTGCTAATTTCATGTTTGTTTTATACTCGAGAGTTTCTAAAAAGTCAGCCCGATTAGTTAAAAATATTTTTAAATTTTCTAGCGTAGGTGAATTTAATGTAATTGAATATTTTTCCCATTCACTAATGGTATTTGAATCGAGCTTAGAACTTACCATATAGATAAGTAAAGAATCCCATTCCCTAACTTGTTGATTTAATTGTTCTAGTGACCTTAGGTGCTTTGATACATCACCAATAATTTTTCGAATTCTACCCGAGGATTCCTTCTGAATATTTTCTAGAGTAAATAAAGCTTTGATGTGATTATGAATCAATAATTTTGAATTGTTAAACCGATTATTTAAGGTATCCCATGCAACGATATAACCATTTGCGGTAAACTCGATAGCTTTTAAAACTTGCGCTGCACTGCCTTCTAAAGAAGCCCTTAAGTAATGGTATTTTTGAATGGCGGATAATGATTCATTTTCATGAACCAAGGATTGAAAGGTTTCTTTATACTCTAGCCACTCATGAAAAATACCGCTAAATTTGGGTAGGGGAATCACTGGCAATCTAACCCCACCTAAATCAAATTTTGGACTTGAACTTGACCTAGCATTTGAATGATATGAGTGCACTGACCCAACATCATCATTTTTACTCGCTGAATTTAAAATGTTTTTTGCTTTAGCTATTATTGCAAAATAGGACTCGTCCAATAACGCACGCTCGGTATATTGGTCATTTAAAAGAGCCAATGCAACACTTGCCTCGATATCATCTTGTATTGTCAAATAATCTTGATAAAAAATTTCAATTCGCGACAATCTTTCTTGAATTTGAATAATTTCTTCATCATTTAAAACTTGCCCCCGCAAAATACTCTCCTGTTTTTGATCTATAAATTTAGTAAAAACCGTAAGAGAACCCTTGATTGAACCCCTTTTGCGGATTAACTTGTCTAGGTCAGCCTCTGCCATTGTTTATTTACCTATATAATTTTCCTTTGCTAGCGCCTTGACCTCATCTCCCAAAACAACAACAAATAATATCCGCCCTCAACTTCGGTCTTGCGATGCTAATTCCACCTTTTTCAGCTAGCGATGAACTTAAACCGGCCCGTGCAATCGAGGAAATTTCTTGTTTTCTGGCTGGATTTTATTGTCTATTTGATCCGGCTCGAAGGACCATGTTTTGTCTTCGAAGTGGACTGTATTTCTTGTAACTTGCTCTTGTTTACGCAAATTAAACCTGGTAGTTAGAATAAAAATAGTATTTATTAACTACATACAAAATTGGTAATTCGGTTTAGTAACAGCGTAAATTAAAATTAAAAAGAATTCGATTTGTTTGACGCGAGTCTTGCTTGTGTCTGTCTTTTTGACGCGCCGTGATGTCACGGAGCATGAAGCAGCAGTAGCCATGGATACTTGCGCGGTGCGGCGTTGCCGTGTTTAACAGGAAATACTATGTTTCACAGTTTTATTTAGTTTTCAATAGTTTTTGCACAAAGTTTCACTGGCATGAACACATATTCATATATATTATATATATATATATATATATATATATATATATATATATATATATATATATATATATATATATTATATATATATATATATATATATATATAATATATATGAATATGGTTAAAATCATAAATAAAAAGACATACACACATATATATATCTTTTATTTTAATATTTGTGTTTACACGTTTTTAAGATCATCAGGTATACTTATTTACTTGTATTTATGTAGTTACCACGTAGATTTTGTAAATATTAGACTGTGTGACTGAGAATGTGACTGGACAACTGACCATACAGAGAACCCACGAAGCCGGCCCGATAGGCTCTTTTTTTCCATCATTTAAATTTAACAGGGTTTCTGGAACCTATCAGATCTAGGGAGTTGTTCTTGTTGTTTAGAACTTTTAAATCAAGACTGTCGAACAAACTCAACTCCCTAGAAATGGTCCATGTAAACCGGTTAGTCTTGCCGGAATATTATTTATTCCATAACAAGTTTTCTGGTTAAAAGTTGTCATTGGTCATTCTCTCTTATCTTGGGGTAAGACACTTTTAATAAAACAAAAATTTAAAATTATTTTTAGCAATTTTAATATATATATATATATATATATATATATATATATATCTATATATATATATATATATACAGGGTGATTCATTAATATTGCACGAAAATGAAATGCCGGTTTTTTTGGGTTAAATTATGACGAAAAGTTCCTATAAACATATGTCCGAAAGTGCTTCGTTTCCGAGAAACAGGGTGTTCAAATTTTCTTAAAAAATCGATTTTTTATTAATATCTAAGAAATGCCTTTGCTGTTTGCAATGTCATTCACACCATTTCTGGATATCTTAATGATGTATCTTTTTGACATATGACAGTTGATTTGTTATTCCAGGGACGTGCCCACGGGGTAAGCGGGTTAGGTTTTTTGTACAAAAAATAGCACCTAGTAGATTTTTTGAACCTCCTGTACATTTTTTGGATGACGCAACTAAAGATGGAATTGTTTCAACTCTTGGGTGTTTTTCGTATCTCCCTCCGTTTTCGATAAAAAAAATTAAGAATTGCTTTTTTGCATCCCTCTGTAAAAATACAAGTAAATGCTTTTAAATCACGCGAAAGCAAAGAAATAATTTTCTTCCTAAAATGTAATACTTACCTATTCATAGTGTCGAATATCAAGTACAGCATTAACAACTGCTGATCTAAAAAATACTGCGGAATGTTGAAATTGTAAATACGTATTAAACAAAATTTAGTAAATACTATTATCGTGTTAGTTTTTGTCGCATTCTTTTCGTTGCTTTGAAAATGCAATAAATAAAATACCAGTTCATTTAACATTACTAGGTGTGGCTCAGTGATAAGGTGTTGTTTTTTTCCTGTCAAGTAGACAATTTCCTCATTTTTGTCTAAAATGGAGTACACTTATAGTGAAATGTGCGATATGCACTTTGTGTATGGTCTTGCTAATGGTAATTCACAAGCAGCGAGGCGTATTTACGCGGACAAATACCCTAACCGAGTACTTCCTCATAGTCAAATGTTTACTCGCCTCCATCAACGTCTCAGAGAAAGTGGAAGTTTTAAAAAACTTACAGTCGACAATGGACGACCCCGCACAGTTGCAACCGCAGAAGCTGAAGAAGCAGTGCTCCACGAAATCGAGGATAATCCTTCAACGAGTACAAGACAGATTGCTGCCACTTTAAACATTAGTCAGCCAACAGTGTTTAGAATACTGAAAAATCAGCTTTTGTACCCGTATCACATCCAGCGGGTACAAGCACTTTTGCCAGACGACTATCCTCATAGAGTGGCTTTCTGTCGATAGTTACAACAAAACATTGTAGAAAATCCTCCTTTTTTATCAAAAATACTTTTCACGGACGAAGCTAATTTCTCCAGGAATTCGATAATGAATTTCCATAATAATCACATTTGGGCAGATGAAAATCCACATGGAATAAGTGAAAGTCGCCATCAACACCAATTTTCACTGAATGTTTGGGTTGGAATCATTGAAGACCACTTAATTGGTCCTTTCTTTTTGCAACAAAGGTTAAGTGGAGAAGTGTATCGGCGTTTTCTTCAAGAGGAGTTGCCAACACTATTAGAAAACGTCCCGCTTGACTTAAGGTACCAAATGTTTTTCATGCATGATGGCGCTCCGGCGCATTTCAGCTTAATTGCTCGACAGTATTTAGATAGAGTATATCCCAATCGTTGGATAGGTCGTGGAGGTATACAACCCTGGCCTGCGCGATCTCCCGATCTAAATCCAATAGACTTTTTCCTCTGGGGCCACCTCAAGCAATTAGTTTATACCACCCCCATCGAAAATGTTGAAGAATTAAGAAATCGTATTATTGCAAATTGCGATATTATTCGAAACACGCCAGGGATCTTTGAACGTGTTCGCCAGTCAATGCGTCGCAGGACAGACGCATGCATTGCAGTTGGAGGAACTCATTTTGAACAACTCTTATAGCGTACGTTTCTTAGTCCATAGCTTTTCATTACCTTCATCAATTTACTAATGTTTATTCTAAGAATTTAATTAATGTACCTAAGTTTAATTAAAACTATTTTTCAACAGGTAGTACAGTTAATGTCATGTCAAAATTCCAAATTACCGTATTTACTATTCTTCACCCTGTAAATCGATAAGTAGGCATTTTATTATGTTTATTCAAGTTTTTTCAAACGTTTGCATTAAACTAATTTTTTTATCGAAAACGGAGGGAGATACGAAAAACACCCAAGAGTTGAAACAATTCCATCTTTAGTTGCGTCATCCAAAAAATGTACAGGAGGTTCAAAAAATCTACTAGGTGCTATTTTTTGTACAAAAAACCTAACCCGCTTACCCCGTGGGCACGTCCCTGGAATAACAAATCAACTGTCATATGTCAAAAAGATACATCATTAAGATATCCAGAAATGGTGTGAATGACATTGCAAACAGCAAAGGCATTTCTTAGATATTAATAAAAAATCGATTTTTTAAGAAAATTTGAACACCCTGTATCTCGGAAACGAAGCACTTTCGGACATATGTTTATAGGAACTTTTCGTCATAATTTAACCCAAAAAAACCGGCATTTCATTTTCGTGCAATATTAATGAATCACCCTGTATATAGATAGATATAATTTTATTTGTACATTGGATATTGCTGCATCTTCTCTAGGGTTGTTTTAAAATTCACGTAGCTAGGAATATAATGATAATTGGGGGTGAAGTTTCATGGAATTGTGATAAATTCTTTTGGGTGTAATGATTTTTGAAAGGATAAGATAACTAAGTTTCTGATTTTAATTTCTAATGTATTGTAAATTTTGAATTTGGCGGTGGCTAATGTTCATGGCAAGTTATGTAACAGTATTTTATTTTAAATATTAACATTTCAGTGCATAACATACAGGTGGTGTAATGCAGCAGTTTTTTTTTGTTACATATTTACATATTTTATAATTAATTTTTCTGAATTTATGGCTGTAACATTATATTTTTTTTCTCTTCATTCTTTATCTCCGGCTGATAGCATGAATCGTCTTAACTTTCAGGGGGGTGATTTAGTAGATATTGATATTGTGATTATTGTGAATTGGGTATATGAGCATGGACAGTATAGAGATAAAATATGTAGGGACTATAACATTGAATAGCATTCCTTATTATATATAGCTTTCCTGTTATTGACAATAATTATTCTTTTTTGGTATCTTACAAGAAATAATTCTGAGAATTTCTCTATAAACCTTGATAATTTAATTTTAAGAAGGAATATAAGTTATTAGTGGTTTTCATATACATACTCATTAATAAGGGTTGTTTTAAATAATTTTTTTTTAATAGGATTTTGTTTTACTGATAGGAAGGTCAGGTTCAACTTTTATTGTTTAATCAATGTAATCAATCTTCATTGAATTTTGTTGGTATACATGGTGGACTTTAATCCCTAAATTTTTTTTTTTAAGTCAACTTAATTGTATTATAGATTTATACGGGGTGGTGTACACAAGTAGTAGAAAAGCTACTTGAAGTAATTTTTTTTTTCTTATTTGGGTACTACAGGGTGAAACAAATTAGTGGTTCCAAGTAACTTGTCTTATATTATGGGGAGTTTTTTTTCTTTCCCTTTTGCTTTCAAAAGCTTTACCGCGCTTTACAAAGTGGGCGTTTGGCGAGAGTTCGATGACTCAGTGGCGCGAAACATTGGAGTTATCTAACTCAGTCAATGGGTAGATTAACTTTGTACAGTTAGCTGGTGGTGGTAAAATTCCACTTAGTGCTCTTTTACCAGTATGGGGTGTCTTCCACTAGAACATACCCATACTAAGGCTCAACAAAAATATTTAAGGAAAATTTATGAAAATTAAGGAAGGAAGGGGAGATTGGATTTTCAATTTTTTTTATATAGTACTTTTCTTTTGAAAGTTTTTTTTTTTTAATTTAATTTCCTTTTGGTAGATTTAATATATTATAGGGTGTTTAAGAGTTTGAAGATTACTTATCTACTTACATTTCATTTTCTAATTAGGATTATAACTTGTTAAGATTTTCTTTTAATGTAACGTTTCACCTAGACAGGGATAATTAAATAAATTACTTATAGTAAATCTTTGAGGCGAATTGAATTTTTTTGGGCGAAATTCTTTTGCTGGGCTAGGGGAAAATCGGCACTGCTGGGTCCTGCTTACTGTAATACTGTGAAAATATAAATTGTTTTCGAATTGTTTTTCCGAACTTGGAGATTTTTTAAGAGTGATTTAGGTATAAAGATATTTAGAGCTTATAGAAATAAAATTTAGATAGGTATTTTATATTAGATATGGTTATTATAGATATATCTATTATTAGGTATAATTGTTCTAGGTTGGGGGGGGGGGGGGGTTTATTAACAGTGATTAGTGTTGCAACTCAGTAAAGCGTTTATACTGTCATTGGGATTTTAACGTAGGTTAGGGGCAGTACAAACCCGGGACTTCAGATTTTTTTTAAATTTTTTTTTTGGAATAGGATGGGTTGTACTGTGTGCACCGTACCTTGTTAGCGGCTTAGTTGCTCAAGTTAGATCACAATACACAATAGATACAGGGGACTATAATTTAAAAAAAATTTTTTTTTTTTTTGGTTTGTGTTATTGGCGGATATATTTTTGGGGAAAATGGATATAAATAAATTGGAGCTGGACGAGCTATCATCTCGAGGTGCTATCACTGCTGGTACTCTTATGGAAAACCGTAAGGTTATATTTGAAATTAGAGAAACTTAATAGCTAGCCGACAATTTCACCAACATCACAGAGATGAAACTTGCAGCACAACAGATTGAGAACATCCAATTGCGAACTCAACGCATGCAACCTCCTCTAATAAACCCTAATAATGTCGCCGAGCCTGAAACCCTCGTGTACATACAATGAATTCTTCACCCCACCTTCAGAATTCTCGTGGTCCGGTGGTTTGTTGGAATTGTCGTAGTACTGTCCATTTGAGTAGTACTTGTCCACAACCCTTTCGTCAACACTGTTTCCGTTGCGGTCGGGAAAATGTGACTACCCCTTCATGTCCAAATTGTAGTAGGTCGGGAAACCCAACGGCGAATTATTAGTTGGTCGAGAGATCAGTTCGATTTCTAGGGTCTCGACTAGTAACCCTCGCTCCCCTTTTCTAGATTATGCCTTCGCACAGTGCAATGGTGATGATCGTCCTCATCTCGAAGTCTCGATATTTGGTATGAAATTTATTGGCTTATTGGATTCTGGAGCAAATGTTACTGCTATTGGTTTAAGCATATGGAATATATTACAACGTTCAGATATACAATTGTTATCATCACCTTTTTCTCAGTGCAATTTTGGAAATCATAGTTCTAGTAAAGTGATTGGCGCAATTAACTTACCTATTGTTTTGTATGATAAGGCAGCGGTTTGCAGTGTTTTGGTGGTGGAGAAATTGAGTTGTCCTTTGATATTGGGTACCGATTTTTGGAAAACTATTGGTGTCGTTCCTGATTTGCAAAATGGTTGTTGGTATTTTGGTGTACCGTCTCAGGAAATCTGTATCACTGAAGCCATTATTCCTCAGGAAACTTTAACCCCCGAACAGCGATCCGCCTTGGATAAATTGACTTCAAAATACTTTTATTTGATGGGTGGTAAGCTTGGTCGAACAGATTTAGTGAAGCATCAGATTAATACTGGTAATGCCCAACCCATTCGTTTGCGCCCTTATAGATACTCACCCGCCACTTTAAAGATTATCGATGAGGAGGTTGATAATATGCTGCTAAGTCGACGTTATCGAGCCATCACAATGCCTGGTCTTTCCCTGCCTTAGTAGTACCAAAAGGTAATGGTAAATGGAGATTTTGCGTGGACTATCGAAAACTATTACGGAATTCTGTTACGGCTAAGGATGCTTATCCGATCCCTTTTATTGATAGTATTTTGGACAAATTAAGAAATGCAAAGTATCTTACTTCGTTAGATGTTAACTCTGCATATTGGCAAATCGAGGTTGATGAACATTCACGTGATAAAACTAGTTTTTCTGTCCCTGGTCGGGGACTTTATCGATTTAAGAGAATGCCATTTAGATTGACGAATGCCCCTGCAACTTGGCAGCGATTGGTAGATACCTTATTGGGAGCTGATTTGGAGCCACATGCCTTTGTTTATTTAGATGACGTAATTTGTATTTCTGAGACTTTTCAGCAACATTTAGAGGTTTTGGAAGAAATTTTCCAGAGATTTCATAGTTCGTTCATTTCACTTCGTGTCGACCCGGATAAGGTGACAGCCGTATTGAACATTCCGACTCCAAAGAACACCCCCGAAGTCCGACGTGTCATCGGTAAGGCGTCCTGGTACAGGCGCTTTATTCCCCAATTCTCGACCATTATTTCTCCCCTTACTGCTCTTCTTTGTAAACACAAAAAGTGGAACTGGACCCCAGAATGTCAAAATTCGTTTCAGAACATCAAAAATTCGTTAGTTTCCGCTCTTGTACTTACTTGTCCTGATTTCTCGAAACCCTTTTTGGTTCAGACTGATGCCTTAGTGTATGGGATCGGTGCTGTATTATCTCAAGAGTTTGATGATGGTGAACATGTTATCTGTTACATATCTCGATCTCTGTCTAAAGCAGAGAGAAATTTTTCCACCACAGAGAGAGAACTGTTGGCCATTATTTATGCTTGCGAGAAATTACGACCCTACTTAGAGGGATACTCCTTTAAAGTGATAACAGATCATCATAGTCTAAAATGGATTCATAGTCTGAAGGAACCAACAGGAAGGCTTGCAAGATGGGTATTGGGGTTGCAACAATTCGATTTTGAGGTTGTTCATAGAAAGGGCCAAGATCATGTTGTGCCGGATGTTCTCAGTAGAGCTGTGCCAGAGATTGCTAAATTGAGTGTAAACCAGGAAGCAGAAGTTGCATCGATGCATATCGAAGAGTTTTCAATCAGGTCGTAGAGAATCCTATTAATTATCCCTAATGGCGAATTGAAGGAAATTTACTTTACAAGTATGTGAAGTGTTCTTACCTGTCTCTTCGAGGTGATGAAGATTTCTGGAAGACTACTTCCTTCCCAAGGATCGAAGTCGTATAATTTTGGAAGAAAATCATGATCATCCTTTGGCTGGTCATGGTGGTGTCCTGAAGACATACGAACGATTGAAGCGTCGTTATTATTGGCCAAAAATGAGAGCTGATGTCCTCCGATATGTTAGGCATTGCGCCAAATGTATTGTCGCAAAAGCCCCTCCGGGAGCGACATGGATTAATGGGACAAAAAACTCAAGTTTTGAAGCCATGGAGCACGATTAGCGTCGACCTTTTTGGGCCCTTGCCTCGTTCTACTTAGGGATACAAATACGTATTGGTCGTCTTGGATACCTTCACTAAATTTCCTTTGTTCTTCTCTCTTTACTCAGCTAAGGCCCCTATGATTTGTCGTCTTATAGAGGAACAAGTTTTTCTCATTTTCGGTGTTCCGCAATTTCTTATTTGCAATAATGGTTCTCAATTTCGAGGTGAACTTTTTTCCAAACTGTGTGAGTAGTATAAGGTCAATATCCGATATACTCCGGCTTATCATCCCCAGGCCAACCCCGTGGAGCGTGTGAATCAAGTCCGTAAAACCATGTTAAGTTGTTATATTGAGGATAATCAAGAATTGGGATCGACTTCTACCTAAGGTTGGTTCGGCCATAAGATATTCGGTGCATGAAGCCACCGGGCTCATTCCCTATTTTATGAATTTCTCCAGAGAATATATGCCCTCGGGCGACCAACACAATAATAGGGATGTTCCCAGTATCACGCGACTTTATGGCACGTTCGCGTGAATTAAGTAAAGTATATAGGGACGTTGAGGAAAGACTAAAAGCGGCGCATCAAAGATCAAAGAATCGTTATAATCTTCGACGAAGACCAATTAGTTTTGAGGTCGGTAAGCGAGTTTATCGCAAAAATTACGATCTTTCTGATCCTAGTAAAAACTTTACTGCCAAACTCGCACCAAAATTTTTTGGGTCCCTTTACAATAAAGAAGAATCCGGTAGTCTATGAACTGATTGACGAAAAGCGCAAGTTTAAGGGTGCTTGGCATGTTAAAGATTTGAAAAAAATCCCAGAAGAAGAGCTACTCGTTGATTCCGATTCCGATTAGACTTAATCGATTTTGCTTACTGGTCGGGACGTATGTTTTTTTTTTGTGTTTTACTTATTAGTTCTTTTGATTTTTCAATTCTAATATAGTTTCTTTTTCTCCAGTTTCTTTCCTCAAAGCTGTGCGGACTGGGTATTTTGATGTTTTTGCGGTTATTGGATAGTAGCTACCTTGTTTGTTTTTCTCTTTCTAGTGAAGTTTCTTATGGTGAAGGCCTACCATTTGAAGCGTTTTGGATTTCCGATTAGGAATTCTATCAGAAATTACTAGAAATTTTGTGTTATTTGGTATTTCGTTGGTTATTATAGTATTGTTATTTCATGAGTCAATCAATTTGAAATTTTCATTTTTCTGACTCATTTTAATGCTTGAATAGCATTTTCAAATAATTAGATTGTTCGCACATTCTTTACTTCCCTTCCCAGTTGGATGCTTACTTCTCTTCGCATGAGAATTACTTTTCTGGTAATTCTCTTGGGGGAGGAGGGGGAGTTGTTACAGGATTAATTACGCTTTAGACGGAACAGGTCCCGTGAATAAAATGAATATATATATAAAAGTTAGGATTCTCCAGGGAGAATCCTAACTTTTATTCATTTGGTTAAATTATTTAAAAATGACTTTGTTCTAAATTTTTCTTTCGAAACTTTATAAGTACGAGACTGTTGACTGAGACCCACCATAATAATTACAATTGCCTTCGACTCTTAATGGAGTTCGCCAATATTTTTCATTGAACCACTATCAATATTATCACCATTTTAATTCTTTGTTATTGTTTACAATATGCTGTGCATGGAGAAGATTTCACGGCAATTATTTAACTATTATAGTAACTGTTCGAAGTTATTTCCATGACTTTCAATACATAATTGAGCACGCCTAATCCAAGAGTTGCAGACAGCAGCTAATCCAGGTTGTAGTCGAATTTCCTCGGCGGCAGCAAATATCCGATTTCTTAATTCTTGTTCATTGTCAACTTCGGTTAGATAAACCAGAGATTTTAGGTGGCCCCAAAAATAAAAGTCAAGCGGATTAAGGTCGGGTGATCCTATCCATCATTCGGGGCATATTCGATCCAAATGCCGTCACACTGGTCGCACAAAATGTGGTGGAGCACCATCGTGAAGAAACCACAAATTCTGCCTAATGTGAAGAGGGGCTTCTTCAAGGAGTACCGGCAAATTTTGTCGCAAGAATTGAAAATAAAGAGCACCAGTTAGACGATTATCCAAAATGAAAGGGCCAATAAGTATTCCGTTTACAATTCCAGCCCACAGATTTACTGAAAATCGTTGTTGAAAGTTTGTTCGCCGAATGGCATGCGGATTTTCAACTGTCCAAAAATGCGTGTTGCGAAAATTGTGAATACCATTGCGTGTGAAAATTGCTTCATCCGTAGCTAAAATGTTCCTGGTAAAGTTTGGGTTTAACTGCTGCTGATGTAACAACCACTCGTAAAAGTTTACTCGATGCGCATGATCCCTTGGAAGTAAAGCTTGTACCCTTTGGATGTGAAATGGATACAGTAATTCATGCCTTAAAATTCGCCAAACTGTGACTGGTGATAATCCAAATTGCGTTGCAATTGTTCTAGTGCTTATGTCAAAATGCTCTTCGACGATATCTTAAATCAAATTCTCCAGATTTAAAATGCGCCTAGGGCTAATGGCTCCACCATGTTGCCCTGGCCTCGGCCGGAAATTTCCAGTTCCTCTACCCCGCTGAACCCCACGCAAAAAAGCTTCACGCGACGGATGACACCTATGAGGAAACCTTTGTGCATAAAGATTAGCTGCAGCCACACTGTTTTGTCTTGATTCCCCGTATGCCAGTAACATGTCCATTAGTTCCTCATTTGAAAAATTATGCGGCATAATTTTAATAAAAAACGAAATACGACAACAACTGTATCAACTGATAGCAAAGTAGGTACTACTAAACATAATAAACATCATGCGGACTTGTTTACTTCTTAATTTGAAAACAAAATTCCAGCTGATAAAGTGATTACATTTTTGTAAAAAAAAAAATATATATATATATATATATATATTTTTTTTTACTTAAATCTTTTATATACAGGGTGTCTCACGACGAATAGACGCGATCGATATTTCGGAAACTAATTTTTCAAAAATTTTGAAAATTTGGCAACATGGCACTGTCGAGGGGGGCTACACAACTAAAATATTTTGACAGTTGTGACGTTTCCGGTTATACCGGAAGTAGGTGTCAACTTCGTTATTTTAAATGGAACACCCTGTATATTTTTACTTTTTTGGCTTTTACGTGAAATTCTAAGTATATTTTGTGTATAATGTCCTATACCTAAGTGTAACCGTTTTTGACATATTTTTAATTTCATGTGAAAAACTATGTTTATAAGCCCTAACATAATTACCGATTACTCCCTTTTAGTAGCCTTTATTTATTGGTTAGTTTTGGTTTTATTTTAGAGGAAGGACCACTTTAAAAGACTATTTTAAAATTTGGCTAAAAAAAAGATACAGGGTGGTCAAAAACTAGCATTAAAAATTAAAATGAAAAAATCATTAAAAGTCAATTTTTTTAAATGGAAACCCCCTATTTTTATAATTTTTTCATAAAGATAATTAAAAATAAGGTTAACTTTATATAAGGTTATCTAGTCCAAAAATTGATAGTTTCCGAAATATTGGCAGTTTAAATTTGGCCTAATATTAAAAGCCGTATAATAACACGGCTCAAGGATTGTTGATTAGTTGGGCATGACGGTTGTCATAGTAACCGCTAAAAGCGGCAGTAAGATAATGGATTATAACAGAAATGTACACTTTTTAATTAAATTACACTTTTACGAAGAAAACTTAAATAGCAAGTAACTTATAAATTTAATGCATATAATCCATTGTCTTACTGCCGCTTCTAGCGGTAACTATGACAACCGTCATGCCCAACTAATCAACAATCCTTGAGCCGTGTTATTATACGGCTTTTAATATTAGGCCAAATTTAAACTGCCAATATTTCGGAAACTATCAATTTTTGGACTAGATAACCTTATACAAAGTTAACCTTATTTTTAATTATCTTAATGAAAAAATTATAAAAATAGGGGGTTTCCATTTAAAAAAATTGACTTTTAATGATTTTTTCATTTTAATTTTTAATGCTAGTTTTTGACCACCCTGTATCTTTTTTTTAGCCAAATTTTAAAATAGTCTTTTAAAGTGGTCCTTCCTCTAAAATAAAACCAAAACTAACCAATAAATAAAAGCTACTAAAAGGGAGTAATCGGTAATTATGTTAGGGCTTATAAACATAGTTTTTCACATGAAATTAAAAATATGTCAAAAACGGTTACACTTAGGTATAGGACATTATACACAAAATATACTTAGAATTTCACGTAAAAGCCAAAAAAGTAAAAATATACAGGATGTTCCATTTAAAATAACGAAGTTGATACCTACTTCCGGTATAACCGGAAACGTCACAACTGTCAAAATATTTTAGTTGTGTAGCCCCCATCGACTGTGCTATGTTGCCAAATTTTCAAAATTTTTGAAAAATTAGTTTCCGAAATATCGATCGCGTCTATTCGTCGTGAGACACCCTGTATATATAATTTATATAATTTAAAATTGGTATTTAGGTTATACAAAATGACCCAAATGATACTTTTCAAGTTTTGGAGATAACCAGGATTAAGAAAATAGAACAATAAATAACTACAGCATTGTCCGATTCAACTCCAATTTAATAAGTACTGTAAATTATTTTAAAAATTTTTCAGATGTATTTTTTTTTAATTAGTCATATCTCACTCTATTACTGTTATCTATTATTCGAATATAATTTCAATTTAGTATTTCGCATATATAAGATAGCCAAATAATCTGTTTTACGGTTTGAACATAACTAGAATTAAGAAAATACGATAACTATTGTTCCGATTTCATTTTAAGTTAATTTTTAAATATAATTTGTTAAACCCTCAATGATTTTTAAAAATATTTTGATGTATTGTGTTTTAAAAAAATATTCGTATCTCACTCTATTACGGTTATCTATTATTCGAATATAATTTAAAATTGGTATTTAGGTTAAACAAAATTACTTAAATTAATTAAATGATCATATTTTGTCAAAATGATCAAGTTTTGGACATAACCAGGGTTAAGAAAATAGAAAAATTAAGCCCTATAACATTGTCCGATTTAACTCCAATTTAATTTTTGAAGTTCATTTGATGTACTGTAAATTATTTTTAAAATTTTTCAGATTTATTTTTTTTGAAAATAGACATATCTCACTCTGTTACTGTTTTCTAATATTCGAATATAATTTGAATTTAGTATTTCGTATCTACAAGATACTTAAATGACCTGTTTTACGGTTTGAACATAACCCGAATTAAGAAAATACGATAACTAATAGCGTTAGCTATTGTTCTGATTTAATTTTAATTTAATTTTTAGATACAATTTGTTTGAACCTAAATGATTAAAAAAACAATTTGATGTATTGTGTTTTAAAAAATAGTCATGTCTCACTCAATTACGGTTATCTATTATTTGAATATAATTTTAAATTGGTATTTAGGTTATACAAAATGACCCAAATGATCCTTTGTAAGTTCTGGAGATAACCAGGGTTTAGAAAATAGAACAATTAAGCACTATAGCATTGTCCGATTTGACTCCAATTTAATTTTGGAAGTTTATTTGATGTACTGTAAGTTATTTTTAAAATTTTTCTGATGTATGTTTTTTTTAAATAATCATATCTCACTCTATTACTGTTATCTATTCGAATATAATTTAAATTTAGTATTTCGCATATACAAGATAGCCAAATGATCTTTTTTACGGTTTAAACATAACGTATTGTACATTATGTATTGTGTTTTAAGAACAGTGTCATATCTCACTCTATTACTGTTATCTATTATTCGAATATAATTTAAAATTGCAATTCAGTTTATACCAGATGACTCAATTGATTATTTTTACGTTTGGACATAACCAGTGTTAAGAAAATAGAACAATTAATCCCTATTTAATTTAATTTTTAGATATAATTTGTTTAACACTAAATGATTTTTAAAAATATTTTGATGTATTGCGCTTTAAAAATTAGTCATATCCTCACTCTATTACTGTTATCTATTATTCGAGTATAACTTTAATTTAGTATTTCGCATATACAGGAGAACCAAAAGATATTTTTTACGGTTTGAGCATAACCAGAATTAAGAAAATACAATAACTAATAGCGTTAGCTATTGTTCCTATTTAATTTTAATTTAATTTTTAGATATAATTTGTTTAACCTCAAATGATTTCTAAATATATTTTGATGTATTGTGTTTAAAAAAAATTGGTATTTAAAAACTTATATTCGATTAATAGATAACAGTAATACAGTGAGATATGACTATTTTTTTTTTAAATACAATACATCAAAATATTTTTAAAAATCATTTAGTGTTAAACAATTTATATCTAAAAATTAAATTAGAATTAAATCGGAACACCATCCTACGCTATTAGTTATGGTATTTTCTTATTTCTGATTATGTTCAAACCGTAAAAAAGATTATTTGGCTCTCTTGTATATGCGTAATAAAGTCAGGACTATTTTTTAAAACACAATACATCAAAATATTTTTAAAAATTATTTAGTGTTAAACAATTTATATCTAAAAATTAAATCGGAACAATAGCTAACGCTATTAGTTATGGTATTTTCTTGATGGACTTGGAAATTTAAAAAAAAATATATATATTTTCCCAAAAATAAATACAACAGAAGTTTATAAGAACAATAACGTTTATTTCAAGTTCTTAGGGTAAGTATTCGCAAAGTTATAAGGCTGCTAGTCTGGGGTTTTTTATACCTCCCGAGATTCCGTCCCAATTACGCGCTACGTCATAAACGCCGACGCGACGGTGTATTATAGAGGGCTCGCTAGCCAGCCAGCAATAGCCTAAAACCATATTCAAACGTTAGAGGCGAAGCGTCAAAACAAAACCACGTCATCCGCACGTGATATTTAAAGGGACGCCTCAGACAGTTGACGTAGCCAGGGTCGAAATCAGCCCATAAATATGAATTTTTAATTTTTCTTTGAAATAATATTTAAAAATTGATTTTATATTATTTTAGTATTGAATTTAGATATTATATTCTATTGGTTTTTTATTAATTTTAGCGTTTTTATAGATTAAAAGTAAATATTGATGGGATGATTCATTTGATTAATGAGGATGATTCAACAAACATGATTTAACTGGCTTGATTTATACTCATATTTATAATTTTGTGTTTTAAGTGATATTGTCCTATAAAAATGATCTTGAAAGCCTTTAAAAATAAATGTTGGATTTCTTTATGTAATTTTTGAAGTAAAATAGGAATACTTAATAATTATGCAAAAAGACGTACAGGTGAAATAATATACATATTTTTTTAAACTTTTTTTTGACTGAACATTAATAACAATTTTTTTTTTTAAATTAATATGTTTATAACCATGTACACATTATGGATAGATGTTGGTTATTATAGTGGGTAAATAGGAGGATAATAAATTAATAAAACGTTTTAAAAATACATATTATTTTATTTAAAATAAACTCCTTTTTATTTTATTAACACAATTTTAATAAATTTAGGCACTTAAATAAAATAAAAAAATTAAAACATAAATTCAAATTTTTTGGAAAAGCTGATGAAGCAATCACTCTTGGCTTTCTGGATGAAAAATGTTAGACACTAATAAAAAAATGGAAAATTGCTACTTATTAATATACTCTGGTGGTTGTCAGAGCCAAAAAATGTGTGGGCAGAAACACTGAAAAGTTAAAAATCATTATTATGAACCGATTCAACTCTTTTAATTCTTTTTCTTACCATAATAAAAAGCATCAATCTCTCCTTGGAAAAAGGGAGAAACCAAACACTCTGGTGGTTGTCGGAGCCAAAAAATGTGTGGGCAGAAACACATTAGTCAGTGTCACTTCAACTGGATGAGGTATCACTGCCATTCAATGGAATAACAAGTCTTTCAACTTGCACATCCATAATGTTATCAAGGTCCCACATTTTGTTTTCAACCTTATTTGTGTGTTCGATACACTTTTGCCAATTTTCTGGAGTTATCCTTGAAACTGCCACTTCAAATATCTTCCTCATATCGGCAAACTTAAAAGTTGTATTGTGGGATGCCACATAGCCCTTAATTTTTGCCCAAATGAGCTCAATTGGATTGAGCTTACAGTGATAAGCCGGAAGCCTCAAGACAGTTCTGCCGCTCGCTTTGGCCATTTCATCAATTATATGGAGGTTAAACTGACTTTTATTTTCATTGACAATTTTTAATAATTGTGCCTTAATCATGGCCTCCTCATAGCTCAAATTTTTGGAGCGAAGCCACTCTTGGATTTCTCCCTTTTTGGTGGCTGTTGTAGGCACCTTCTCCAACTTCCTGGAGTGGTAGGGAGCGTTGTCTAATACGACCACGGCATTTTCCTCCAGCTTAGGAAGTACTCCCTCAAACCACTTTTCAAAAGACGGACCGTCCATTTCTTCATGGTAATCCCCAGTTTTTTTTGATTGAAATACCCAAAGACCACCAGGAACAAATCCATCTTTACTGCCGATGTGACAAATAATCAGCCTCTGTCCTTTTCCTAAAAACATATTACTTTTTTTGCTCATATAATTTATTTATGGAATTTTCATAATAAAAAAAACTTTTTTTAAGGTAAATAGGTACCATGAACTTGTCTCTGTACTTTATAGTTTTTTTTTTAAAGGTATTTCGAGTCATATCTCTTAAATGTTATAGGAATTGTTGATTAGGTCATTTAAAAACAAAAATAGCAAAAAATAATAAATTCTTCTGAATAAATCATAAATCGGAAAAATAATTGTTCATTTAAAAAGTTTTTTTTTAAAATAAATGCACCCTCTAAGGTCAAATGAAACATTACTTTGTATTCCGTTGTCCACATACAAGTAATGTAAGTATATATTGTTAAATAATTTCTTATCATTATACTTAAATGTAAAAAAAATAAAATACAAAAGGTTTTTTACCTGAAGGACTTTTTAAGCCTGTAGACAGACCTTCAAGAAAGGCTTGGCGAGAAGAGGTTACTGCAGTATCTGTTCATACTTTGGATTTGGTGTGTCCCGCATTCAACCACGTTTCATCCAAAAAATAAATTTTGCGATTTTCCCTTCTATACGCTTTTATTTTTGTCAAATACTCCCTTCTCCAACATTTAATATCGTCCCGGTCCATTAGAAAACTGTTTCTTTCCCTTTTTGCATATTTAAAATTTAATTTTTTTAAAATTTTAAAAAACGTCCTTTTAAAATCAGGTAAATCATTGTTTTCATTTACCACCCTTAAAACTTTTTCCACAGTCGGTAGTTCATTTCGGAAGAAAAAACCATGGACTTTTCTTCTGATTATATTTTTCTCCATATCCGACAACTTTTCAAATATGGTGGTGGTTTTACCAGGTTTTTTTGGCTCTGAAACTACGCCGGCTTTTTTGTATTCTGCTACTATACGCTGCACACTTCTGCTTCCAACCCCCGTTCTCTCAGCCACTTTGTTATAAATGTCACACAAAACCACTGCTGGATTATCTATTGTTTCCCTTTTAAAAACATTTAAAATAAGTTGTTTGGTGTCCGCACTAAAATGGCCCTTTTTCAGTCTCTTCTCTGGCGGTCCCAATGGCCCCAACTCTGCTTCAGACTCCGTACTGGACATTTTAAATGTTCAACAAAATTTTTTTAATCAAAAAATAATGAATATAAATTTATTAACAATACTTAAACACCACACGCAAGAACGATTCAAAAGACCGACCACGGCAATAAGATACACAAGGACGAAAATGTGAAATAATATGAACGACGAACGTCAATAAAATTCGTTATCGATATCGACGATATCTGTGCGCTGCTACCCGGAAAAATGCATCCGCCACGAATCCGCCGCAGCGTACAATAAGATAGAGAAGGACATCGATAGAAGCGCGTGGTGCGTGTTGCAGCAAATATACGGGATGTTGCCGCAGGGCCAGTGCGGCCCTGATTTAAAGAGCCAATATCGAGGACCCAGCTGTTGGCCGTCTCGTGGGCAACTTGACCAATAGCAATGGAGCATTTGTGCCCGTCAGCGCATATCACGCGGTGATCATTGTTTTGACGCCTCGCCTCTAACGTTTGACTTTAGTTTAGTGCCCTGGCGTTATTTTGACAGGGTGGTTTTGTTTGTTGACATTTTGACTTTTAACTTTTATTATTGACGTGTTTTGCTTGTTGACTAATTACAATGGAGCAGGGATTTGTTCGTGGTCAGTCAACTTACCCATTATATATACATAAATATTTTAAAACTATAAATTCTATTCAAAAATAATTAAAAATAAACTTTTACTTTGACACCCTGTGTTTCAAAAACTAAGCATTTTTCTTAGACAAGGAAAATGAGTGGACCTGTAATCACGCACCTGAAACGAGCTGCTTGCCACCAAATCTGCAAAAATGTCATCTGGCAATTATTTTTCCTACGAAATTTAAATCAAAACACTGAACATCCCACTTTGATGTAATATCCAAAAAGTATAGATTTAACCAAAAATTAAAAAAAAAACAAGAATCTCTTAAAATACACTCAAAAACAAGTAAGCGTGTCATGATAATGCGAGAAAAATTCGGCTCACTTCGTTAACATTGTAAATATAGGCTAATACCGGTCAAACCATTTTCCTTGTCTAAGGCGTTTTTCGACATAGAACATATGAACTTATTAAAATATAATACAATATTTATAGCAGGTGTGTGGAGCAGACATTTTGAAAAACACAAACAACAAAAACAGGCATAATAATATTAACAAAGCAGCGTGCGGCGCGGTCGATGCTAGCGTCGGTCGTCGCGTCGACTTGGGCGCCTGTGACGTATCATCCCGGCCGCGCTGGTAAGCAAAAAATTAAACATGGCGTATTTATTCGAACTTTGAAAATTAATTGTAAAGTAACTATAAATGCTAGAAAATTGAAATAAATTGCTAAATTTAAGTTTTTAGCCCGCTCTTTTTTACTAAAAAATAATCGAATTGTCGTTTCCAAGCTCATTCTAGCTATGTTCAAACCGTAAAAAAGATCATTTGGCTCTCTTCTATATGCGAAATACTAAATTGTAATTATATTCGAATAATAGATAAAAGTAATAGAGTGAAACATGAATATTTTTTTAAAACACGATACATCAAAATATTTTTAAAAATCATTTAGAGTTAAACAAATTATATCTAAAAATTGAATTAGAATTAAATCGGTACAATGGCTAACCCTATTAGTTTTCATTAATTGTTCTATTTTCTTAAATCTGATGTCCCAAACGTTAAGAGAATTATGTAAGTCATCTTGTATAACCTAAATACCAATTTTAAATTATATTCGAATAATAGATAACAGTAATAGAGTGAGATATGACTATTTTTTTTAACACAATACATCAAAATATTTTTAAAAATCTTTTAAAGTTAAACAAATTATATCTAAAAATTATTTTTAAATTAAATCGGAACAATAGCTAACTCTATTAGTTATCGTATTTTCTTAATTCTGGTTATGATAAAAACGTAAAAAACGTCATTTGGCTCTCTTGTATATGCAAAATAGTAAATTTAAATTTAATTCGAATAATAGATAACACTAATAGAGTGAGATATAATTATTTTTTTAAAAAACAATACATCAGAAAAATTTTAAAACTAATTTACAGTACATCAAATGATCTTCAAAAATTTAATTGGAGTCAAATCGAACTATAGGAAGTAATTGTTCTATTTTCCTAACACTGGTTATGTCCAAAACGTTAAAAGAATCATTTGAGTCATCTTGTATAACCTAAATACCAATTTTAAAATACATTCGAATAATACATAACAGTAATAAAGTGAGATATGACTATTTTTGTTAACACAATACATCAAAATATATTTAAAAATCATTTAGGGTTAAACAAATTATATCTAAAAATGAAATTAAAATTAAATCGGAACAATAGCTAACGCTATTAGTTATCGTATTTTTTAAATTCTGGTTATGTTCAAACCGTAAAAAAGATCATTTGGCTTTCTTGTAAATGCGAAATACTAAATTTAAAATATACTCGAATAATAGATAACAGTAATAGAGTGAGATATGACTATTTTTTTAAAACACAATACATCAAAACATTTTTAAAAACCATTTAGGGTTAAACAAATTATATCTAAAAATTAAATTAAAATTAAAACGGAACAATAGCTGACGCTATTAGTTTTCGTATTTTTTTAATTCTGGTTATGATCAAAACGTAAAAAAGATCATTTGGCTTTCTTGTAAATGCGAAATATTAAATTTAAATTATATTCAAATAATAGATAACAGTAATAGAGTGAGATATGATTATTTTAAAAACAAATACATCAGAAAAGTTTTAAAGATAATTTACAGTACATCAAATGAACTGCAAAAATTAAATTGGAGTCAAATCGAACTATAGGGATTAATAAAATTGTTCTATTTTCTTAACAATGGTTATGTCGAAAACGTAAAAAGAATCATTTAAGTCATCTTGTATAACCTAAATACCAATTTTAACTTATATTCGATTAATAGATCACAGTAATAGAGTGAGATATGACAATTTTTTTAAAACACAATACATCAAAATATTTTTAAAAATCATTTAGGGTTATACACATTATATCTAAAAATTAAATTATTATTAAATCGGGACAATAGCTGACGCTATTTTTTTAATTCTGGTTATGTTTAAACCGTAAAAAAGGTCATTTGGCTGTCTTGTATATGCGAAATACTAAATTTAAATTATATTCGAATAATAGATAACAGTAATGGAGTGAGATATGACCATTTTTTAATAACACAATACATCAAAATATTTTTAAAAATCATTTAGGGTTAAACAAATTATATCTAAAAATTAAATTAAAATTAAAACGGAACAATAGCTGACGCTATTAGCTATCGTATTTTCTTAATTCTGGTTATGTTCAAACTGTAAAAAATATCATTTTGCTCTCTTGTATATGCCAAATATTTGTTTTAAATTATATTCGAATAATAGATCACAGTAATAGAGTGAGATATGTTTATTTTTAAAACAAATACTTCAAAAAAATTTTAACGATAATTTACAGTACATTAAATAATCTTCAAAAATTAAATTGGAGTCAAATCGAACTATAGGGTTTAATTACCGTAATTGAGTGAGATATAACTATTTTTTTTAAACACAATACATCAAAATATATTAAAAAATTATTTAGGGTTTATCAAATTACATCTAAAAATTGAATTAAAATTAAATCGGAACAATCGCTAACGCTGTTAGTTATTATATTTTCGTAACTCTGGTTTTCTTCAAACTGTAAAAGCATCATTTGGCTATCTCGTATATGCGAAATAGTAAATTTAAATTATATTCGAATAATAATAGATAACAGTAATAGAGTGAAATATGATTTTTTTTTAAACAATATATCAGATAAATTTTAAAAATAATTTACAGTACATCCAATGAACTTCAAAAATTAAATTGGAATCAAATCGGACAATGCTTTAATGAATAATTATTCTATTTTCTTAACCCTGGTTATGTCCAAAACTTAAAAAGGATCACTTGAGTCATCTTGTATAACCTAAATATTAATTTTAAAATAAATTTGAATAAAAGATAACCGTAATTGAGTGAGATATGACTATTTTTTTTAAACACAATACATCAAAATAATTTAAAAAATTATTTAGGGTTAATTAAATTATATCTAAAAATTGAATAAAAATTAAATCGGAACAATCACTAACGCCATTAGTTATTATATTTTCTCAACTCTGGTTGTGTTCAAACCGTAAAAAACATCATTTGGCTATCTCGTATATGCGAAATAGTAAATTTAAATTATATTCGAATAATACTAGATGAGAGTAACAGAGTGAAATATGATTATTTTTTTTAAAAACAATACATCACAAAATTTTAAAAGTAATTTATAGTACATCAATTGAACTTCAAAAATTAAATTGGAATCAAATCGGACAATGCTATAACGATTAATTATTCTATTTTCTTAACCCTGGTTATGTCCAAAACTTAAAAAGGATCATTTGAGTCATCTTGTATAACCTAAATATTAATTTTAAAATAAATTTGAATAAAAGATAACCGTAATTGAGTGAGATATGACTATTTTTTTTAAACACAATACATCAAAATAATTTAAAAAATTATTTAGGGTTAATTAAATTATATCTAAAAATTGAATTAAAATTAAGTCGGAACAATCACTAACGCCATTAGTTATTATATTTTCTCAGCTCTGGTTGAGTTCAAACCGTAAAAAACATCATTTTGCTATATCGTATATGCGAAATAGTAAATATAAATTATATTCGAATAATAGATAACAGTAATAGAGTAAGATATAGTTATTTTTTAAAAAAACAATACATCAGAAAAATTTTCAAAGTAATTTACAATACATTAAATGAACTTCAAAAATTAAATTGGAATAAAATCGGACAATGCTTTAATGAATAATTATTCTATTTTCTTAACTCTGGTTATGTCCAAAACTTAAAAAGAATCATTTGAGTCATCTTGTATAACCTAAATATTAATTTTAAAATAAATTTGAATAAAAGATAACCGTAATTGAGTGAGATATGACTATTTTTTTTAAACACAATACATCAAAATATTTAAAAAAAATATTTAGGGTTAATTAAATTATATCTAAAAATTGAATCAAAATTAAATCGGAACAATCACTAACGCCATTAGTTATTATATTTTCTCAACTCTGGTTGTGTTCAAACCGTAAAAAACATCATTTGGCTATATCGCATATGCGAAATAGTAACTTTAAATTATATTCGAATAATAGATAACAGTAATAGAGTAAGATATAATAATTTTTTAAAAAAACAATACATCAGAAAAATTTTCAAAGTAATTTACAATACATTAAATGAACTTAAAAAATTAAATTGGAATCAAATCGGACAATGCTTTAATGAATAATTATTCTATTTTCTTAACCCTGGTTATGTCCAAAACTTAAAAAGGATCATTTGAGTCATCTTGTATAACCTAAATAATAATTTTAAAATAAATTTGAATAATAGATAACCGTAATTGAGTGAGATATGACTATTTTTTTTAAACACAATACATTAAAATCTCAAAAAAAAAATTTAGGGTTTATTAAATTATATCTAAAAATTGAATTAAAATTAAATCGGAACAATCACTAACGCCATTAGTTATTATATTTTCTCAACTCTGGTTGTGTTCAAACTGTAAAAACATAATTTGGCTATCTCGTATATGCGAAATAGTAAATTTAAATTATATTCGAATATTAGATAACAGTAATTCAGTGAAATATGATTATTTTTTTTTGAAAACAATACATCAAAAAAATTTTAAAAGCAATTTACAGTACGTCAAATGAACTTCAAAAATTAAATTGAAATCAAATTGGAAATTGCTATAATGATTAATTATTCTATTTTCTTAACCCTGGTTATGTCCGAAACTTAAAAAGGATCATTTGAGTCATTTTGTATAACCTAAATATTAATTTTAAGATAAATTTGAATAATAGATAACCGTAACTGAGTGAGATATGACTATTTTTTTTAAACACAATACGTCAAATTATTTATTTAGGGTTAATCAAATTATATCTAAAAATTGAATTAAATTAAATCGGAACTAACGTTATTCGTTATTATATTTTGTCAACTCTGGTTGTGTTCAAACCGAAAAAAACATCATTTGGCTATCTCGTATATGCGAAATAGTAAATTTAAATTATTCACAGTAATGGAACAATCTCT
Source organism: Anthonomus grandis grandis (assembly GCF_022605725.1). Taxonomy (NCBI): domain Eukaryota; kingdom Metazoa; phylum Arthropoda; class Insecta; order Coleoptera; family Curculionidae; genus Anthonomus; species Anthonomus grandis. Next base: position 15,626,939 of record NC_065559.1, on the reverse strand, counting down.
GTTATATACAGTAATAAAGTGAGATATAATTATTTTTTAAAAAGACAATACATCAGAAAAATTTTAAAAGCAATTTACAGTACGTCAAATGAACTTCAAAAATTAAATTGGAATCAAATCGGAAATTGCTATAATGATTAATTATTCTATTTTCTTAACCCTGGTTATGTCCGAAACTTAAAAAGGATCATTTGAGTCATTTTGTATAACCTAAATATTAATTTTAAAATAAATTTGAATAATAGATAACCGTAACTGAGTGAGATATGACTATTTTTTTTAAACACAATACGTCAAATTATTTATTTAGGGTTAATCAAATTATATCTAAAAATTGAATTAAATTAAGTCGGAACTAACGTTATTCGTTATTATATTTTGTCAACTCTGGTTGTGTTCAAACCGAAAAAAACATCATTTGGCTATCTCGTATATGCGAAATAGTAAATTTAAATTATTCACAGTAATGGAACAATCTCTGTTATATACAGTAATTAAGTGAGATATAATTATTTTTTAAAAAAACAATACATCAGAAAAATTTTAAAAGTAATTTACTGTACATCAAATGAACTTCAAAAATTAAATTGGAATCAAATCGGAAATTGCTATAATGATTAATTATTCTATTTTCTTAACCCTGGTTATGTGCAAAGCGTAAAAAGATCATTTAAGTCATCTTGTATAACCTAAATATTAATTTTAAAATAAATTTGAATAATAGATAACAGTAATTGAGTGAGAAATAAATATTTTTTTTAAACACAATACATCAAAATAATTTAAAAAATTATTAAGAATTTATCAAATTATATCTAAAAATTGAATCAAAAATTAAATCGGAACAATCGCTAACGCTATTAGTTATTATATTTTCTTAATTCTGGTTGTGTTTAAAGCGTAAAAAACATCATTTTGCTATCTCGTATATGCGAAATTGTAATACTAAATTATATTCGAATAATAGATAACAGTAATAGAGTGAAATATGATTATTTTTTTAAAAAACAATACATCAGAAAAATTTTAAAAGTAATTTACAGTACATCAAATGAACTTCAAAAATTAAATGGGAATCAAATTGGAAATTGCTATAATGATTAATTATTCTATTTTCTTAACCATGGTTATGTCCAAAACTTAAAAAAGATCATTTAGGTCATCTTGTATAACCTAAATATTAATTTTAAAATAAATTTGAATAATAGATAACCGTAATTGAGTGAGATATATTTTTTTTTAACACAATAAATTAAAATATTTTTAAAAATCATTTAGGGTTAATCAAATTATATCTAAAAATGGAATTAAAATTAAATCGAAACAATCGCCAACGCTATTAGTTATTATATTTTCTTAATTATGGTTGTGTTCAAACCGTAAAAAACATCATTTGACTATCTTGTATATGCAAAATAGTAAATTTAAATTATATTCGAATAATAGATAACAGTAATATAGTGAGATATAATTATTTTTTTTTAAAACAATTCATAAGAAAAATTTTTAAAATAATTTACAGTACATTAAATGAACTTCAAAAATTAAATTGGAATCAAATCGGACAATGCTGTAATGAAAATTGTTCTATTTTCTTAACCCTGGTTATGTCCCAAACTTAAAAATATCATTTAGGTCATCTTGTATAACCTAAATATTAATTTTAAAATAAATTTGAATAATAGATAACCATAATTGAGTGAGATATGACTATTTTTTTAAAACACAATACAAAAAATTATTTTTAAAAATCATTTAGGGTTAATCAAATTATATCTAAAAATTAAATTAAAATTAAATCGGAACAACGTTAACGCTATTAGTTATTATATTTTCTTAATTCTGGTTGTGTTTAAACCGTAGAAAACATCATTTTGCTATCTTGTATATGCGAAATAGTAATATTAAACTATATTCGAATGATAGTTAGAGTTTAGTTAGAGTTTAGTTAGAATATTAAACTATATTCGAATGATAGAGATAAATAGAGTTAAATATGATTATTTTTTTTAAAAACAATACATCAGGAAAATTTCAAAAATAATTTACAGTACATTAAATGAACTTCAAAAATTAAATTGGAGTCAAATCGGACAATGCTATAATGATTAATTGTTCTATTTTCTTTACTCTGGTTATGTCCAGAACTTAAAAAGGATCATTTGGGTCATCTTGTATAACCTATATATTCATTTTAAAATAAATTTGAATAATAGATTACCGTAATTTAGTGACGTATGACTATTTTTTTTGAACATAATACATCAAAATATTTTTAAAAATCATGTAGGGTTAATCAAATTATGTCTAAAAATTAAATCGGAATAATCGTTACCGCTATTAGTTATTATATTTTCTTAATTCTGGTTGTGTTCAAACCGTAAAAAACATCATTTGGCTATCTTGTATATGCAAAATAGTAAATTTAAATTCTATTCGAATAATAGATAACAGTAATAGAGTGAGATATAATTATTTTTTTTAAAAAACAATTCATAAGAAAAATTTTAAAAATAATTTACAGTACATTAATTGAACTTCAAAAATTAAATTGGAGTCAAATCGGACAATGGTATGATGATTAATTGTTCTATTTTCTTAACCCTGGTTATGTCCAAAACTTAAAAAGGATCATTTGGGTCATCTTGTATAACCTATATATTAATTTTAAAATAAATTTGAATAATAGATAACCGTAATTGAGTGAGATATGACTATTTTTTTTAAAACACAATACATCAAAATATTTTTGAAAATCATTTAGGGTTAATCAAATTATATCTAAAAATTAAATCGGAACAATCGTTACCGCTATTAGTTATTACATTTTCTTAACTCTGGTTGTGTTCAAACCGTAAAAAACATCATTTGGCTATCTTGTATATGCGAAATAGTAAATTCAAATTATATTCGAATAATAGATAACAGTAATAGAGTGAGATATAATTATTTTTTTAAAAAACAATTCATAAGAAAAATTTTTAAAATAATTTACAGTACATTAATTGAACTTCAAAAATTAAATTGGAGTCAAATCGGACAATGGTATGATGATTAATTGTTCTATTTTCTTAACCCTGGTTATGTCCAAAACTTAAAAAGGATCATTTGGGTCATCTTGTATAACCTAAATATTCATTTTAAAATAAATTTGAATAATAGATAACCGTAATTGAGTGAGATATGACTATTTTTTTAAAACACAATACATAAAACTATTTTTAAAAATCATTTAGGGTTACTCAAATTATATCTAAAAATTAAATCGGAACAATTGTTAACGCTATTAGTTATTATATTTTCTTAATTATGGTTGTGTTCAAACCGTAAAAAACATCATTTGACTATCTTGTATATGCAAAATAGTAAATTTAAATTATATTCGAATAATAGATAACAGTAATATAGTGAGATATAATTATTTTTTTTAAAAACAATTCATAAGAAAAATTTTAAAAATAATTTACAGTACATTAAATGAACTTCAAAAATTAAATTGGAATCAAATCGGACAATGCTGTAATGATTAATTGTTCTATTTTCTTAACCCTGGTTATGTCCAAAACTTAAAAAGGATCATTTGAGCCATCTTGTATAACCTAAATATTAATTTTAAAAAACATAATTTGTCAATCTTGTAAATGCAAAATTGTAAATTTAAATTATATTCAAATAATAGATAACAGTAATAGAGTGAGATATAATTTTTTTTTAAAAAAAAATTCATAAGAAAAATTTTAAAAATAATTTACAGTACATTAATTGAACTTCAAAAATTAAATTAAAGTCAAATCGGACAATGGTATGATAATTAATTGTTCGATTTTCTTAACCCTTGCTATGTCCAAAACTTAAAAAGGATCATTTGGGTCATATTGTTTAACCTAAATATTCATTTTAAAATAAATTTGAATAATAGATAACCGTAATTGAGTGAGATATGACTATTTTTTTTTAAAACACAATACATCAAAATATTTTTAAAAATCATATAGGTTTAATCAAATTATATCTAAAAATTAAATTAAAATCAAAACAGAACAATCGTTAACGCTATTAGTTATTATATTTTCTTAACTCTGGTTGTGTTCAAACCGTAAAAAACATCATTTGGCTATTTTGTATATGCGAAACAGTAAATAAAATTATATTCGAATAATAGATAACAGTAATAGAGTGAGATATAATTATTTTTTGAAAAAACATCATCATATATAAACATACATCAAATAAACTTCAAAAATTAAATTGGAATCAAATCGGACAATGCTGTAATGATTAATTTTTCTATTTTCTTAACCCTTGTTATAACCAAAACTTAAAAAGGATCATTTGGGTCATCTTGTATAACCTAAATATTCATTTTAAAATAAATTTGAATAATAGATAACCGTAATTGAGTGAGATATGACAATATTTTTTAGATACAATACATCAAAATATTTTTAAAAATCATTTAGGGTTAATCAAATTATATCTAAAAATTAAATCGGAACAATCGTTAACGATACTAGTTATTACATTTTCTTAACTCTGGTTGTGTTCAAAGCATAAAAAACATCATTTGGCTATCATGTATATGTGAAATAGTAAATTTAAATTATATTCGAATAATAGATAACAGTAATAGAGTGAGATATCATTATTTTTTTAAAAAACAATTCATAAGAAAAATTTTAAAAATAATATAGCGTACATTAAATGAACTTTAAAAATTAAATTGAAATCAAATCGGACAATGCTGTAATGATTAATTGTTCTATTTTCTTAACCCTGGTTATGTCAAAACTTAAAAAAGATCATTTGGGTCATCTTGTATAACCTAAATATTAATATTAAAATAAATTTGAATAATAGATAACCGTAATTGAGTGAGATATGACTATTTTTTTTAAACACAATACATAAAACTAATTTTTAAAAATCATTTAGGGTTAATCAAATTATATCTAAACATTAAATAGAAATCATATCGGAACAATAGCTATAGGTAATAACAATCGATTTTCTTTATCCTGGTTAAGTCTAAAATATAAAAAGGATCATTTGAGTCATCTTGTATAACCTAAATAATAATTTTAATTTATATTTGATTAATAGATAACCGTAATTGAGTGAGATATGACTATTTTTTTTAAACACGATACATCAAAATATTTACAAAAATTATTTCGAGTTAATCAAATTATATCTAAGAATTAAATTAAAATTAAGTCGGAACAATCGCTAACGCTATTAGTTATTATATTTTCCTAATTCTGGTTGTGTTTAAACCGTAAAAAACATCATTTGGCTATCTTGTATATGTAAAATAGTAAATTTAAATTATATTCGAATAATAGATAACAGTAATAGAGTAAGATATCATTATTTTTTTAAAAAACAATTCATAAGAAAAATTTTAAAAATAATTTAAAGTACATCAAATGAACTTCAAAAATTAAATTGGAATCAAATCATTACAGTATTGTCCGATTTAAGAAAAATTTTAAAAATAATTTACATTACATCAAATGAACTTCAAAAATTATATTGGAATCAAATCGGACAATGCTATAATGATTAATTGTTCCATTTTCTTAACCCTGGTTATGTCCAAAACTTAAAAAGGATCATTTGGGTCATCTTGTATAACCTAAATATTAATTTTAAAAATATATTTGAATAATAGATAACCGTAATTGAGTGAGATATGACTATTTTTTTTAAACACAATACATTAAAAAATTTTTAAAAATCATTTAGGGTTAATTAAATTATATCTAAAAATTAAATTGAAATCATATCGGAACAGTAGCTATAGGTAATAACAATCGATTTTCTTTATCCTGGTTAAGTCTAAAACATAAAAAGGTTCATTTGAGTCATCTTGTATAACCTAAATAATAGTTTAATTTATATTTGAATAATAGATAACCGTAATTGAGTGAGATATGACTATTTTTTTTAAACACAATACATCAAAATATTTACAAAAATTATTTCAGGTTAATCAAATTATATCTAAAAATTGAATTAAAATTAAGTCGGAACAATCGCTAAAGCTATTAGTTATTATATTTTCCTAATTCTGGTTGCGTTCAAACTGTAAAAAACATCCTTTGGCTATCTTGTATATGTGAAATAGTAAATTTAAATTATATTCGAATAATAGATAACAGTAATAGAGTGAGATATAATTATTTTTTTCAAAAACAATTCATAAGAAAAATTTTAAAAATAATTTACAGTACATTAAATGAACTTCAAAAATTAAATTCGAGTCAAATCGGACAATGCTATAACGATTAATTATTCTATTTTCTTAACCCTGGTTATGTCCAAAACTTAAAAAAGATCATTTGGGTCATCTTGTATAACCTAAATATTAATTTTAAAATAAATTTGAATATTAGATAACCGTAATTGAGAGAGATGACTATTTTTTTTAAACACAATACATCAAAATATTTTTAAAAATCATTTAGGGTTAATCAAATTATATTTAAAAATTAAATAGGAACAATCGTTAACGCTATTAGTTATTACATTTTCTTAACTCTGGTTGTGTTCAAACCGTAAAAAACATCATTTGGCTGTCTTGTATATGCGAAATAGTAAATTTAAATTATATTCGAATAATAGATAACAGTAATAGAGTGAGATATAATTATTTTTTAAAAAACAATTTATAAGAAAAATTTTAAAAATTATTTACAGTACATCAAATGAACTTTAAAAATAAAATTGGAATCAAATCGGAGAATTCTATAATGATTAATTGTTCTATTTTCTTAACCCTGGTTATGTCTAAAACTTAAAAAAGATCATTTGGGTCATCTTGTATAACCTAAATATTAATTTTACAATAAATTTGAATAATAGATAACCGTAATTGAGTGAGATATATTTTTTTTAACACAATAAATTAAAATATTTTTAAAAATCATTTAGGGTTAATCAAATTATATCTAAAAATTGAATCGGAACAATTGTTAACGCTATTAGTTATTATATTTTCCTAATTATTGTTGTGTTCAAACCGTAAGAAACATCATTTGGCTATCTTGTAAATGCAAAATAGTAAATTTAAATTATATTCGAATAATAGATAACAGTAATAGAGTGAGATATAATTATTTTTTTTTAAAAAAGTTCATAAGAAAAATTTTAAAAATAATTTACAGTACATTAATTGAACTTCAAAAATTAAATTGGAGTCAAATCGGACAATGGTATGATGATTAATTGTTCTATTTTCTTAACCCTTGTTATGTCCAAAACTTATAAAGGATCATTTGGGTCATCTTGTATAACCTAAATATTAATTTTAAAATAAATTTGAATAATAAATAACCGTAATTGAGAGAGATGACTATTTTTTTTAAACACAATACATCAAAATATTTTTAAATATCATTTAGGGTTAATCAAATTATATCTAAAAATTAAATCGGAACAATCGTTACCGCTATTAGTTATTACATTTTCTTAACTCTGGTTGTGTTCAAACTATAAAAAACATCATTTGTCTATCTTGTATATGCGAAATAGTAAATTTAAATTATATTCGAATAATAGATAACATTAAAAGTGTGAAAAATGATTATTTTTCTTAAAAACAATACATCAGAAAAATTTTGAAAATAATTCACAGTACACCAAATGAACTTCAAAAATTAAATTGGAATGAAACCGGACAATGCTATAATGATTAATTGTTCTATTTTCTTAACCCTGGTTATGTCCAAAACTTAAAAAGGATCATTTGGGACATCTTGTATAACATAAATATGAATTTTAAAATAAATTTGAATAATAGGTAACGGTAATTGAGTGAGATAAGATTATTTTTTTAAACACAATACATTAAAATATTTTTAAGAATCATTTAGGGTTAATCAAATTATATCTAAAAATTAAACTTCTTATCTAAAAATTAAAAATTATATTAAAATTAAATCGGAACAACGTTAACGCTATTAGTTATTATATTTTCTTAATTCTGGTTGTGTTTAAAGCGTAAAAAACATCATTTTGCTATCTCGTATATGCGAAATTGTAATACTAAATTATATTCGAATAATAGATAACAGTAATAGAGTGAAATATGATTATTTTTTTTAAAAACAATACATCAGGAAAATTTCAAAAATAATTTACAGTAAATTAAATGAACTTCAAAAATTAAATTGGAGTCATATCGGACGATGCTATAATGCTTAATTGTTCTATTTTCTTAACCCTGGTTATGTCCAAAACTTAAAAAGGATCATTTGGGTCATCTTGTATAACCTAAATATTCATTTTAAAATAAATTTGAATAATAGATAACCGTAATTGAGTGAGATATGACTAGTTTTTTTGAACATAATACATCAAAATAGTTTTAAAAATCATTTAATTCATTTAGGGTTAATTAAATTATATCTAATAATTAAATTAAAATTAAATCGGAACAATCGTGAGCGCTATTAGTTATTATATTTTCCTAATTCTGGTTGTATTCAAACCGTAAAGAACATCATTTGGCTATCTTGTACATGCGAAATAGTGAATTTAAATCACATTCGAATAGTAAATAATAGTAATAGAGTGAGATATAACTATTTTTTTAAAAAACAATTCATAAGAAAAATTTTAAAAATAATTTACAGTAAATCAAATGAATTTCAAAAATTAAATTGGAATCAAATCGGACAATGCTATAATGATTAATAGTTCTATTTTCTTAACCCTGGTAATGTCCACAACTTAAAAAGGATCATTTGAGTCATCTTGTATAACCTAAATATTAATTTTAAAATAAATTTGAATAATAGATAACCGTAATTGAGTGAGATATGACTATTTATTTTAAACACAATACATCAAAATATTTTTAAAGATCATTTAGGGTTAATCAAATTATATCTAAAAATTGAATTAAAATTAAATCGAAACAATCGCCAACGCTATTAGTTATTATATTTTCTTAACTCTAGTTGTGTTCAAACCGTAAAAAACATCATTTGGCTATCTCGTATATGCGAAATAGTAAATTTAAATTATATTCGAATAATAGATAACAGTAATAGGGTGAGATATAATATTTTTTTTAAAAAACAATTCATAAGAAAAATTAAAAAAATAATTTACAGTACATCAAATGAACTTCAAAAATTAAATTGGAATGAAATCGGACAATGCTATAATGATTAATTGTTCTATTTTCTTTACCCTGGTTATGTCCAAAACTTAAAAGGATCATTTGTGTAATCTTGTATAACCTAAATATGAACTTTAAAATAAATTTGAACAATAGGTAACCGTAATTAAGTGAGATATGACTATTATTTTAAAACACAATACATAAAATTATTTTTAAAAATCATTTAGGGTTAATCAAATTATATCTAAAAATTAAATTAAAATTAAAACGGAACAACGTTAACGCTATTAGTTATTATATTTTCTTAATTTTAGTTGTGCTCAAACCGTAAAAAACATCATTTGGCTATCTTGTATATGCGAAATAGTAAATTTAAATTATATTCGAATAATAGATAACAGTAATAGAGTGAGATATAAATATTTTTTTTAAAAACAATTCATAAGAAAAAGTTTAAAAATAATTTACAGTACATTAAATGAACTTCAAAAATTAAATTCGAGTCAAATCGGAGAATTCTATAATGATTAATTGTTCTATTTTCTTAACCCTGGTTATGTCCAAAATTTAAAAAGGATCATTTGGGTTATCTTGTATAACCTAAATATGAATTTTAAAATAAATTTGAATAATAGATAACCGTAATTAAGCGAGATATGACTATTATTTTAAAACACAATACATAAAATTATATCTAAAAATTAAATTAAAATTAAATCGGAACAACGTTAACGCTATTAGTTATTATATTTTCTTAATTCTGGATGTGTTTAAACCGTAAAAAAACATCATTTGGCTATCTTGTATATGCAAAATAGTAAATTTAAATTATATTCGAATAATAGATAATAGTAGTATAGAGTGAGATATAATTATTTTTTTAAAAAACAATTCATAAGAAAAATTTTAAAAATAATTTACAGTACATTAAATGAACTACAAAAATTAAATTGGAATCAAATCGGACAATGCTGTAAGGATTAATTGTTCTATTTTCTTAACCCTGGTTATGTCCAAAATTTAAAAAGATCATTTGGGTCGTCTTGTATAACCTAAATATTAATTTTAAAATAAATTTGAATAATAGATAACCGTAATTAAGTGAGATATGACTATTATTTTAAAACACAATACATAAAATTATTTTTAAAAATCATTTAGGGTTAATAAAATTATATCTAAAAATTAAATTAAAATTAAATCGGAACAACGTTAACGCTATTAGTTATTATATTTTCTTAATTCTGGATGTGTTTAAACCGTAAAAAAACATCATTTGGCTATCTTGTATATGCAAAATAGTAAATTTAAATTATATTCGAATAATAGATAACCGTAATTGAGTGAGATATGACAATTTTTTTTAAATACAATACATCAAAATATTTTTTTAATCATTTAGGGTTAATCAAATTATATCTAAAAATTAAATTAAAATTAAATCGGAACAATCGTTAACGCTATTGGTTATTATATTTTCTTAACTCTGGTTGTGTTCAAACCGTAAAAAACATCATTTTGCTATCTTGTATATGCGAAATAGTAATATTAAATTATATTCGAATAATAAATAACAGTAATAGAGTGAGATATAATTATTTTGTTAAAAACAATTCATAAGGAAAATTTTAAAAATAATTTACATTACATCAAATGAACTTCAAAAATTAGATTGGAATCAAATCGGACAATGCTATAATGATTAATTGTTCTATTTTTTTAACCCTGGTTATGTCCAAAACTTAAAAAGGATCATTTGGGTCATCTGGTATAACCTAAATATTAATTTTAAAATAAATTTGAATAATAGAAAACCGTAATTTAGTGAGATATGACTATTTTTTTAAAACACAATACATAAAACTATTTTTAAAAATTATTTAAGGTTTATCAAATTATATCTAAAAATTGAATTAAAATTAAATCGGAACAATCGCCAACGCTATTAGTTATTATATTTTCTTAACTCTGGTTGTGTTCAAAATGTAAAAACATCATTTGGCTATCTCGTATATGCGAAATAGTAAATTTAAATTATTTTCGAATAATAGATAACATTAATAGTGTGAAATAAGATTATTTTTCTTAAAAACAATACATCAGAAAAATTTTAAAAATAATTTACAGTACATCAAATGAACTTCAAAAATTAAATTGGAATGAAATCGGACAATGCTATAATGATTAATTGTTCTATTTTCTTAACCCTGGTTGTGTCCGAAACTTAAAAAGGATCATTTGGGTCATCTTGTATAACATAAATATGAATTTTAAAATAAATTTGAATAATAGGTAACGGTAATTGAGTGAGATATGCTTATTTTTTTAAACACATAACATTAAAATATTTTTAAAAATCATTTAGGGTTAATCAAATTATATCTAAAAATTAAATTAAATTTAAATCGGAACATCGTTAACGCTATTAGATATTATATTTTCTTAATTCTGGATGTGTTTAAACCGTAAAAAAACATCATTTGGCTATCTTGTATATGCAAAATAGTAAATTTAAATTATATTCGAATAATAGATAACAGTAGTATAAAGTGAGATATAATTATTTTTTTAAAAAACAATTCATAAGAAAAATTTTAAAAATAATTTACGGTACATCAAATGAACTTCAAAAATGAAATTGGAATCAAATCGGAAAATGCTGTAAGGATTAATTGTTCTATTTTTTTAACCCTGGTTATGTCCAAAATTTAAAAAGATCATTTGGGTCATCTTGTATAACCTAAATATGGAAAATAAATTTAAATAATAGATAACCGTAATTGAGTGAGATATGACAATTTTTTTTAAATACAAGACATCAAAATATTTTTAAAAATCATTTAGGTTTAATCAAATTATATCTAAAAATTAAATCGGAACAATCGGTAACGATATTAGTTATTACATTTTCTTCACTCTGGTTGTGTTCAAACCTTAAAAAACATCATTTGGCTATCTTGTATATGCGAAATATTAAATTTAAATTATATTCTAATAATAGATAACAGTAATAGAGTGAGATATAATTATTTTTTTTAAAAAACAATTCATAAGAAAAATTTTAAAAATAATTTACAGTACATTAAATGAACTTCAAAAATTAAATTGGAATCAAATCGGACAATGCTGTAAGGATTAATTGTTCTATTTTCTTAACCCTGATTATGTCCAAAATTTAAAAAGATCATTTGGGTTATCTTGTATAACCTAAATATTAATTTTAAAATAAATTTGAATAATAGATAACCGTAATTGAGTGAGATATGACTATTTTTTTTAAAAACAATACATCAAAATATTTTTATAAATCATTTAGATTTATTCAAATTATATCTAAAAATTGAATCGGAACAATCGTTAACGCTATTAGTTATTACATTTTCTTAACTCTGGTTGTGTTCAAACCATAAAAACATCATTTGACTATCTTGTATATGCGAAATAGTAAATTTAAATTATATTCGAATAATAGATAACAGTAATAGAGTGAGATATAATTATTTTGTTAAAAAACAATTGATTAGAAAAATTTTAAAAATAATTTACATTACATCAAATGAACTTCAAAAATTAGATTGGAATCAAATCGGACAATGCTATAATGATTAATTGTTGTATTTTTTTAACCCTGGTTATGTCCAAAACTTAAAAAGGATCATTTGGGTCATCTTGTATAAACTAAATATTAATTTTAAAATAAATTTGAATAATAGATAACCGTAATTGAGTGAGATATGACTATTATTTTAAAACACAATACATAAAATTATTTTTAAAAATCATTTAGGTTTAATTAAATTATATTTAAAAATTAAATAGAATTAAATCGGAACAACGTTAACGCTATTAGTTATTATATTTTCTTAATTCTGGTTGTGTTTAAACCGTAAAAAACATCATTTTGCTATCTTGTATATGCGAAATAGTAATATTAAATTATATTCGAATAATAGATAACAGTAATAGAGTGAAATATGAATATTTTTATTTAAAAACAATACATCAGAAAAATTTCAAAAATAATTTACAGTACATTAAATGAACTTCAAAAATTAAATTGAAATCAAATCGGACAATGCTGTAAGGATTAATTGTTCTATTTTCTTAACCCTGGTTATGTCCAAAATTTAAAAAGATCATTTGGGTCATCTTGTATAACCTAAATATTATTTTTAAAATAAATTTGAATAATAGATAACCGTAATTAAGCGAGATATGACTATTATTTTAAAACACAATACATAAAATTATTTTTAAAAATCATTTAGGTTTAATTAAATTATATTTAAGAATTAAATAGAATTAAATCGGAACAACGTTAACGCTATTAGTTATTATATTTTCTTAATTCTGGTTGTGTTTAAACCGTAAAAAACATCATTTTGCTATCTTGTATATGCGAAATAGTAATATTAAATTATATTCGAATAATAGATAACAGTAATAGAGTGAAATATGATTATTTTTTTTTAAAAACAATACCTCAGGAAAATTTCAAAAATAATTTACAGTACATTAAATGAACTTCAAAAATTAAATTGGAGTCAAATCGGACAATGCTATAATGATTATTTGTTCTATTTTCTTAACTCTGGTTATGTCCAAAACTTAAAAAGGATATTTTGGGTCATCTTGTATAATCAAATATTAATTTTAAAATAAATTTGAATAATAGATAACCGTAATTGAGTGAGATATGACTATTATTTTAAAACACAATACATAAAACTATTTTTAAAAATCATTTAGGGTTTATCAAATTATATCTAAAAATTGAATTAAAATTAAATCGGAACAACGTTAACGGTATTAGATATTATATTTTCTTAATTCTGGATGTGTTTAAACCGTAAAAAAACATCATTTGGCTATCTTGTATATGCAAAATAGTAAATTTAAATTATGTTCGAATAATAGATAACAGTAGTATAAAGTGAGATATAATTATTTTTTTAAAAAACAATTCATAAGAAAAATTTTAAAAATAATTTACAATACATCAAATGAACTTCAAAAATGAAATTGGAATCAAATCGGAGAATTTTATAATGATTAATTGTTCTATTTTCTTAACCCTGGTTATGTCCGACTCTTAAAAAAGATCATTTGGGTCATCTTGTATAACCTAAATATTAATTTTAAAATAAATTTGAATAATAGATAACCGTAATTGAGTGAGATATGACAATTTTTTTTAAATACAAGACATCAAAATATTTTTAAAAATCATTTAGGGTTAATCAAATTATATCTAAAAATTAAATCGGAACAATCGTTAACGATATTAGTTATTACATTTTCTTAACTCTGTTTGTGTTCAAACCTTAAAAAACATCATTTGGCTATCTTGTATATGCGATATATTAAATTTAAATTATATTCGAATAATAGATAACAGTAATAGAGTGAGATATAATTATTTTTTTAAAAAACAATTCATAAGAAAAATTTTAAAAATAATTTACAGTACATTAAATGAACTTCAAAAATTAAATTGGAATCAAATCGGACAATGCTGTAAGGATTAATTGTTCTATTTTCTTAACCCTGGTTATGTCCAAAATTTAAAAAGATCATTTGGGTCATCTTGTATAACCTAAATATTAATTTTAAAATAAATTTGAATAATAGATAGCCGTAATTGAGTGAGATATGACTATTTTTTTTTAAAACAATACATCAAAATATTTTTATAAATCATTTAGGGTTAATCAAATTATATCTAAAAATTGAATCGGAACAATCGTTAACGCTATTAGTTATTACATTTTCTTAACTCTGGTTGTGTTTAAACTATAAAAAACATCATTTGGCTATCTTGTATATGCGAAATAGTAAATTTAAATTATATTCGAATAATAGATAACAGTAATAGAGTGAGATATAATTATTTTTTTAAAAAACAATTCATAAGAAAAATTTTAAAAATAATTTACAGTACATTAAATGAACTTCAAAAATTAAATTGGAATCAAATCGGACAATGCTGTAAGGATTAATTGTTCTATTTTCTTAACCCTGGTTATGTCCAAAATTTAAAAAGATCATTTGGGTCATCTTGTATAACCTAAATATTAATTTTAAAATAAATTTGAATAATAGATAGCCGTAATTGAGTGAGATATGACTATTTTTTTTTAAAACAATACATCAAAATATTTTTATAAATCATTTAGGGTTAATCAAATTATATCTAAAAATTGAATCGGAACAATCGTTAACGCTATTAGTTATTACATTTTCTTAACTCTGGTTGTGTTTAAACTATAAAAAACATCATTTGGCTATCTTGTATATGCGAAATAGTAAATTTAAATTATATTCGAATAATAGATAACAGTAATAGAGTGAGATATAATAATTTTGTTAAAAAAAAATTCATAAGAAAAATTTTAAAAATAATTTACATTACATCAAATGAACTTCAAAAATTAAATTGGAATAAAATCAGACAATGCAATAATGATTAATTGTTCTATTTTCTTAACTCTGGTTATGTCCAAAACTTAAAAAGGATCATTTAAGTCATCTTGTATAACCTAAATATTAATTTTAAAATAAATTTGAATAATAGATAACCGTAATTGAGTGAAATATGACAATTTTTTTAAAACACAATACATAAAACTATTTTTAAAAATCATTTAGGGTTTATCAAATTATATCTAAAAATTAAATCGGAACAATCGTTAACGATATTAGTTATTACATTTTCTTAACTCTGGTTGTGTTCAAACCTTAAAAAACATCATTTGGCTATCTTGTATATGCAAAATAGTAAATTTAAATTATATTCGAATAATAGATAACAGTAGTATAAAGTGAGATATAATTATTTTTTTTAAAAACAATTCATAAGAAAAATTTTAAAAATAATTTACAGTACATCAAATGAACTTCAAAAATGAAATTGGAATCAAATGGGAGAATTCTATAATGATTAATTGTTCTATTTTCTTAACCCTGGTTATGTCCAAAACTTAAAAAAGATCATTTGGGTCATCTTGTATAACCTAAATATTAATTTTAAAATAAATTTGAATAATAGATAACCGTAATTAAGTGAGATATGACTATTATTTCAAAACACAATACATAAAATTATTTTTAAAAATCATTTAGGGTTAATAAAATTATATCTAAAAATTAAATTAAAATTAAATCGGAACAACGTTAACGCTATTAGTTATTATATTTTCTTAATTCTGGATGTGTTTAAACCGTAAAAAAACATCATTTGGCTATCTTGTATATGCAAAATAGTAAATTTAAATTATATTCGAATAATAGATAACAGTAGTATAGAGTGAGATATAATTATTTTTTTAAAAAACAATTCATAAGAAAAATTTTAAAAATAATTTACAGTACATCAAATGAACTTCAAAAATGAAATTGGAATCAAATCGGAGAATTCTATAATGATTAATTGTTCTATTTTCTTAACCCTGGTTATGTCCAAAACTTAAAAAAGATCATTTGGGTCATCTTGTATAACCTAAATATTAATTTTAAACTAAATTTGAATAATAGATAACCGTAATTGAGTGAGATATGACAATTTTTTTTAAATACAATACATCAAAATATTTTTTAAATTATTTAGGGTTAATCAAATTATATCTAAAAATTAAATTAAAATTAAATCGGAACAATCGTTAACGCTATTAGTTATTATATTTTCTTAACTCTGGTTGTGTTCAAACCGTAAAAAACATCATTTTGCTATCTTGTATATGCGAAATAGTAATATTAAATTATATTCGAATAATAAATAACAGTAATAGAGTGAGATATAATTATTTTGTTAAAAACAATTCATAAGGAAAATTTTAAAAATAATTTACATTACATCAAATGAACTTCAAAAATTAGATTGGAATCAAATGGGACAATGCTATAATGATTAATTGTTCTATTTTTTTAACCCTGGTTATGTCCAAAACTTAAAAAGGATCATTTGGGTCATCTTGTATAACCTAAATATTAATTTTAAAATAAATTTGAATAATAGAAAACCGTAATTTAGTGAGATATGACTATTTTTTTAAAACACAATACATAAAACTATTTTTAAAAATCATTTAGGGTTTATCAAATTATATCTAAAAATTGAATTAAAATTAAATCGGAACAATCGCCAACGCTATTAGTTATTATATTTTCTTAACTCTGGTTGTGTTCAAAATGTAAAAAACATCATTTGGCTATCTCGTATATGCGAAATAGTAAATTTAAATTATTTTCGAATAATAGATAACATTAATAGTGTGAAATAAGATTATTTTTCTTAAAAACAATACATCAGAAAAATTTTAAAAATAATTTACAGTACATCAAATGAACTTCAAAAATTAAATTGGAATGAAATCGGACAATGCTATAATGATTAATTGTTCTATTTTCTTAACTCTGGCTATGTCCAAAACTTAAAAAGGATCATTTGGGTCATCTTGTATAACCAAATATTAATTTAAAATAAATTTGAATAATAGATAACCGTAATTGAGTGAGATATGACTATTTTTTTAAAACACAATACATAAAATTATTTTTAAAAATTATTTAGGGTTAATCAAATTATATCTAAAAATTAAATCGGAACAAGGTTAACGCTATGAGTTATTATATTTTCTTAATTCTGGTTGTGTTTAAACCGTAAAAAACATCATTTTGCTATCTTGTATATGCGAAATAGAAATATTAAATTATATTCGAATAATAGATAACAGTAATAGAGTGAAATATGATTATTTTTTTCAAAAACAATACATTAGGAAAATTTCAAAAATAAATTACAGTACATTAAATAAACTTCAAAAATTAAATTGGAGTCAAATCGGACAATGCTATAATGATTAATTGTTCTATTTTCTTAACTCTGGTTATGTCCAAAACTTAAAAAGGATCATTTGGGTCATCTTGTATAACCAAATATTAATTTTAAGATAAATTTGAATAATAGATAACCGTAATTGAGTGAGATATGACTATTATTTTAAAACACAATACATAAAATTATTTTTAAAAATCATTTAGGGTTAATCAAATTATATCTAAAAATTAAATTAAAATTAAATCGGAACAACGTTAACGCTATTAGTTATTATATTTTCTTAATTCTGAATGTGTTTAAGCCGTAAAAAAACATCATTTGGCTATCTTGTATATGCAAAATATTAAATTTAAATTATATTCGAATAATAGATAACAGTAATAGAGTGAGATATAATTATTTTTTTTAAAAACAATTCATAAGAAAAATTTTAAAAATAATTTACAGTACATTAAATGAACTACAAAAATTAAATTGGAATCAAATCGGACAATGCTGTAAGGATAAATTATTCTATTTTCTTAACCCTGGTTATGTCCAAAATTTAAAAAGATCATTTGGGTCATCTTGTATAACCAAAATATTAATTTTAAAATAAATTTGAATAATAGATATCCGTAATTGAGTGAGATATGACTATTTTATTTAAAAACAATACATCAAAATATTTTTATAAATCATTTAGGGTTAATCAAATTATATCTAAAAATTGAATCGGAACAATCGTTAACGATATTAGTTATTACATTTTCTTAACTCTGGTTGTGTTCAAACCGTAAAAAACATTATTTGGCTATCTTGTATATGCGAAATAGTAAATTTAAATTATATTCGAATAATAGATAACAGTAATAGAGTGAGATATAATTATTTTTTTAGAAAACAATTCATCAGAAAAATTTTAAAAATAATTTACAGTACATCAAATGAACTTCAAAAATTAAATTGGAATGAAATCGGACGATGCTATAATGATTAATTGTTCTATTTTCTTAACTCTGGTTATGTCCAAAACTTAAAAAGGATCATTTGGGTCATCTTGTATAACCAAATATTAATTTTAAAATAAATTTGAATAACAGATAACCGTAATTGAGTGAGATATGACTATTTTTTTAAAACACAATACATAAAATTATTTTTAAAAATCATTTAGGGTTAATCAAATTATATCTAAAAATTAAATTAAAATTAAATCGGAACAACGTTAACGCTATTAGATATTATATTTTCTTAATTCTGGATGTGTTTAAACCGTAAAAAAACATCATTTGGCTATCTTGTACATGCAAAATAGTAAATTTAAATTATATTCGAATAATAGATAACAGTAGTATAAAGTGAGATATAATTATTTTTTTAAAAAACAATTCATAAGAAAAATTTTAAAAATAATTTACAGTACATCAAATGAACTTCATAAATGAAATTGGAATCAAATCGGAGAATTCTATAATGATTAATTATTCTATTTTCTTAACCCTGGTTATGTCCAAAACTTAAAAAAGATCATTTGGGTCATCTTGTATAACCTAAATATTAATTTAAAAAAAAAATTGAATAATAGATAACCGTAATTGAGTGAGATAAGACAATTTTTTTTAAATACAATACATCAAAATATTTTTAAAAATCATTTAGGGTTAATCAAATTATATCTAAAAATTAAATCGGAACAATCGTTAACGATATTAGTTATTACATTTTCTTAACTCTGGTTGTGTTCAAACCGTAAAAAACATCATTTGGCTATCTTGTATATGCGAAATAGTAAATTTAAATTATATTCGAATAATAGATAACAGTAATAGAGTGAGATATAATTATTTTTTTAAAAAACAAATCATAAGAAAAACTTTAAAAATAATTTACAGTACATCACATGAACTTCAAAAATGAAATTGGAATCAAATCGGAGAATTCTATAATGATTAATTGTTCTATTTTCTTAACCCTGGTTATGTCCAAAACTTAAAAAACATCATTTAGATCATCTTGTATAACCTAAATATTAATTTTAAACTAAATTTGAATAATAGATAACCGTAATTGAGTGAGATATGACAATTTTTTTTAAATACAATACCTTAAAATATTTTTAAAAATCATTTAGGGTTAATTAAATTATATCTAAAAATTAAATCGGAACAATCGTTGACAATATTAGTTATTATATTTTCTTAACATTGGTTGTGTTCAAACCGTAAAAAACATCATTTGGCTATCTTGTATATGCGAAATATTAAATTTAAATTATATTCGAATAATAGATAACAGTAATAGAGTGAGATATAATTATTTTTTTAAAAAACAATTCATAAGAAAAATTTTAAAAATAATTTACAGTACATTAAATGAACTTCAAAAACTAAATTGGAATCAAATCGGACAATGCTGTAAGGGTTAATTGTTCTATTTTCTTAACCCTGGTTATGTCCAAAATTGAAAAAAGATCATTTGGGTCATCTTGTATAACCTAAATATTAATTTTAAAATAAATTTGAATAATAGATAACCGTAATTGAGTGAGATATGACAATTTTTTTTAAATACAATACATCAAAATATTTTTAAAAATCATTTAGGGTTAATCAAATTATATCTAAAAATTAAATCGGAACAATCGTTAACGATATTAGTTATTACATTTTCTTAACTCTGGTTGTGTTCAAACCGTAAAAAACATTATTTGGCTATATCGTATGTGCGAAATAGTAAATTTAAATTATTTTCGAATAATAGATAACATTAATAGTGTGAAATAAGATTATTTTTCTTAAAAACAATACATCAGAAAAATTTTAAAAATAATTTACAGTACATCAAATGAACTTCAAAAATTAAATTGGAATGAAATCGGACGATGCTATAATGATTAATTGTTCTATTTTCTTAACTCTGGTTATGTCCAAAACTTAAAAAGGATCATTTGGGTCATCTTGTATAACCAAATATTAATTTTAAAATAAATTTGAATAACAGATAACCGTAATTGAGTGAGATATGACTATTTTTTTAAAACACAATACATAAAATTATTTTTAAAAATCATTTAGGGTTAATCAAATTATATCTAAAAATTAAATTAAAATTAAATCGGAACAACGTTAACGCTATTAGATATTATATTTTCTTAATTCTGGATGTGTTTAAACCGTAGAAAAACATCATTTGGCTATCTTGTACATGCAAAATAGTAAATTTAAATTATATTCGAATAATAGATAACAGTAGTATAAAGTGAGATATAATTATTTTTTTAAAAAACAATTCATAAGAAAAATTTTAAAAATAATTTACAGTACATCAAATGAACTTCAAAAATAAAATTGGAATCAAATCGGAGAATTCTATAATGATTAATTGTTTTATTTTCTTAACCCTGGTTATGTCCAAAACTTAAAAAAGATCATTTGGGTCATCTTGTATAACCTAAATATTAATTTAAAAAAAAAATTGAATAATAGATAACCGTAATTGAGTGAGATAAGACAATTTTTTTTAAATACAATACATCAAAATATTTTTAAAAATCATTTAGGGTTAATCAAATTATATCTAAAAATTAAATTAAATTTAAATCAGAACAACGTTAACGCTATTAGATATTATATTTTCTTAATTCTGGATGTGTTTAAACCGTAAAAAAACATCATTTGGCTATCTTGTATATGCAAAATAGTAAATTTAAATTATATTCGAATAATAGATAACAGTAGTATAAAGTGAGATATAATTATTTTTTTAAAACACAATTCATAAGAAAAATTTTAAAAATAATTTACAGTACATCAAATGAACTTCAAAAATGAAATTGGAATCAAATCGGAAAATGCTGTAAGGATTAATTGTTCTATTTTCTTAACCCTGGTTATGTCCAAAACTTAAAAAAGATCATTTGGGTCATCTTGTATAACCTAAATATTAATTTAAAAAAAAATTTGAATAATAGATAACCGTAATTGAGTGAGATAAGACAATTTTTTTTAAATACAATACATCAAAATATTTTTAAAAATCATTTAGGGTTAATCAAATTATATCTAAAAATTAAATCGGAACAATCTTTAACGATATTAGTTATTACATTTTCTTAACTCTGGTTGTGTTCAAACCGTAAAAAACATCATTTGGCTATCTTGTATATGCGAAATACTAAATTTAAATTATATTCGAATAATAGATAACAGTATTAGAGTGAGATATAATTATTTTTTTTAAAAACAAATCATAAGAAAAATTTTAAAAATAATTTACAGTACATCACATGAACTTCAAAAATGAAATTGGAATCAAATCGGAGAATTCTATAATGATTAAGTGTTCTATTTTCTTAACCCTGGTTATGTCCAAAACTTAAAAAAGATCTGACCCAAATGATCTTGTATAAACTAAATATTAATTTTAAAATAAATTTGAATAGTAGATAACCGTAATTGAGTGAGATATGACAATTTTTTTAAAATACAATACCTTAAAATATTTTTAAAAATCATTTAGGGTTAATCAAATTATATCTAAAAATTAAATCGGAACAATCGTTAACGATATTAGTTATTACATTTTCTTTACTCTGGTTGTGTTCAAACCGTAAAAAACATGATTTGGCTATCTTGTATATGCGAAATATTAAATTTAAATTATATTCGAATAATAGATAACAGTAATAGAGTGAGATATAATTATTTTTTTAAAAAACAATGCATAAGAAAAATTTTAAAAATAATTTATAGTACATTAAATGAACTTCAAAAATTAAATTGGAATCAAATCGGACAATGCTGTAAGGATTAATTGTTCTATTTTCTTAACCCTGGTTATGTCTAAAATTTAAAAAGATCATTTGGGTCATCTTGTATAACCTAAATATTAATTCTAAAATAAATTTAAATAATAGATAACCGTAATTGAGTGAGATATGACTATTTTTTTTAAAAACAATACATCAAAATATTTTTATAAATCATTTAGGGTTAATCAAATTATATCTAAAAATTAAATCGGAACAATCGCCAACGCTATTAGGTATTATATTTTCTTAACTCTGGTTGTGTTCAAAATGTAAAAAACATCATTTGGCTATCTCGTATATGCGAAATAGTAAATTTAAATTATTTTCGAATAATAGATAACATTAATAGTGTGAAATAAGATTATTTTTCTTAAAAACAATACATCAGAAAAATTTTAAAAATAATTTACAGTACATCAAATGAACTTCAAAAATTAAATTGGAATGAAATCGGACGATGCTATAATGATTAATTGTTCTATTTTCTTAACTCTGGTTATGTCCAAAACTTAAAAAGGATCATTTGGGTCATCTTGTATAACCAAATATTAATTTTAAAATAAATTTGAATAACAGATAACCGTAATTGAGTGAGATATGACTATTTTTTTAAAACACAATACATAAAATTATTTTTAAAAATCATTTAGGGTTAATCAAATTATATCTAAAAATTAAATTAAAATTAAATCGGAACAACGTTAACGCTATTAGATATTATATTTTCTTAATTCTGGATGTGTTTAAACCGTAAAAAAACATCATTTGGCTATCTTGTACATGCAAAATAGTAAATTTAAATTATATTCGAATAATAGATAACAGTAGTATAAAGTGAGATATAATTATTTTTTTAAAAAACAATTCATAAGAAAAATTTTAAAAATAATTTACAGTACATCAAATGAACTTCAAAAATAAAATTGGAATCAAATCGGAGAATTCTATAATGATTAATTGTTCTATTTTCTTAACCCTGGTAATGTCCAAAACTTAAAAAAGATCATTTGGGTCATCTTGTATAACCTAAATATTAATTTAAAAAAAAAATTGAATAATAGATAACCGTAATTGAGTGAGATAAGACAATTTTTTTTAAATACAATACATCAAAATATTTTTAAAAATCATTTAGGGTTAATCAAATTATATCTAAAAATTAAATTAAATTTAAATCAGAACAACGTTAACGCTATTAGATATTATATTTTCTTAATTCTGGATGTGTTTAAACCGTAAAAAAACATCATTTGGCTATCTTGTATATGCAAAATAGTAAATTTAAATTATATTCGAATAATAGATAACAGTAGTATAAAGTGAGATATAATTATTTTTTTAAAACACAATTCATAAGAAAAATTTTAAAAATAATTTACAGTACATCAAATGAACTTCAAAAATGAAATTGGAATCAAATCGGAAAATGCTGTAAGGATTAATTGTTCTATTTTCTTAACCCTGGTTATGTCCAAAACTTAAAAAAGATCATTTGGGTCATCTTGTATAACCTAAATATTAATTTAAAAAAAAATTTGAATAATAGATAACCGTAATTGAGTGAGATAAGACAATTTTTTTTAAATACAATACATCAAAATATTTTTAAAAATCATTTAGGGTTAATCAAATTATATCTAAAAATTAAATCGGAACAATCTTTAACGATATTAGTTATTACATTTTCTTAACTCTGGTTGTGTTCAAACCGTAAAAAACATCATTTGGCTATCTTGTATATGCGAAATACTAAATTTAAATTATATTCGAATAATAGATAACAGTATTAGAGTGAGATATAATTATTTTTTTTAAAAACAAATCATAAGAAAAATTTTAAAAATAATTTACAGTACATCACATGAACTTCAAAAATGAAATTGGAATCAAATCGGAGAATTCTATAATGATTAAGTGTTCTATTTTCTTAACCCTGGTTATGTCCAAAACTTAAAAAGCATCATTTGGGTCATCTTGTATAACCAAATAATAATTTTATAATAAATTTAAATAATAGATAACCGTAATTGAGTGAGATATGACTATTTTTTTTAAAAACAATACATCAAAATATTTTTATAAATCATTTAGGGTTAATCAAATTATATCTAAAAATTGAATCGGAACAATCGTTAACGCTATTAGTTATTACATTTTCTCAACTCTGGTTGTGTTCAAACCATAAAAAATATCATTTGGCTATCTTGTATATGCGAAATAGTAAATTTAAATTATATTCGAATAATAGATAACAGTAATAGAGTGAGATATAAATATTTTGTTAAAAACAATCCATAAGGAAAATTTTAAAACTAATTTACATTACATCAAATGAACTTCAAAAATTAGATTGGAATCAAATCGGACAATGCTATAATGATTAATTGTTCTATTTTTTTAACCCTGGTTATGTCCAAAACTTAAAAAGGATCATTTGGGTCATCTTGTATAACCTAAATATTAATTTTAAAATAAATTTGAATAATAGAAAACCGTAATTTAGTGAGATATGACTATTTTTTTAAAACACAATACATAAAACTATTTTTAAAAATCATTTAGGGTTTATCAAATTATATCTAAAAATTGAATTAAAATTAAATCGGAACAATCGCCAACGCTATTAGTTATTATATTTTCTGAACTCTGGTTGTGTTCAAACCGTAAAAAACATCATTTTGCTATCTTGTATATGCGAAATAGTAAATTTAAATTATATTCGAATAATAGATAACAGTAATAGAGTGAGATATAATTATTTTGTTTAAAAAACAAATCATAAGAAAAACTTTAAAAATAATTTACAGTACATCACATGAACTTCAAAAATGAAATTGGTTGTTCTATTTTCTTAACCCTGGTTATGTCCAAAACTTAAAAAGGATCATTTGGGTCATCTTGTATAACATAAATATGAATTTTAAAATAAATTTGAATAATAGATAACCGTAATTGAGTGAGATATGACTATTTTTTTAAAACACAATACATAAAACTATTTTTAAAAATCATTTAGGGTTTATCAAATTATATTTTAAAATTGAATTAAAATTAAATCGGAACAATCGCCAACGCTATTAGTTATTATATTTTCTTAACTCTGGTTGTGTTCAAAATGTAAAAAACATCATTTGGCTATCTCGTATATGCGAAATAGTAAATTTAAATTATTTTCGAATAATAGATAACATTAATAGTGTGAAATAAGATTATTTTTCTTAAAAACAATACATCAGAAAAATTTCAAAAATAATTTACAGTACATTAAATGAACTTCAAATCGGACAATGCTATAATGATTAATTGTTCTATTTTCTTAACTCTGGTTATGTCCAAAACTTAAAAAAGATCATTTGGGTCATCTTGTATAACATAAATATGAATTTTAAAATAAATTTGAATAATAGGTAACGGTAATTGAGTGAGATATGCTTATTTTTTTAAACTTATAACATTAAAATATTTTTAAAAATCATTTAGGGTTAATCAAATTATATCTAAAAATTAAATTAAATTTAAATCAGAACAACGTTAACGCTATTAGATATTATATTTTCTTAATTCTGGATGTGTTTAAACCGTAAAAAAACATCATTTGGCTATCTTGTATATGCAAAATAGTAAATTTAAATTATATTCGAATAATAGATAACAGTAGTATAAAGTGAGATATAATTATTTTTTTAAAACACAATTCATAAGAAAAATTTTAAAAATAATTTACAGTACATCAAATGAACTTCAAAAATGAAATTGGAATCAAATCGAAAAATGCTGTAAGGATTAATTGTTCTATTTTCTTAACCCTGGTTATGTCCAAAATTTAAAAAGATCATTTGGGTCATCTTGTATAACCTAAATATTAATTTTAAAATAAAATTGAATAATAGATAACCGTAATTGAGTGAGATATGACAATTTTTTTTAAATACAATACATCAAAATATTTTTAAAAATCATTTAGGGTTAATCAAATTATATCTAAAAATTGAATCGGAACAATCGTTAACGCTATTAGTTATTACATTTTCTCAACTCTGGTTGTGTTCAAACCATAAAAAATATCATTTGGCTATCTTGTATATGCGAAATAGTAAATTTAAATTATATTCGAATAATAGATAACAGTAATAGAGTGAGATATAAATATTTTGTTAAAAACAATCCATAAGGAAAATTTTAAAACTAATTTACATTACATCAAATGAACTTCAAAAATTAGATTGGAATCAAATCGGACAATGCTATAATGATTAATTGTTCTATTTTTTTAACCCTGGTTATGTCCAAAACTTAAAAAGGATCATTTGGGTCATCTTGTATAACCTAAATATTAATTTTAAAATAAATTTGAATAATAGAAAACCGTAATTTAGTGAGATATGACTATTTTTTTAAAACACAATACATAAAACTATTTTTAAAAATCATTTAGGGTTTATCAAATTATATCTAAAAATTGAATTAAAATTAAATCGGAACAATCGCCAACGCTATTAGTTATTATATTTTCTGAACTCTGGTTGTGTTCAAACCGTAAAAAACATCATTTTGCTATCTTGTATATGCGAAATAGTAAATTTAAATTATATTCGAATAATAGATAACAGTAATAGAGTGAGATATAATTATTTTGTTTAAAAAACAAATCATAAGAAAAACTTTAAAAATAATTTACAGTACATCACATGAACTTCAAAAATGAAATTGGTTGTTCTATTTTCTTAACCCTGGTTATGTCCAAAACTTAAAAAGGATCATTTGGGTCATCTTGTATAACATAAATATGAATTTTAAAATAAATTTGAATAATAGATAACCGTAATTGAGTGAGATATGACTATTTTTTTAAAACACAATACATAAAACTATTTTTAAAAATCATTTAGGGTTTATCAAATTATATTTTAAAATTGAATTAAAATTAAATCGGAACAATCGCCAACGCTATTAGTTATTATATTTTCTTAACTCTGGTTGTGTTCAAAATGTAAAAAACATCATTTGGCTATCTCGTATATGCGAAATAGTAAATTTAAATTATTTTCGAATAATAGATAACATTAATAGTGTGAAATAAGATTATTTTTCTTAAAAACAATACATCAGAAAAATTTCAAAAATAATTTACAGTACATTAAATGAACTTCAAATCGGACAATGCTATAATGATTAATTGTTCTATTTTCTTAACTCTGGTTATGTCCAAAACTTAAAAAAGATCATTTGGGTCATCTTGTATAACATAAATATGAATTTTAAAATAAATTTGAATAATAGGTAACGGTAATTGAGTGAGATATGCTTATTTTTTTAAACTTATAACATTAAAATATTTTTAAAAATCATTTAGGGTTAATCAAATTATATCTAAAAATTAAATTAAATTTAAATCGGAACATCGTTAACGCTATTAGATATTATATTTTCTTAATTCTGGATGTGTTTAAACCGTAAAAAAAACATCATTTGGCTATCTTGTATATGCAAAATAGTAAATTTAAATTATATTCGAATAATAGATAACAGTAGTATAAAGTGAGATATAATTATTTTTTTAAAAAACAATTCATAAGAAAAATTTTAAAAATAATTTACGGTACATCAAATGAACTTCAAAAATGAAATTGGAATCAAATCGGAAAATGCTGTAAGGATTAATTGTTCTATTTTCTTAATCCTGGTTATGTCCAAAATTTAAAAAGATCATTTGGGTCATCTTGTATAACCTAAATATTAATTTTAAAATAAAATTGAATAATAGATAACCGTAATTGAGTGAGATATGGCAATTTTTTTTAAATACAATACATCCAAATATTTTTAAAATTCATTTAGGGTTAATCAAATTATATCTAAAAATTAAATCGGAACAATCGTTAACGATATTAGTTATTACATTTTCTTAAATCTGGTTGTGTTCAAACCGTAAGAAACATCATTTGGCTATCTTGTATATGCGAAATAGTAAATTTAAATTATATTCGAATAATAGATAACAGTATAATAGATATAATTATTTTGTTAAAAAGCAATTTATAAGAAAAATTTTAAAAATATTTTTCATTACATCAAATGAACTTCAAAAATTAGATTGGAATCAAATCGGAAAATGCTGTAAGGATTAATTGTCCTATTTTCTTAACCCTGGTTATGGCCAAAATTTAAAAAGATCATTTGGGTCATCTTGTATAACCTAAATATTAATATTAAAATAAATTTGAATAATAGATAACCGTAATTGAGTGAGATATGACTATTTTTTTAAAACACAATACATAAAACTATTTTTAAAAATCATTTAGGGTTTATCAAATTATATTTAAAAATTGAATTAAAATTAAATCGGAACAATCGCCAGCGCTATTAGTTATTATATTTTCTTAACTCTGGTTGTGTTCAAATTGTAAAAAACATCATTTGGCTATCTCGTATATGTGAAATAGTAAATTTAAATTATTTTCGAATAATAGATAACATTAATAGTGTGAAATAAGATTATTTTTCTTAAAAACAATACATCAGAAAAATTTTGAAAATAATTTACGGTACATCAAATGAACTTTAAAAATTAAATTGGAATGAAATCGAACAATGCTATAATGATTAATTGTTCTATTTTCTTAACCCTGGTTATGTTTAAGACTTAAAAAAGATCATTTGGGTCATCTTGTATAACCTAAATATTAATATTAAAATAAATTTGAATAATAGGTAACGGTAATTGAGTGAGATATGACTATTATTTTAAAACACAATACATAAAATTATTTTTAAAAATCATTTAGGGTTAATCAAATTATATCGAAAAATTAAATTAAAATTAAATCGGAACAACGTTAACGCTATTAGTTATTATATTTTCTTAATTCTGGATGTGTTTAAACCGTAAAAAAACATCATTTGGCTATCTTGTATATGCAAAATAGTAAATTTAAATTATATTCTAATAATAGTAGTATAGAGTGAGATATAATTATTTTTTTAAAAAACAATTCATATGAAAAATTTTAAAAATAATTTACAGTACATTAAATGAACTTCAAAAATTAAATTGGAATCAAATCGGACAATGCTATAATGATTAATTGTTCTATTTTCTTAACTCTGGTTATGTCCAAAACTTAAAAAGGATCATTTGGGTCATCTTGTATAACCTAAATATTAATTTTAAAATAAATTTAAATAATACATAACCGTAATTGAGTGAGATATGACAATTTTTTTTAAATACAAGACATCAAAATATTTTTAAAAATCATTTAGGGTTAATCAAATTATATCTAAAAATTAAATCGGAACAATCGGTAACGATATTAGTTATTACATTTTCTTCACTCTGGTTGTGTTCAAACCTTAAAAAACATCATTTGGCTATCTTGTATATGCGAAATATTAAATTTAAATTATATTCTAATAATAGATAACAGTAATAGAGTGAGATATAATTATTTTTTTTAAAAAACAATTCATAAGAAAAATTTTAAAAATAATTTACAGTTTATTAAATGAACTTCAAAAATTAAATTGGAATCAAATCGGACAATGCTATAATGATTAATTGTTCTATTTTCTTAACTCTGGTTATGTCCAAAACTTAAAAAGGATCATTTGGGTCATCTTGTATAACCAAATATTAATTTTAAAATAAATTTCAATAATAGATAATTGTAATTAAGTGAGATATAACTATTTTTTTAAAACACAATACATAAAATTATTTTTAAAAATCATTTAGGGTTAATCAAATTATATCTAAAAATTAAATTAAAATTAAATCGGAACAACGTTAACGCTATTAGATATTATATTTTCTTAATTCTGGATGTGTTTAAACCGTAAAAAAACATCATTTGGCTATCTTGTATATGCAAAATAGTAAATTTAAATTATATTCGAATAATAGATAACAGTAGTATAAAGTGAGATATAATTATTTTTTTTAAAAACAATTCATAAGAAAAATTTTAAAAATAATTTACAGTACATCAAATGAACTTCAAAAATGAAATTGGAATCAAATCGGAGAATTCTATAATGATTAATTGTTCTATTTTCTTAACCCTGGTTATGTCCAAAATTTAAAAAGATCATTTGGGTCATCTTGTATAACCTAAATATTAATTTTAAAATAAATTTGAATAATAGATAACCGTAATTGAGTGAGATATGACTATTATTTTAAAACACAATACATAAAATTATTTTTAAAAATCATTTAGGGTTAATCAAATTATATCTAAAAATTAAATTAAAATTAAATCGGAACAACGCTAACGCTATTAGTTATTATATTTTCTTAATTCTGGTTGTGTTTAAACCGTAAAAAACATCATTTTGCTATCTTGTATATGCGAAATAGTAATATTAAATTATATTCGAATAATAGATAACAGTAATAGAGTGAAATATGAATATTTTTATTTAAAAACAATACATCAGGAAAATTTCAAAAATAATTTACAGTACATTAAATGAACTTCAAAAATTAAATTGGAATCAAATCGGACAATGCTGTAAGGATTAATTGTTCTATTTTCTTAACCCTGGTTATGTCCAAAATTTAAAAAGATCATTTGGGTCATCCTGTATAACCTAAATATTAATTTTAAAATAAATTTGAATAATAGATAACCGTAATTGAGTGAGATATGACTATTATTTTAAAACACAATATATAAAATTATTTTTAAAAATCATTTAGGTTTAATTAAATTATATTTAAAAATTAAATAGAATTAAATCGGAACAACGTTAACGCTATTAGTTATTATATTTTCTTAATTCTGGTTGTGTTTAAACCGTAAAAAACATCATTTTGCTATCTTGTATATGCGAAATAGTAATATTAAATTATATCCGAATAATAGATAACAGTAATAGAGTGAAATATGATTATTTTTTTTTAAAAACAATACCTCAGGAAAATTTCAAAAATAATTTACAGTACATTAAATGAACTTCAAAAATTAAATTGGAGTCAAATCGGACAATGCTAAAAAGATTATTTGTTCTATTTTCTTAACTCTGGTTATGTCCAAAACTTAAAAAGGATATTTTGGGTCATCTTGTATAACCAAATATTAATTTTAAAATAAATTTGAATAATAGATAACCGTAATTGAGTGAGATATGACTATTATTTTAAAACACAATACATAAAACTATTTTTAAAAATCATTTAGGGTTTATCAAATTATATCTAAAAATTTAATTAAAATTAAATCGGAACAACGTTAACGGTATTAGATATTATATTTTCTTAATTCTGGATGTGTTTAAACCGTAAAAAAACATCATTTGGCTATCTTGTATATGCAAAATAGTAAATTTAAATTATGTTCGAATAATAGATAACAGTAGTATAAAGTGAGATATAATTATTTTTTTAAAAAACAATTCATAAGAAGAATTTTAAAAATAATTTACAATACATCAAATGAACTTCAAAAATGAAATTGGAATCAAATCGGAGAATTCTATAATGATTAATTGTTCTATTTTCTTAACCCTGGTTATGTCCGAAACTTAAAAAAGATCATTTGGGTCATCTTGTATAACCTAAATATTAATTTTAAAATAAATTTGAATAATAGATAACCGTAATTGAGTGAGATATGACAATTTTTTTTAAATACAAGACATCAAAATATTTTTAAAAATCATTTAGGGTTAATCAAATTATATCTAAAAATTAAATCGGAACAATCGTTAACGATATTAGTTATTACATTTTCTTAACTCTGGTTGTGTTCAAACCTTAAAAAACATCATTTGGCTATCTTGTATATGCGAAATATTAAATTTAAATTTTATTCGAATAATAGATAACAGTAATAGAGTGAGATATAATTATTTTTTTAAAAAACAATTCATAAGAAAAATTTTAAAAATAATTTACAGTACATTAAATGAACTTCAAAAATTAAATTGGAATCAAATCGGACAATGCTGTAAGGATTAATTGTTCTATTTTCTTAACCCTGGTTATGTCCAAAATTTAAAAAGATCATTTGGGTCATCTTGTATAACCTAAATATTAATTTTAAAATAAATTTGAATAATAGATAACCGTAATTGAGTGAGATATGACTATTATTTTAAAACACAATACATAAAATTATTTTTAAAAATCATTTAGGTTTAATTAAATTATATTTAAAAATTAAATAGAATTAAATCGGAACAACGTTAACGCTATTAGTTATTATATTTTCTAAATTCTGGTTGTGTTTAAACCGTAAAAAACATCATTTTGCTATCTTGTATATGCGAAATAGTAATATTAAATTATATTCGAATAATAGATAACAGTAATAGAGTGAAATATGATTATTTTTTTTTAAAAACAATACCTCAGGAAAATTTAAAAAATAATTTACAGTACATTAAATGAACTTCAAAAATTAAATTGGAGTCAAATCGGACAATGCTATAATGATTATTTGTTCTATTTTCTTAACTCTGGTTATGTCCAAAACTTGAAAAGGATATTTTGGGTCATCTTGTATAACCAAATATTAATTTTAAAATAAATTTGAATAATAGATAACCGTAATTGAGTGAGATATGACTATTATTTTAAAACATAATACATAAAACTATTTTTAAAAAGCATTTAGGGTTTATCAAATTATATCTAAAAATTGAATTAAAATTAAATCGGAGCAACGTTAACGGTATTAGATATTATATTTTCTTAATTCTGGATGTGTTTAAACCGTAAAAAAACATCATTTGGCTATCTTGTATATGCAAAATAGTAAATTTAAATTATGTTCGAATAATAGATAACAGTAGTATAAAGTGAGATATAATTATTTTTTTAAAAAACAATTCATAAGAAAAATTTTAAAAATCATTTACAGTACATCAAATGAACTTCAAAAATGAAATTGGAATCAAATCGGAGAATTCTATAATGATTAATTGTTCTATTTTCTTAACCCTGGTTATGTCCGAAACTTAAAAAAGATCATTTGGGTCATCTTGTATAACCTAAATATTAATTTTAAAATAAATTTGAATAATAGATAACCGTAATTGAGTGAGATGTGACAATTTTTTTTAAATACAAGACATCAAAATATTTTTAAAAATCATTTAGGGTTAATCAAATTATATCTAAAAATTAAATTAAATTTAAATCGGAACAACGTTAACGCTAATAGATATTATATTTTCTTAATTCTGGATGTGTTTAAACCGTAAAAAAAATCATTTGGCAATCTTGTATATGCAAAATAGTAAATTTAAATTATATTCGAATAATAGATAACAGTAGTATAAAGTGAGATATAATTATTTTTTTAAAAAACAATTCATAAGAAAAATTTTAAAAATCATTTACAGTACATCAAATGAACTTCAAAAATGAAATTGGAATCAAATCGGAAAATGCTGTAAGGATTAATTGTTCTATTTTCTTAACCCTGGTTATGTCCAAAATTTAAAAAGATCATTTGGGTCATCTTGTATAACCTAAATATTAATTTTAAAATGAATTTGAATAATAGATAACCGTAATTAAGTGAGATATGACTATTTTTTTAAAACACAATACATAAAACTATTTTTAAAAATTATTTAGGGTTTATCAAATTATATCTAAAAATTGAATTAAAATTAAATCGGAACAATCGCCAACGCTATTAGTTATTATATTTTCTTAACTCTAGTTGTGTTCAAATTGTAAAAAACATCATTTGGCTATCTCGTATATGTGAAATAGTAAATTTAAATTATTTTCGAATAATAGATAACATTAATAGTGTGAAATAAGATTATTTTTCTTAAAAACAATACATCAGAAAAATTTTAAAAATAATTTACGATACATCAATGAACTTCAAAAATTAAATTGGAATGAAATCGGACAATGCTATAATGATTAATTGTTCTATTTTCTTAACCCTGGTTATGTCCAAAACTTAAAAAAGATCATTTGGGTCATCTTGTATAACCTACATATTAATATTAAAATAAATTTGAATAATAGGTAACGGTAATTGAGTGAGATATGACTATTATTTTAAAACACAATACATAAAATTATTTTTAAAAAGCATTTAGGGTTTATCAAATTATATCTAAAAATTGAATTAAAATTAAATCGGAACAACGTTAACGGTATTAGATATTATATTTTCTTAATTCTGGATGTGTTTAAACCGTAAAAAAACATCATTTGGCTATCTTGTATATGCAAAATAGTAAATTTAAATTATGTTCGAATAATAGATAACAGTAGTATAAAGTGAGATATAATTATTTTTTTAAAAAACAATTCATAAGAAAAATTTTAAAAATAATTTACAGTACATCAAATGAACTTCAAAAATAAAATTGGAATCAAATCGGAGAATTCTATAATGATTAATTGTTCTATTTTCTTAACCCTGGTTATGTCCGAAACTTAAAAAAGATCATTTGGGTCATCTTGTATAACCTAAATATTAATTTTAAAATAAATTTGAATAATAGATAACCGTAATTGAGTGAGATGTGACAATTTTTTTTAAATACAAGACATCAAAATATTTTTAAAAATCATTTAGGGTTAATCAAATTATATCTAAAAATTTAATTAAATTTAAATCGGAACAACGTTAACGCTAATAGATATTATATTTTCTTAATTCTGGATGTGTTTAAACCGTAAAAAAACATCATTTGGCAATCTTGTATATGCAAAATAGTAAATTTAAATTATATTCGAATAATAGATAACAGTAGTATAAAGTGAGATATAATTATTTTTTTAAAAAACAATTCATAAGAAAAATTTTAAAAATCATTTACAGTACATCAAATGAACTTCAAAAATGAAATTGGAATCAAATCGGAAAATGCTGTAAGGATTAATTGTTCTATTTTCTTAACCCTGGTTATGTCCAAAATTTAAAAAGATCATTTGGGTCATCTTGTATAACCTAAATATTAATTTTAAAATAAATTTGAATAATAGATAACCGTAATTAAGTGAGATATGACTATTTTTTTAAAACACAATACATAAAACTATTTTTAAAAATTATTTAGGGTTTATCAAATTATATCTAAAAATTGAATTAAAATTAAATCGGAACAATCGCCAACGCTATTAGTTATTATATTTTCTTAACTCTAGTTGTGTTCAAATTGTAAAAAACATCATTTGGCTATCTCGTATATGTGAAATAGTAAATTTAAATTATTTTCGAATAATAGATAACATTAATAGTGTGAAATAAGATTATTTTTCTTAAAAACAATACATCAGAAAAATTTTAAAAATAATTTACGATACATCAATGAACTTCAAAAATTAAATTGGAATGAAATCGGACAATGCTATAATGATTAATTGTTCTATTTTCTTAACCCTGGTTATGTCCAAAACTTAAAAAAGATCATTTGGGTCATCTTGTATAACCTACATATTAATATTAAAATAAATTTGAATAATAGGTAACGGTAATTGAGTGAGATATGACTATTATTTTAAAACACAATACATAAAATTATTTTTAAAAATCATTTAGGGTTAATCAAATTATATCTAAAAATTAAATTAAAATTAAATCGGAACAACTTTAACGCTATTAGTTATAATATTTTCTTAATTCTGGATGTGTTTAAACCGTAAAAAAACATCATCTGGCTATCTTGTATATGCAAAATAGTAAATTTTAAATTATATTCGAATAATAGTAGTATAGAGTGAGATATAATTATTTTTTTAAAAAACAATTCATATGAAAAATTTTAAAAATAATTTACAGTACATCAAATGAACTTCAAAAATTAAATTGGAATCAAATCGGAGAATTCTATAATGATTAATTGTTCTATTTTCTTAACCCTGGTTATGTCCAAAACTTAAAAAACATCATTTGGCTACCTTGTATATGCAAAATAGTAAATTTAAATTATATTCGAATAATAGATAACAGTAGTATAAAGTGAGATATAATTATTTTTTTTAAAAACAATTCATAAGAAAAATTTTAAAAATAATTTACAGTACATCAAACGAACTTCAAAAATGAAATTGGAATCAAATCGGAGAATTCTATAATGATTAATTGTTCTATTTTCTTAACCCTGGTTATGTCCAAAACTTAAAAAAGATCATTTGGGTCATCTTGTATAACCTAAATATTAATTTTAAAATAAATTTGAATAATAGATAACCGTAATTGAGTGAGATATGACAATTTTTTTTAAATACAATACATCAAAATATTTTTAAAAATCATTTAGGGTTAATCAAATTATATCTAAAAATTAAATCGGAACAATCGTTAACGATATTAGTTATTACATTTTCTTAACTCTGGTTGTGTTCAAACCTTAAAAAACATCATTTGGCTATCTTGTATATGCGAAATAGTAAATTTAAATTATATTCGAATAATAGATAACAGTAATAGAGTGAGATATAATTATTTTGTTAAAAAACAATTCATAAGATAAATTTTAAAAATAATTTACAGTACATTAAATGAACTTGAAAAATTAAATTGGAATCAAATCGGACAATGCTGTAAGGATTAATTGTTCTATTTTCTTAACCCTGGTTATGTCCAAAATTTAAAAAGATCATTTGGGTCATCTTGTATAACCTAAATATTAATTTTAAAATAAACTTGAATAATAGATACCCGTAAATGAGTGAGATATGACTATTTTTTTTAAAAACAATACTTCAAAATAATCTTATAAATCATTTAGGGTTAATCAAATTATATCTAAAATTTGAATCGGAACAATCGTTAACGCTATTAGTTATTACATTTTCTTAACTCTGGTTGTGTTCAAACTATAAAAAACATCATTTGGCTATCTTGTATATGCGAAATAGTAAATTTAAATTATATTCGAATAATAGATAACAGTAATAGAGTGAGATATAATTATTTTGTTAAAAAACAATTCATAAGATAAATTTTAAAAATAATTTACAGTACATTAAATGAACTTGAAAAATTAAATTGGAATCAAATCGGACAATGCTGTAAGGATTAATTGTTCTATTTTCTTAACCCTGGTTATGTCCAAAATTTAAAAAGATCATTTGGGTCATCTTGTATAACCTAATTATTAATTTTAAAATAAATTTGAATAATAGATAACCGTAATTGAGTGAGATATGACTATTATTTTAAAACACAATACATAAAATTATTTTTAAAAATCATTTAGGGTTAATCAAGTTATATCTAAAAATTAAATTAAAATTAAATCGGAACAACATTAACGCTATTAGTTATTATATTTTCTTAATTCTGGTTGTGTTTAAACCGTAAAAAACATCATTTTGCTATCTTGTATATGCAAAATAGTAATATTAAATTATATTCGAATAATAGATAACAGTAATAGAGTGAAATATGATTATTTTTTTTAAAAACAATACATCAGGAAAATTTCAAAAATAATTTACAGTACATTAAATGAACTTCAAAAATTAAATTGGAGTCAAATCGGACAATGCTATAATGATTATTTGTTCTATTTTCTTAACTCTGGTTATGTCCAAAACTTAAAAAGGATCTTTTGGGTCATCTTGTATAACCAAATATTAATTTTAAAATAAATTTGAACAATAGATAACCGTAATTGAGTGAGATATGACTATTATTTTAAAACACAAAACATAAAACTTTTTTTAAAAATCATTTAGGGTTTATCAAATTATATCTAAAAATTGAATTAAAATTAAATCGGAACAACGTTAACCCTATTAGATATTATATTTTCCTAATTCTGGATGTGTTTAAACCGTAAAAAAACATCATTTTGCTATCTTGTATATGCGAAATAGTAATATTAAATTATATTCGAATAATAGATAACAGTAATAGAGTGAAATATGATTATTTTTTTTAAAAACAATACATCAGGAAAATTTCAAAAATAATTTACAGTACATTAAATGAACTTCAAAAATTAAATTGGAGTCAAATCGGACAATGCTATAATGATTATTTGTTCTATTTTCTTATCTCTGGTTATGTCCAAAACTTAAAAAGGATATTTTGGGTCATCTTGTATAACCAAATATTAATTTTAAAATAAATTTGAATAATAGATAACCGTAATTGAGCGAGATATGACTATTATTTTAAAACACAATACATAAAACTATTTTTAAAAATCATTTAGGGTTTATCAAATTATATCTAAAAATTGAATTAAAATTAAATCGGAACAACGTTAACGCTATTAGATATTATATTTTCTTAATTCTGGATGTGTTTAAACCGTAAAAAAACATCATTTGGCTATCTTGTATATGCAAAATAGTAAATTTAAATTATATTCGAATAATAGATAACAGTAGTATAAAGTGAGATATAATTATTTTTTTAAAAAACAATTCATAAGAAAAATTTTGAAAATAATTTACAATACATCAAATGAACTTCAAAAATAAAATTGGAATCAAATCGGAGAATTCTATAATGATTAATTGTTCTATTTTCTTAACCCTGGTTATGTCCAAAACTTAAAAAAGATAATTTGGGTCATCTTGTATAACCTAAATATTAATTTTAAAATAAATTTGAATAATAGATAACCGTAATTGAGTGAGATATGACTATTTTTTTTAAAAACAATACTTCAAAATATTTTTATAAATCATTTAGGGTTAATCAAATTATATCTAAAAATTGAATCGGAACAATCGTTAACGCTATTAGTTATTACATTTTCTTAACTCTGGTTGTGTTCAAACTATAAAAAACATCATTTGGCTATCTTGTATATGCGAAATAGTAAATTTAAATTATATTCGAATAATAGATAACAGTAATAGAGTGAGATATAATTATTTTGTTAAAAAACAATTCATAAGAAAAATTTTAAAAATAATTTACAGTACATTAAATGAACTTCAAAAATTAAATTGGAATCAAATCGGACAATGCTGTAAGGATTAATTGTTCTATTTTCTTAACCCTGGTTATGTCCAAAACTTAAAAAGGATATTTTGGGTCATCTTGTATAACCAAATATTAATTTTAAAATAAATTTGAATAATAGATAACCGTAATTGAGCGAGATATGACTATTATTTTAAAACACAATACATAAAACTATTTTTAAAAATCATTTAGGGTTTCTCAAATTATATCTAAAAATTAAATTAAAATTAAATCGGAACAACGTTAACGCTATTAGATATTATATTTTCTTAATTCTGGATGTGTTTAAACCGTAAAAAAACATCATTTGGCTATCTTGTATATGCAAAATAGTAAATTTAAATTATATTCGAATAATAGATAACAGTAGTATAAAGTGAGATATAATTATTTTTTTTAAAAAAAATTCATAAGAAAAATTTTAAAAATAATTTACAATACATCAAATGAACTTCAAAAATGAAATTGGAATCAAATCGGAGAATTCTATAATGATTAATTGTTCTATTTTCTTAACCCTGGTTATGTCCAAAACTTAAAAAAGATCATTTGGGTCATCTTGTATAACCTAAATATTAATTTTAAAATAAATTTGAATAA
This sequence comes from Anthonomus grandis grandis, assembly GCF_022605725.1. Classification (NCBI taxonomy): domain Eukaryota; kingdom Metazoa; phylum Arthropoda; class Insecta; order Coleoptera; family Curculionidae; genus Anthonomus; species Anthonomus grandis. The sequence goes on along the minus strand of NC_065559.1, from coordinate 15,586,668 downwards.
TAGATAACTGTAATTGAGTGAGATATGACAATTTTTTTTAAATACAATACATCAAAATATTTTTAAAAATCATTTAGGGTTAATCAAATTATATCTAAAAATTAAATCGGAACAATCGTTAACGATATTAGTTATTACATTTTCTTAACTCTGGTTGTGTTCAAACTATAAAAAACATCATTTGGCTATCTTGTATATGCGAAATAGTAAATTTAAATTATATTCGAATAATAGATAACAGTAATAGAGTGAGATATAATTATTTTGTTAAAAAACAATTCATAAGAAAAATTTTAAAAATAATTTACAGTACATTAAATGAACTTCAAAAATTAAATTGGAATTAAATCGAAGAATTCTATAATGATAAATTGTTCTATTTTCTTAACCCTGGTTATGTCCAAAACTTAAAAAAGATCATTTGGGTCATCTTGTATAACCTAAATATTAATTTTAAAATAAATTTGAATAATAGATAACCGTAATTGAGTGAGATATGACTATTATTTTAAAACACAAAAGATAAAACTATTTCTAAAAATCATTTAGGGTTTATCAAATTATATCTAAAAATTGAATTAAAATTAAATCGGAACAACGTTAACGCTATTAGATATTATATTTTCTTAATTCTGGATGTGTTTAAACCGTAAAAAAACATGATTTGGCTATCTTGTATATGCAAAATAGTAAATTTAAATTATATTCGAATAATAGATAACAGTAGTATAAAGTGAGATATAATTATTTTTTTAAATACAATACATCAAAATATTTTTAAAAATCATTTAGGGTTAATGAAATTATATCTAAAAATTAAATCGGAACAATCGTTAACGATATTAGTTATTACATTTTCTTAACTCTGGTTGTGTTCAAACCGTAAAAAACATCATTTGGCTATCTTGTATATGCGAAATAGTAAATTTAAATTATATTCGAATAATAGATAACAGTAATAGAGTAAGATATAATTATTTTTTTAAAAAACAATTCATAAGAAAATTTTAAAAATAATTTACAGTACATTAAATGAACTTACATTACATTAAATGAACAAAAATTAAATTGGAATCAAATCGGACAATGCTGTAAGGATTAATTGTTCTATTGTCTTAACCCTGGTTATGTCCGAAACTTAAAAAAGATCATTTGGGTCATCTTGTATAATCTAAATATTAATTTTAAAATAAATTTAAATAATAGATAACCGTAATTGAGTGAGATATGACTATTATTTTAAAACACAATACATAAAATTATTTGTAAAAATCATTTAGGGTTAATCAAATTATATCTAAAAATTAAATTAAAATTAAATCGGAACAACGTTAACGCTATTAGTTAGTATATTTTCTTAATTCTGAATGTGTTTAAACCGTAAAAAAACTTCATTTGGCTATCTTGTATATGCAAAATAGTAAATTTAAATTATATTCGAATAATAGATAACAGTAGTATAGAGTGAGATATAATTATTTTTTTAAAAAACAATTTATAAGAAAAATTTTAAAAATAATTTACAGTACATCAAATAAACTTCAAAAATGAAATTAGAATCAAATCGGAGAATTCTATAATGATTAATTGTTCTATTTTCTTAACCCTGGTTATGTCCAAAGCTTAAAAAAGATCATTTGGGTCATCTTGTATAACCTAAATATTAATTTTAAAATAAATTTGAATAATAGATAACCGTAATTGAGTGAGATATGACTATTTTTTTTTTAAACAATACTTCGAAATATTTTTATAAATCATTTAGGGTTAATCAAATTATATCTAAAAATTGAATCGGAACAATCGTTAACGATATTAGTTATTACATTTTCTTAACTCTGGTTGTGTTCAAACCGTAAAAAACATCATTTGGCTATCTTGTATATGCGAAATAGTAAATTTAAATTATATTCGAATAATAGATAACAGTAATAGAGTGAGATATAATTATTTTTTTAAAAAACAATTCATAAGAAAATTTTAAAAATAATTTACAGTACATTAAATGAACTTACATTACATTAAATGAACAAAAATTAAATTGGAATCAAATCGGACAATGCTGTAAGGATTAATTGTTCTATTTTCTTAACCCTGGTTATGTCCGAAACTTAAAAAAGATCATTTGGGTTATCTTGTATAATCTAAATATTAATTTTAAAATAAATTTAAATAATAGATAACCGTAATTGAGTGAGATATGACTATTATTTTAAAACACAATACATAAAATTATTTTTAAAAATCATTTAGGGTTAATCAAATTATATCTAAAAATTAAATTAAAATTAAATCGGAACAACGTTAACGCTATTAGTTATTATATTTCCTTAATTCTGGTTGTGTTTAAACCGTAAAAAACATCATTTTGCTATCTCGTATATGCGAAATAGTAATATTAAATTATATTCGAATAATAGATAACAGTAATAGAGTGAAATATGATTATTTTTTTTAAAAACAATACATCAGGAAAATTTCAAAAATAATTTACAGTACATTAAATGAACTTCAAAAATTAAATTGGAATCAAATCGGACAATGCTGTAAGGATTAATTGTTCTATTTTCTTAACCCTGGTTATGTCCAAAATTTAAAAAGATCATTTGGGTCATCTTGTATAACCTAAATATTAATTTTAAAATAAATTTGAATAATAGATAACCGTAATTGAGTGAGATATGACTATTATTTTAAAACACAATACATAAAATTGTTTTTAAAAATCATTTAGGGTTAATCAAATTATATCTAAAAATTAAATTAAAATTAAATCGGAACAACGTTAACGCTATTAGTTATTATATTTCCTTAATTCTGGTTGTGTTTAAACCGTAAAAAACATCATTTTGCTATCTCGTATATGCGAAATAGTAATATTAAATTATATTCGAATAATAGATAACAGTAATAGAGTGAAATATGATTATTTTTTTTAAAAACAATACATCAGGAAAATTTCAAAAATAATTTACAGTACATTAAATGAACTTCAAAAATTAAATTGGAGTCAAATCGGACAATGCTATAATGATTATTTGTTCTATTTTCTTAACTCTGGTTATGTCCAAAACTTAAAAAGGATATTTTGGGTCATCTTGTATAACCAAATATTAATTTTAAAATAAATTTGAATAATAGATAACCGTAATTGAGCGAGATATGACTATTATTTTAAAACACAATACATAAAACTATTTTTAAAAATCATTTAGGGTTTATCAAATTATATCTAAAAATTGAATAAAAATTAAATCGGAACAACTTTAACGCTATTAGATATTATATTTTCTTAATTCTGGATGTGTTTAAACTGTAAAAAAACATCATTTGGCTATCTTGTATATGCAAAATAGTAAATTTAAATTATATTCGAATAATAGATAACAGTAGTATAAAGTGAGATATATTTATTTTTTTAAAAAACAATTCATAAGAAAAATTTTAAAAATAATTTACAATACATCAAATGAACTTCAAAAATGAAATTGGAATCAAATCGAAGAATTCTATAATGATTAATTGTTCTATTTTCTTAACCCAGGTTATGTCCAAAACTTAAAAAAGATCATTTGGGTCATCTTGTATAACCTAAACATTAATTTTAAAATAAATTTGAATAATAGATAACCGTAATTGAGTGAGATATGACAATTTTTTTAAATACAATACATCAAAATATTTTTAAAAATCATTTAGGGTTAATCAAATTATATCTAAAAATTAAATCGGAACAATCGTTAACGATATTAGTTATTACATTTTCTTAACTCTGGTTGTGTTCAAACCGTAAAAAACATCATTTGGCTATCTTGTATATGCGAAATAGTAAATTTAAATTATATTCGAATAATAGATAACAGTAATAGAGTGAGATATAATTATTTTTTTAAAAAACAATTCATAAGAAAAATTTTAAAAATAATTTACAGTACATTAAATGAACTTCAAAAATTAAATTGGAATCAAATCGGACAATGCTGTAAGGATTAATTGTTCTATTTTCTTAACCCTGGTTATGTCTAAAATTTAAAAAGATCATTTGGGTCATCTTGTATAACCTAAATATTAATTTTAAAATAAATTTGAATAATAGATAACCGTAATTGAGTAAGATATGACTATTTTTTTTAAAAACAATACATCAAAGTATTTTTATAAATCATTTAGGGTTAATCAAATTATATCTAAAAATTGAATCGGAACAATCGTTAACGCTATTAGTTATTACATTTTCTTAACTCTGGTTGTGTTCAAACCATAAAAAGCATCATTTGGCTAACTTGTATATGCTAAATAGTAAATTTAAATTATATTCGAATAATAGATAACAGTAATAGAGTGAGATATAATTATTTTGTTAAAAAACAATTCATAAGAAAAATTTTAAAAATAATTTACATTACATCAAATGAACTTCAAAAATTAGATTGGAATCAAATCGGACAATGCTAAATGATTAATTGTTCTATTTTTGTAACCCTGGTTAAGTCCAAAACTTAAAAAGGATCATTTGGGTCATTTTGTATAACCTAAATATTAATTTTAAAATAAATTTGAATAATAGATAACCGTAATTGAGTGAGATATGACTATTTTTTTAAAACACAATACATAAAACTATTTTTAAAAATCATTTAGGGTTTATTAAATTATATCTAAAAATTGAATTAAAATTAAATCGGAACAATCGCCAACGCTATTAGTGATTATATTTTCTTAACTCTGGTTGTGTTCAAAATGTAAAAAACATCATTTGGCTATCTCGTATATGCGAAATAGTAAATTTAAATTATTTTCGAATAATAGTTAACTGTAGTATAAAGTGAGATATAATTATTTTTTTAAAAAACAATTCATAAGAAAAATTTTAAAAATAATTTACAGTACATCAAATGAACTTCAAAAATAAAATTGGAATCAAATCGGAGAATTCTATAATGATTAATTGTTCTATTTTCTTAACCTTGGTTATGTCCAAAACTTAAAAAAGATCATTTGGGTCATCTTGTATAACCTGCATATTAATTTTAAAATAAATTTGAATAATAGATAACCGTAATTGAGTGAGATATGACAATTTTTTTTAAATACAATACATCAAAATATTTTTAAAAATCATTTAGGGTTAATCAAATTATATCTAAAAATTAAATCGGAACAATCGATAACGATATTAGTTAAAAAATAATTTACAGTACATCAAATGAACTTCAAAAATGAAATTGGAATCAAATCGGAAAATGCTGTAAGGATTAATTGTTCTATTTTCTTAACCCTGGTTAAAAAGATCATTTGAGTCATCTTGTATAACCTAAATATTAATTTTAAAATAAAATTGAATAATAGATAACCGTAATTGAGTAAGATATGACATTTTTTTTTAAATACAATACATCAAAATATTTTTAAAAATCATTTAGGGTTAATCAAATTATATCTAAAAATTAAATCGGAACAATCGTTAACGATATTAGTTATTACATTTTCTTAAATCTGGTTGTGTTCAAACCGTAAAAAACATCATTTGGCTATCTTGTATATGCGAAAAAGTAAATTTAAATTATATTCAAATAATAGATAACAGTAATAGACTGAGATATAATTATTTTTTTTAAAAACAATTCATAAGAAAAATTTTAAAAATAATTTACAGTACATTAAATGAACTTCAAAAATTAAATTGGAATCAAATCGGACAATGCTGAAAGGATTAATTGTTCTATTTTCTTAACCCTGGTTATGTCCAAAATTTAAAAAGATCATTTGGGTCATCTTGTATAACCTAAGTATTAATTTTAAAATAAATTTGAATAATAGATAACCGTAATTGAGTGAAATATGACTATTTTTTTTAAAAACAATACATCAAAATATTTTTATAAATCATTTAGGGTTTATCAAATTATATCTAAAAATTGAATTAAAATTAAATCGGAACAATCGCCAACGCTATTAGTTATTATATTTTCTTAACTCTAGTTGTGTTCAAAATGTAAAAAACATCATTTGGCTATCTCGTATATGCGAAATAGTAGATTTAAATTATTTTCGAATAATAGATAACATTAATAGTATGAAATATAATTATTTTTCTTAAAAACAATACATCAGAAAAATTTTAAAAATAATTTACAGTACATCAAATGAACTTCAAAAATTAAATTGGAATGAAATCGGACAATGCTATAATGATTAATTGTTCTATTTTCTTAACCCTGGTTATGTCCAAAACTTAAAAAGGATTATTTGGGTCATCTTGTATAACATAAATATGAATTTTAAAATATATTTAAATAATAGGTAACGGTAATTGAGTGAGATATGCTTATTTTTTTAAACACATAACATTAAAATATTTTTAAAAATCATTTAGGGTTAGTCAAATTATATCTAAAAATTAAATTATATTTAAATCGGAACAACGTTAACGCTATTAGTTATTATATTTTCTTAATTCTGGTTGTGTTTAAACCGTAAAAAACATCATTTTGCTATCTTGTATATGCGAAATAGTAATATTAAATTATATTTAAATAATAGATAACAGTAATTGAGTGAAATATGATTAATTTTTTTAAAAACAATACATCAGAAAAATTTCAAAAATAATTTACAGTACATTAAATGAGCGTCAAAAATTAAATTGGAGTCAAATCAGACAATGCTATAATGATTAATTGTTCTATTTTCTTAACCCTGGTTATGTCCAAAACTTAAAAAAGATCATTTGGGTCATCTTGTATAACCTAAATATTAATATTAAAATAAATTTGAATAATAGGTAACGGTAATTGAGTGAGATATGACTATTATTTTAAAACATAATACATAAAATTATTTTTAAAAATCATTTAGGGTTAATCAAATTATATCTAAAAATTAAATTAAAATTAAATCAGAACAACGTTAACGCTATTAGTTATTATATTTTCTTAATTCTGGATATGTTTAAACCGTAAAAAAACATCATTTGGCTATCTTGTATATGCAAAATAGTAAATTTAAATTATATTCGAATAATAGATAATAGTAGTATAAAGTGAGATATAATTATTTTTTTTAAAATCAATTCATAAGAAAAATTTTAAAAATTATTTACAGTACATCAAATGAACTTCAAAAATGAAATTGGAATCAAATGGGAGAATTCTATAATGATTAATTGTTCTATTTTCTTAACCCTGGTTATGTCCAAAACTTAAAAAAGATCATTTGGGTCATCTTGTATAACCTAAATATTAATTTTAAAATAAATTTGAATAATAGATAACCGTAATTGAGTGAGATATGACAATTTTTTTTAAATACAATACATCAAAATATTTTTAAAAATCATTTAGGGTTAATCAAATTATATCTAAAAATTAAATTAAAATTAAATCGGAACAACGTTAACGCTATTAGTTATTATATTTTCTTAATTCTAGTTGTGTTTAAACCGTAAAAAACATCATTTTGCTATCTTGTATATGCGAGATAGTAATATTAAATTATATTCGAATAATAGATAACAGTAATAGAGTGAAATAGGATTATTTTTTTTAAAAACAATACATCAGGAAAATTTCAAAAATAATTTACAGTACATTAAATGAACTTCAAAAATTAAATTGGAATCAAATCGGACAATGCTGTAAGGATTAATTGTTCTATTTTCTTAACCCTGGTTATGTCCAAAATTTAAAAAGATCATTTGGGTCATCTTGTATAACCTAAATATTAATTTTCAAATAAATTTGAATAATAGATAACCGTAATTGAGTGAGATATGACTATTATTTTAAAACACAATACATAAAATTATTTTTAAAAATCATTTAGGGTTAATCAAATTATATCTAAAAATTAAACTAAAATTAAATCGGAACAACGTTAACGCTATTAGTTATTATATTTCCTTAATTCTGGTTGTGTTTAAACCGTAAAAAAACATCATTTGGCTATCTTGTATATGCAAAATAGTAAATTTAAATTATATTCGAATAATAGATAACAGTAGTATAAAGTGAGATATAATTATTTTTTTAAAAAACAATTCATAAGAAAAATTTTAAAAATAATTTACAGTACATTAAATGAACTTCAAAAATTAAATTGGAATCAAATCGGACAATGCTGTAAGGATTAATTGTTCTATTTTCTTAACCCTGGTTATGTCTAAAATTTAAAAAGATCATTTGGGTCATCTTGTATAACCTAAATATTAATTTTAAAATAAATTTGAATAATAGATAACCGTAATTGAGTAAGATATGACTATTATTTTTAAAAACAATACATCAAAGTATTTTTATAAATCATTTAGGGTTAATCAAATTATATCTAAAAATTGAATCGGAACAATCGTTAACGCTATTAGTTATTACATTTTCTTAACTCTGGTTGTGTTCAAACCATAAAAAGCATCATTTGGCTAACTTGTATATGCTAAATAGTAAATTTAAATTATATTCGAATAATAGATAACAGTAATAGAGTGAGATATAATTATTTTGTTAAAAAACAATTCATAAGAAAAATTTTAAAAATAATTTACATTACATCAAATGAACTTCAAAAATTAGATTGGAATCAAATCGGACAATGCTAAATGATTAATTGTTCTATTTTTGTAACCCTGGTTAAGTCCAAAACTTAAAAAGGATTATTTGGGTCATTTTGTATAACCTAAGTATTAATTTTAAAATAAATTTGAATAATAGATAACCGTAATTGAGTGAGATATGACTATTTTTTTTTTAAAAAATACTTCAAAATATTTTTATAAATCATTTAGGGTTTATCAAATTATATCTAAAAATTGAATTAAAATTAAATCGGAACAATCGCCAACGCTATTAGTTATTATATTTTCTTAACTCTAGTTGTGTTCAAAATGTAAAAAACATCATTTGGCTATCTCGTATATGCGAAATAGTAAATTTAAATTATTTTCGAATAATAGATAACTGTAGTATAAAGTGAGATATAATTATTTTTTTAAAAAACAATTCATAAGAAAAATTTTAAAAATAATTTACAGTACATCAAATAAACTTCAAAAATGAAATTGGAATCAAATCGGAGAATTCTATAATGATTAATTGTTCTATTTTCTTAACCCTGGTTATGTCCAAAACTTAAAAAAGATCATTTGGGTCATCTTGTATAACCTAAATATTAATTTTAAAATAAATTTGAATAATAGATAACCGTAATTGAGTGAGATATGACAATTTTTTTTAAATACAATACATCAAAATATTTTTAAAAATCATTTAGGTTTAATCAAATTATATCTAAAAATTAAATCGGAACAATCGTTAACGATATTAGTTATTACATTTTGTTAAATCTGGTTGTGTTCAAACCGTAAAAAACATCATTTGGCTATCTTGTATATGCGAAAAAGTAAATTTAAATTATATTCAAATAATAGATAACAGTAATAGACTGAGATATAATTATTTTTTTTAAAAACAATTTATAAGAAAAATTTTAAAAATAATTTACAGTACATTAAATGAACTTCAAAAATTAAATTGGAATCAAATCGGACAATGCTGTAAGGATTAATTGTTCTATTTTCTTAACCCTGGTTATGTCCAAAATTTAAAAAGATCATTTGGGTCATCTTGTATAACCTAAGTATTAATTTTAAAATAAATTTGAATAATAGATAACCGTAATTGAGTGAGATATGACTATTTTTTTTTTAAAAAATACTTCAAAATATTTTTATAAATCATTTAGGGTTTATCAAATTATATCTAAAAATTGAATTAAAATTAAATCGGAACAATCGCCAACGCTATTAGTTATTATATTTTCTTAACTCTAGTTGTGTTCAAAATGTAAAAAACATCATTTGGCTATCTCGTATATGCGAAATAGTAAATTTAAATTATTTTCGAATAATAGATAACATTAATAGTGTGAAATATAATTATTTTTCTTAAAAACAATACATCAGAAAAATTTTAAAAATAATTTACAGTACATCAAATGAACTTCAAAAATTAAATTGGAATGAAATCGGACAATGCTATAATGATTAATTGTTCTATTTTCTTAACCCTGGTTATGTCCAAAACTTAAAAAGGATTATTTGGGTCATCTTGTATAACATAAATATAAATTTTAAAATATATTTAAATAATAGGTAACGGTAATTGAGTGAGATATGCTTATTTTTTTAAACACATAACATTAAAATATTTTTAAAAATCATTTAGGGTTAGTCAAATTATATCTAAAAATTAAATTATATTTAAATCGGAACAACGTTAACGCTATTAGTTATTATATTTTCTTAATTCTGGTTGTGTTTAAACCGTAAAAAACATCATTTTGCTATCTTGTATATGCGAAATAGTAATATTAAATTATATTCAAATAATAGATAACAGTAATTGAGTGAAATATGATTAATTTTTTTAAAAACAATACATCAGAAAAATTTCAAAAATAATTTACAGTACATTATATGAGCGTCAAAAATTAAATTGGAGTCAAATCAGACAATGCTATAATGATTAATTGTTTTATTTTCTTAACCCTCGTTATGTCCAAAACTTAAAAAAGATCATTTGGGTCATCTTGTATAACCTAAATATTAATATTAAAATTAAATCGGAACAACGTTAACGCTATTAGTTATTATATTTTCTTAATTCTGGATGTGTTTAAACCGTAAAAAAACATCATTTGGCTATCTTGTATATGCAAAATAGTAAATTTAAATTATATTCGAATAATAGATAATAGTAGTATAAAGTGAGATATAATTATTTTTTTTAAAAACAATTCATAAGAAAAATTTTAAAAATTATTTACAGTACATCAAATGAACTTCAAAAATGAAATTGGAATCAAATGGGAGAATTCTATAATGATTAATTGTTCTATTTTCTTAACCCTGGTTATGTCCAAAACTTAAAAAAGATCATTTGGGTCATCTTGTATAACCTAAATATTAATTTTAAAATAAATTTGAATAATAGATAACCGTAATTGAGTGAGATATGACAATTTTTTTTTAAATACAATACATCAAAATATTTTTAAAAACCATTTAGGGTTAATCAAATTATATCTAAAAATTAAATTAAAATTAAATCGGAACAACGTTAACGCTATTAGTTATTATATTTTCTTAATTCTGGATGTGTTTAAACCGTAAAAAAACATCATTTGGCTATCTTGTATATGCAAATTAGTAAATTTAAATTATATTCGAATAATAGATAACAGTAGTATAAAGTGAGATATAATTATTTTTTTTAAAAACAATTCTTAAGAAAAATTTTAAAAATTATTTACAGTACATCAAATGAACTTCAAAAATGAAATTGGAATCAAATAGGAGAATTCTATAATGATTAATTGTTCTATTTTCTTAACCCTGGTTATGTCCAAAACTTAAAAAATATCATTTGGGTCATCTTGTATAACCTAAATATTAATTTTAAAATAAATTTGAATAATAGACAACCGTAATTGAGTGAGATATGACAATTTTTTTTAAATACAATACATAAAATTATTTTTAAAAATCATTTAGGGTTAATCAAATTATATCTAAAAATTAAATTAAAATTAAATCGGAATAACGTTAACGCTATTAGTTATTATATTTTCTTAATTCTGGTTGTGTTTAAACCGTTAAAAACATCATTTTGCTATCTTGTATATGCGAAATAGTAATATTAAATTATATTCAAATAATAGATAGTAATAGAGTGAAATATGATTATTTTTTTTAAAAACAATACATCAGGAAAATTTCAAAAATAATTTACAGTACATTAAATGAACTTCAAAAATTAAATTGGAGTCAAATCGGACAATGCTATAATGATTAATTGTTCTATTTTCTTAACTCTGGTTATGGCCAAAACTTAAAAAGGATCATTTGGGTCATCTTGTATAACCAAATATTAATTTTAAAATAAATTTGAATAATAGATAACCGTAATTGAGTGAGATATGACTATTATTTTAAAAAACAATACATACAATTATTTTTAAAAATCATTTAGGGTTAATCAAATTATATCTAAAAATTAAATTAAAATTAAATCGGAACAACGTTAACGCTATTAGTTAGTATATTTTCTTAATTCTGAATGTATTTAAACCGTAAAAAAACATCATTTGGCTATCTTGTATATGCGAAATTGTAAATTTAAATTATTTTCGAATAAAGATAACATTAATAGTGTGAAATATGATTATTTTTCTTAAAAACAATACATCAGAAAAATTTTAAAAATAATTTACAGTACATCAAATGAACTTCAAAAATTAAATTGGAATGACATCGGACAATGCTATAATGATTAATTGTTCTATTTTCTTAACTCTGGTTATGTCCAAAATTAAAAAAGGATCATTTGGGTCATCTTGTATAACCAAATATTAATTTTAAAATAAATTTGAATAACAGATAACCGTAATTGTGTGAGATATCACTACGTTATTACGTGTTCTTAACTCTGGTTGTGTTCAAACCGTAAAAAACATCATTTGGCTATCTTGCATATGCGAAATAGTAAATATAAATTATATTCGAATAGTAGATAACAGTAATGGAGTAAGATTTAATAATTTTTTTAAAATACAATTCATAAAAAAAATTTTAAAAATAATTTACAGTACTTTAAATGAACTTCAAAAATTAAATTGGAATCAAATCGGACAATACTATAATGATTAATTGTTCTATTTTCTTAACCCTTGTTATGTCCAAAACTTAAAAAGGATCATTTGGGTCATCTTGTATAACCTAAATATAAATTTTAAAATAAATTTGAATAATAAATAACCGTAATTGAGTGAGATATGACTATTTTTTTTAAACACAATACATCAAAATTACTTTAAAAATCATTTAGGGTTAATCAAATTAAATCTAAAAATTAAATCAGAATAATCGTTAACGCTATTAGTTATTACATTTTCTTAACTCTGGTTGTGTGCAAACCATAAAGAACATCATTTGGCTATCTTGTATATGCGAAATACTAAATTTAAATTATAATCGAATAATAAATAACAGTAATAGAGTAAGATATAATTATTTTCTTAAAAAACAATTTATAAGAAAAAATTTAAAAATAATTTACAGTACATTAAATGATCTTCAAAAATTAAATTGGAGTCAAATCGGACAATTGTTCTATTTTCTTAACCCTTGTTATGTCCAAAACTTAAAAAGGATTATTTGGGTCATCTTGTATAACCTAAATATTCATTTTAAAATAAATTTAAATAATAGATAACCGTAATTGAGTGAGATATGACTATTTATTTTAAACACAATACATCAAAATATTTTTAAAAATTATTTAGGGTTAATCAAATTATATCTAAAAATTAAATCAGAACAATCGTTAACGATATTAGTTATTACGTGTTCTTAACTCTGGTTGTGTTCAAACCGTAAAAAACATCATTTGGCTATCTTGTATATGCGAAATAGTAAATATAAATTATATTCGAATAGTAGATAACAGTAATGGAGTGAGATTTAATAATTTTTTTAAAATACAATACATAAGAAAAATTTTAAAAATAATTTACAGTAAATAAAATGATCTTCAAAAATTAAATTGGAGTCAAATCGGACAATGCTATAATGATTAATTGTTTTATTTTCTTAACCCTTGTTATGTCCAAAACTTAAAAAGGATCATTTGGGTCATCTTGTATAACCTAAATATTCATTGTAAAATAAATTTTAATAATAGATAACTGTAGTTGACTAAAATATGACTATTTTTTTAAAATACAAGATATAAAACTATTTTTAAAAATCATTTAGGGTTAATCAAATTATAACTAAAAATTGAATTAAAATTAAATCGAAGCAATCGCCAACGCTATTAGTTATTATATTTTCTTAACTCTGGTTGTGTTCAAACCGTAAAAACATCATTTGGCTATCTTGTATATGCGAAATAGTAAATTTAAATTATATTCCAATAATAGATAACAGTAATGGAGTGAGATTTAATTATTTTTTTAAAAAACAATTCATAAGAAAAATTTTAAAAATAATTTACAGTACATTAAATGATCTTCAAAAATTAAATTGGAGTCAAATCGGACAATGCTATAATGATTAATTGTTTTATTTTCTTAACCCTTGTTATGTCCAAAACTTAAAAAGGATCATTTGGGTCATCTTGTATAACCTAAATATTCATTATAAAATAAATTTGAATAATAGATAACCGTAATTGAGTGAGATATGACTATTTATTTTAAACACAATACATCAAAATATTTTTAAAAATCATTTAGGGTTAATCAAATTATATCTAAAAATTAAATCGGAACAATCGTTAACGCTATTTGTTATTACATTTTCTTAACTCTGGTTGTGTTCAAACCGTAAAAAACATCATTTGGATATCTTGTATATGCGGAATAGTAAATTTAAATTATATTCGAATAATAGATAACAGTAATAGAGTGAGATATAATTATTTTTTTTAAAAAACAATTCATAAGAAAAATTTTAAAAATAATTTACAGTACATTAAATGAACTTCAAAAATTAAATTGGAATCAAATCGGACAATTGTCCTATTTTCTTAACCCTTGTTATGTCCAAAACATAAAAAGGATTATTTGGGTCATCTTGTATAACCTAAATATTCATTTTAAAATAAATTTAAATAATAGATAACCGTAATTGAGTGAGATATAAAATACTATTTATTTTGAACACAGTACATCAAAATATTTTTAAAAATCATTTAGGGTTAATCAAATTATATCTAAAAATTAAATCAGAACAATCGTTAACGATATTAGTTATTACGTGTTCTTAATTCTGGTTGTGTTCAAACCGTAAAAAACATCATTTGGATATCTTGTATATGCGGAATAGTAAATTTAAATTATATTCGAATAATAGATAACAGTAATGGAGTGAGATTTAATTATTTTTTTTAAAAACAATTCATAAGAAAAATTTTAGAAATAATTTACAGTACATTAAATGAAATTCAAAAATTAAATTGGAATCAAATCGGACAATGCTGTAATGATAAATTGTTCTATTTTCTTAACCCTGGTTATGTCCAAAACTTAAAAAGGATCATTTGGGTCATCTTGTATAACCTAAATATTCATTTTAAAATAAATTTTAATAATAGATAACTGTAGTTGACTAAAATATGACTATTTTTTTAAAATACAAGATATAAAACTATTTTTAAAAATCATTTAGGGTTTATCAAATTATATTTAAAAATTTAATTAAAATTAAATCGGAACAATCGCCAGCGCTATTAGTTATTATATTTTCTTAACTCTGGTTGTGTTCAAATTGTAAAAAACATCATTTGGCTATCTCGTATATGTGAAATAGTAAATTTAAATTATTTTCGAATAATAGATAACATTAATAGTGTGAAATAAGATTATTTTTCTTAAAAACAATACATCAGAAAAATTTTAAAAATAATTTACGGTACATCAAATGAACTTTAAAAATTAAATTGGAATGAAATCGAACAATGCTATAATGATTAATTGTTCTATTTTCTTAACCCTGGTTATGTTTAAAACTTAAAAAAGATCATTTGGGTCATCTTGTATAACCTAAATATTAATATTAAAATAAATTTGAATAATAGGTAACGGTAATTGAGTGAGATATGACTATTATTTTAAAACACAATACATAAAATTATTTTTAAAAATCATTTAGGGTTAATCAAATTATATCGAAAAATTAAATTAAAATTAAATCGGAACAACGTTAACGCTATTAGTTATTATATTTTCTTAATTCTGGATGTGTTTAAACCGTAAAAAAACATCATTTGGCTATCTTGTATATGCAAAATAGTAAATTTAAATTATATTCGAATAATAGATAACAGTAGTATAGAGTGAGATATAATTATTTTTTTAAAAAACAATTCATAAGAAAAATTTTAAAAATAATTTACAGTACATCAAATGAACTTCAAAAATGAAATTGGAATCAAATCGGAGAATTCTATAATGATTAATTGTTCTATTTTCTTAACCCTGGTTATGTCCAAAACTTAAAAAAGATCATTTGGGTCATCTTGTATAACCTAAATATTAATTTTAAACTAAATTTGAATAATAGATAACCGTAATTGAGTGAGATATGACAATTTTTTTTAAATACAATACATCAAAATATTTTTTAAATTATTTAGGGTTAATCAAATTATATCTAAAAATTAAATTAAAATTAAATCGGAACAATCGTTAACGCTATTAGTTATTATATTTTCTTAACTCTGGTTGTGTTCAAACCGTAAAAAACATCATTTTGCTATCTTGTATATGCGAAATAGTAATATTAAATTATATTCGAATAATAAATAACAGTAATAGAGTGAGATATAATTATTTTGTTAAAAACAATTCATAAGGAAAATTTTAAAAATAATTTACATTACATCAAATGAACTTCAAAAATTAGATTGGAATCAAATGGGACAATGCTATAATGATTAATTGTTCTATTTTTTTAACCCTGGTTATGTCCAAAACTTAAAAAGGATCATTTGGGTCATCTTGTATAACCTAAATATTAATTTTAAAATAAATTTGAATAATAGAAAACCGTAATTTAGTGAGATATGACTATTTTTTTAAAACACAATACATAAAACTATTTTTAAAAATCATTTAGGGTTTATCAAATTATATCTAAAAATTGAATTAAAATTAAATCGGAACAATCGCCAACGCTATTAGTTATTATATTTTCTTAACTCTGGTTGTGTTCAAAATGTAAAAAACATCATTTGGCTATCTCGTATATGCGAAATAGTAAATTTAAATTATTTTCGAATAATAGATAACATTAATAGTGTGAAATAAGATTATTTTTCTTAAAAACAATACATCAGAAAAATTTTAAAAATAATTTACAGTACATCAAATGAACTTCAAAAATTAAATTGGAATGAAATCGGACAATGCTATAATGATTAATTGTTCTATTTTCTTAACTCTGGCTATGTCCAAAACTTAAAAAGGATCATTTGGGTCATCTTGTATAACCAAATATTAATTTAAAATAAATTTGAATAATAGATAACCGTAATTGAGTGAGATATGACTATTTTTTTAAAACACAATACATAAAATTATTTTTAAAAATTATTTAGGGTTAATCAAATTATATCTAAAAATTAAATCGGAACAAGGTTAACGCTATGAGTTATTATATTTTCTTAATTCTGGTTGTGTTTAAACCGTAAAAAACATCATTTTGCTATCTTGTATATGCGAAATAGAAATATTAAATTATATTCGAATAATAGATAACAGTAATAGAGTGAAATATGATTATTTTTTTCAAAAACAATACATTAGGAAAATTTCAAAAATAAATTACAGTACATTAAATAAACTTCAAAAATTAAATTGGAGTCAAATCGGACAATGCTATAATGATTAATTGTTCTATTTTCTTAACTCTGGTTATGTCCAAAACTTAAAAAGGATCATTTGGGTCATCTTGTATAACCAAATATTAATTTTAAGATAAATTTGAATAATAGATAACCGTAATTGAGTGAGATATGACTATTATTTTAAAACACAATACATAAAATTATTTTTAAAAATCATTTAGGGTTAATCAAATTATATCTAAAAATTAAATTAAAATTAAATCGGAACAACGTTAACGCTATTAGTTATTATATTTTCTTAATTCTGAATGTGTTTAAGCCGTAAAAAAACATCATTTGGCTATCTTGTATATGCAAAATATTAAATTTAAATTATATTCGAATAATAGATAACAGTAATAGAGTGAGATATAATTATTTTTTTTAAAAACAATTCATAAGAAAAATTTTAAAAATAATTTACAGTACATTAAATGAACTACAAAAATTAAATTGGAATCAAATCGGACAATGCTGTAAGGATAAATTATTCTATTTTCTTAACCCTGGTTATGTCCAAAATTTAAAAAGATCATTTGGGTCATCTTGTATAACCAAAATATTAATTTTAAAATAAATTTGAATAATAGATATCCGTAATTGAGTGAGATATGACTATTTTATTTAAAAACAATACATCAAAATATTTTTATAAATCATTTAGGGTTAATCAAATTATATCTAAAAATTGAATCGGAACAATCGTTAACGATATTAGTTATTACATTTTCTTAACTCTGGTTGTGTTCAAACCGTAAAAAACATTATTTGGCTATCTTGTATATGCGAAATAGTAAATTTAAATTATATTCGAATAATAGATAACAGTAATAGAGTGAGATATAATTATTTTTTTAGAAAACAATTCATCAGAAAAATTTTAAAAATAATTTACAGTACATCAAATGAACTTCAAAAATTAAATTGGAATGAAATCGGACGATGCTATAATGATTAATTGTTCTATTTTCTTAACTCTGGTTATGTCCAAAACTTAAAAAGGATCATTTGGGTCATCTTGTATAACCAAATATTAATTTTAAAATAAATTTGAATAACAGATAACCGTAATTGAGTGAGATATGACTATTTTTTTAAAACACAATACATAAAATTATTTTTAAAAATCATTTAGGGTTAATCAAATTATATCTAAAAATTAAATTAAAATTAAATCGGAACAACGTTAACGCTATTAGATATTATATTTTCTTAATTCTGGATGTGTTTAAACCGTAAAAAAACATCATTTGGCTATCTTGTACATGCAAAATAGTAAATTTAAATTATATTCGAATAATAGATAACAGTAGTATAAAGTGAGATATAATTATTTTTTTAAAAAACAATTCATAAGAAAAATTTTAAAAATAATTTACAGTACATCAAATGAACTTCATAAATGAAATTGGAATCAAATCGGAGAATTCTATAATGATTAATTATTCTATTTTCTTAACCCTGGTTATGTCCAAAACTTAAAAAAGATCATTTGGGTCATCTTGTATAACCTAAATATTAATTTAAAAAAAAAATTGAATAATAGATAACCGTAATTGAGTGAGATAAGACAATTTTTTTTAAATACAATACATCAAAATATTTTTAAAAATCATTTAGGGTTAATCAAATTATATCTAAAAATTAAATCGGAACAATCGTTAACGATATTAGTTATTACATTTTCTTAACTCTGGTTGTGTTCAAACCGTAAAAAACATCATTTGGCTATCTTGTATATGCGAAATAGTAAATTTAAATTATATTCGAATAATAGATAACAGTAATAGAGTGAGATATAATTATTTTTTTAAAAAACAAATCATAAGAAAAACTTTAAAAATAATTTACAGTACATCACATGAACTTCAAAAATGAAATTGGAATCAAATCGGAGAATTCTATAATGATTAATTGTTCTATTTTCTTAACCCTGGTTATGTCCAAAACTTAAAAAAGATCATTTGGGTCATCTTTTATAAACTAAATATTAATTTTAAAATAAATTTGAATAGTAGATAACCGTAATTGAGTGAGATATGACAATTTTTTTTAAATACAATACCTTAAAATATTTTTAAAAATCATTTAGGGTTAATCAAATTATATCTAAAAATTAAATCGGAACAATCGTTGACAATATTAGTTATTATATTTTCTTAACTCTGGTTGTGTTCAAACCGTAAAAAACATCATTTGGCTATCTTGTATATGCGAAATATTAAATTTAAATTATATTCGAATAATAGATAACAGTAATAGAGTGAGATATAATTATTTTTTTAAAAAACAATTCATAAGAAAAATTTTAAAAATAATTTACAGTACATTAAATGAACTTCAAAAACTAAATTGGAATCAAATCGGACAATGCTGTAAGGGTTAATTGTTCTATTTTCTTAACCCTGGTTGTGTCCAAAATTTAATAAGATCATTTGGGTCATCTTGTATAACCTAAATATTAATTTTAAAATAAATTTGAATAATAGATAACCGTAATTGAGTGAGATATGACTATTATTTTAAAACACAATACATAAAATTATTTTTAAAAATCATTTAGGGTTAATCAAATTATATCTAAAAATTAAATAAAAATTAAATCGGGACAACGTTAACGCTATTAGTTATTATATTTTTTTAATTCTGGATGTGTTTAAACCGTAAAAAAACATCATTTTGCTATCTTGTATATGCAAAATAGTAAATTTAAATTATATTCGAATAATAGATAACAGTAATAGAGTGAGATATAATTATTTTTTTAAAAAACAATTCATAAGAAAAATTTTAAAAATAATTTACAGTACATTAAATAAACTTCAAAAATTAAATTGGAATCAAATCGGACAATGCTGTAAGGATTAATTGTTCTATTTTCTTAACCCTGGTTATGTCCAAAACTTAAAAAACATCATTTAGATCATCTTGTATAACCTAAATATTAATTTTAAACTAAATTTGAATAATAGATAACCGTAATTGAGTGAGATATGACAATTTTTTTTAAATACAATACCTTAAAATATTTTTAAAAATCATTTAGGGTTAATTAAATTATATCTAAAAATTAAATCGGAACAATCGTTGACAATATTAGTTATTATATTTTCTTAACATTGGTTGTGTTCAAACCGTAAAAAACATCATTTGGCTATCTTGTATATGCGAAATATTAAATTTAAATTATATTCGAATAATAGATAACAGTAATAGAGTGAGATATAATTATTTTTTTAAAAAACAATTCATAAGAAAAATTTTAAAAATAATTTACAGTACATTAAATGAACTTCAAAAACTAAATTGGAATCAAATCGGACAATGCTGTAAGGGTTAATTGTTCTATTTTCTTAACCCTGGTTATGTCCAAAATTGAAAAAAGATCATTTGGGTCATCTTGTATAACCTAAATATTAATTTTAAAATAAATTTGAATAATAGATAACCGTAATTGAGTGAGATATGACAATTTTTTTTAAATACAATACATCAAAATATTTTTAAAAATCATTTAGGGTTAATCAAATTATATCTAAAAATTAAATCGGAACAATCGTTAACGATATTAGTTATTACATTTTCTTAACTCTGGTTGTGTTCAAACCGTAAAAAACATTATTTGGCTATATCGTATGTGCGAAATAGTAAATTTAAATTATTTTCGAATAATAGATAACATTAATAGTGTGAAATAAGATTATTTTTCTTAAAAACAATACATCAGAAAAATTTTAAAAATAATTTACAGTACATCAAATGAACTTCAAAAATTAAATTGGAATGAAATCGGACGATGCTATAATGATTAATTGTTCTATTTTCTTAACTCTGGTTATGTCCAAAACTTAAAAAGGATCATTTGGGTCATCTTGTATAACCAAATATTAATTTTAAAATAAATTTGAATAACAGATAACCGTAATTGAGTGAGATATGACTATTTTTTTAAAACACAATACATAAAATTATTTTTAAAAATCATTTAGGGTTAATCAAATTATATCTAAAAATTAAATTAAAATTAAATCGGAACAACGTTAACGCTATTAGATATTATATTTTCTTAATTCTGGATGTGTTTAAACCGTAGAAAAACATCATTTGGCTATCTTGTACATGCAAAATAGTAAATTTAAATTATATTCGAATAATAGATAACAGTAGTATAAAGTGAGATATAATTATTTTTTTAAAAAACAATTCATAAGAAAAATTTTAAAAATAATTTACAGTACATCAAATGAACTTCAAAAATAAAATTGGAATCAAATCGGAGAATTCTATAATGATTAATTGTTCTATTTTCTTAACCCTGGTTATGTCCAAAACTTAAAAAAGATCATTTGGGTCATCTTGTATAACCTAAATATTAATTTAAAAAAAAAATTGAATAATAGATAACCGTAATTGAGTGAGATAAGACAATTTTTTTTAAATACATCAAAATATTTTTAAAAATCATTTAGGGTTAATCAAATTATATCTAAAAATTAAATTAAATTTAAATCAGAACAACGTTAACGCTATTAGATATTATATTTTCTTAATTCTGGATGTGTTTAAACCGTAAAAAAACATCATTTGGCTATCTTGTATATGCAAAATAGTAAATTTAAATTATATTCGAATAATAGATAACAGTAGTATAAAGTGAGATATAATTATTTTTTTAAAACACAATTCATAAGAAAAATTTTAAAAATAATTTACAGTACATCAAATGAACTTCAAAAATGAAATTGGAATCAAATCGGAAAATGCTGTAAGGATTAATTGTTCTATTTTCTTAACCCTGGTTATGTCCAAAACTTAAAAAAGATCATTTGGGTCATCTTGTATAACCTAAATATTAATTTAAAAAAAAATTTGAATAATAGATAACCGTAATTGAGTGAGATAAGACAATTTTTTTTAAATACAATACATCAAAATATTTTTAAAAATCATTTAGGGTTAATCAAATTATATCTAAAAATTAAATCGGAACAATCTTTAACGATATTAGTTATTACATTTTCTTAACTCTGGTTGTGTTCAAACCGTAAAAAACATCATTTGGCTATCTTGTATATGCGAAATACTAAATTTAAATTATATTCGAATAATAGATAACAGTATTAGAGTGAGATATAATTATTTTTTTTAAAAACAAATCATAAGAAAAATTTTAAAAATAATTTACAGTACATCACATGAACTTCAAAAATGAAATTGGAATCAAATCGGAGAATTCTATAATGATTAAGTGTTCTATTTTCTTAACCCTGGTTATGTCCAAAACTTAAAAAAGATCTGACCCAAATGATCTTGTATAAACTAAATATTAATTTTAAAATAAATTTGAATAGTAGATAACCGTAATTGAGTGAGATATGACAATTTTTTTAAAATACAATACATCAAAATATTTTTAAAAATCATTTAGGGTTAATCAAATTATATCTAAAAATTAAATCGGAACAATCTTTAACGATATTAGTTATTATATTTTCTTAACTCTGGTTGTGTTCAAACCGTAAAAAACATCATTTGGCTATCTTGTATATGCGAAATACTAAATTTAAATTAAATTCGAATAATAGATAACAGTATTAGAGTGAGATATAATTATTTTTTTTAAAAACAAATCATAAGAAAAATTTTAAAAATAATTTACAGTACATCACATGAACTTCAAAAATGAAATTGGAATCAAATCGGAGAATTCTATAATGATTAAGTGTTCTATTTTCTTAACCCTGGTTATGTCCAAAACTTAAAAAAGATCTGACCCAAATGATCTTGTATAAACTAAATATTAATTTTAAAATAAATTTGAATAGTAGATAACCGTAATTGAGTGAGATATGACAATTTTTTTAAAATACAATACCTTAAAATATTTTTAAAAATCATTTAGGGTTAATCAAATTATATCTAAAAATTAAATCGGAACAATCGTTAACGATATTAGTTATTACATTTTCTTTACTCTGGTTGTGTTCAAACCGTAAAAAACATGATTTGGCTATCTTGTATATGCGAAATATTAAATTTAAATTATATTCGAATAATAGATAACAGTAATAGAGTGAGATATAATTATTTTTTTAAAAAACAATGCATAAGAAAAATTTTAAAAATAATTTATAGTACATTAAATGAACTTCAAAAATTAAATTGGAATCAAATCGGACAATGCTGTAAGGATTAATTGTTCTATTTTCTTAACCCTGGTTATGTCTAAAATTTAAAAAGATCATTTGGGTCATCTTGTATAACCTAAATATTAATTCTAAAATAAATTTAAATAATAGATAACCGTAATTGAGTGAGATATGACTATTTTTTTTAAAAACAATACATCAAAATATTTTTATAAATCATTTAGGGTTAATCAAATTATATCTAAAAATTAAATCGGAACAATCGCCAACGCTATTAGGTATTATATTTTCTTAACTCTGGTTGTGTTCAAAATGTAAAAAACATCATTTGGCTATCTCGTATATGCGAAATAGTAAATTTAAATTATTTTCGAATAATAGATAACATTAATAGTGTGAAATAAGATTATTTTTCTTAAAAACAATACATCAGAAAAATTTTAAAAATAATTTACAGTACATCAAATGAACTTCAAAAATTAAATTGGAATGAAATCGGACGATGCTATAATGATTAATTGTTCTATTTTCTTAACTCTGGTTATGTCCAAAACTTAAAAAGGATCATTTGGGTCATCTTGTATAACCAAATATTAATTTTAAAATAAATTTGAATAACAGATAACCGTAATTGAGTGAGATATGACTATTTTTTTAAAACACAATACATAAAATTATTTTTAAAAATCATTTAGGGTTAATCAAATTATATCTAAAAATTAAATTAAAATTAAATCGGAACAACGTTAACGCTATTAGATATTATATTTTCTTAATTCTGGATGTGTTTAAACCGTAAAAAAACATCATTTGGCTATCTTGTACATGCAAAATAGTAAATTTAAATTATATTCGAATAATAGATAACAGTAGTATAAAGTGAGATATAATTATTTTTTTAAAAAACAATTCATAAGAAAAATTTTAAAAATAATTTACAGTACATCAAATGAACTTCAAAAATAAAATTGGAATCAAATCGGAGAATTCTATAATGATTAATTGTTCTATTTTCTTAACCCTGGTAATGTCCAAAACTTAAAAAAGATCATTTGGGTCATCTTGTATAACCTAAATATTAATTTAAAAAAAAAATTGAATAATAGATAACCGTAATTGAGTGAGATAAGACAATTTTTTTTAAATACAATACATCAAAATATTTTTAAAAATCATTTAGGGTTAATCAAATTATATCTAAAAATTAAATTAAATTTAAATCAGAACAACGTTAACGCTATTAGATATTATATTTTCTTAATTCTGGATGTGTTTAAACCGTAAAAAAACATCATTTGGCTATCTTGTATATGCAAAATAGTAAATTTAAATTATATTCGAATAATAGATAACAGTAGTATAAAGTGAGATATAATTATTTTTTTAAAACACAATTCATAAGAAAAATTTTAAAAATAATTTACAGTACATCAAATGAACTTCAAAAATGAAATTGGAATCAAATCGGAAAATGCTGTAAGGATTAATTGTTCTATTTTCTTAACCCTGGTTATGTCCAAAACTTAAAAAAGATCATTTGGGTCATCTTGTATAACCTAAATATTAATTTAAAAAAAAATTTGAATAATAGATAACCGTAATTGAGTGAGATAAGACAATTTTTTTTAAATACAATACATCAAAATATTTTTAAAAATCATTTAGGGTTAATCAAATTATATCTAAAAATTAAATCGGAACAATCTTTAACGATATTAGTTATTACATTTTCTTAACTCTGGTTGTGTTCAAACCGTAAAAAACATCATTTGGCTATCTTGTATATGCGAAATACTAAATTTAAATTATATTCGAATAATAGATAACAGTATTAGAGTGAGATATAATTATTTTTTTTAAAAACAAATCATAAGAAAAATTTTAAAAATAATTTACAGTACATCACATGAACTTCAAAAATGAAATTGGAATCAAATCGGAGAATTCTATAATGATTAAGTGTTCTATTTTCTTAACCCTGGTTATGTCCAAAACTTAAAAAGCATCATTTGGGTCATCTTGTATAACCAAATAATAATTTTATAATAAATTTAAATAATAGATAACCGTAATTGAGTGAGATATGACTATTTTTTTTAAAAACAATACATCAAAATATTTTTATAAATCATTTAGGGTTAATCAAATTATATCTAAAAATTGAATCGGAACAATCGTTAACGCTATTAGTTATTACATTTTCTCAACTCTGGTTGTGTTCAAACCATAAAAAATATCATTTGGCTATCTTGTATATGCGAAATAGTAAATTTAAATTATATTCGAATAATAGATAACAGTAATAGAGTGAGATATAAATATTTTGTTAAAAACAATCCATAAGGAAAATTTTAAAACTAATTTACATTACATCAAATGAACTTCAAAAATTAGATTGGAATCAAATCGGACAATGCTATAATGATTAATTGTTCTATTTTTTTAACCCTGGTTATGTCCAAAACTTAAAAAGGATCATTTGGGTCATCTTGTATAACCTAAATATTAATTTTAAAATAAATTTGAATAATAGAAAACCGTAATTTAGTGAGATATGACTATTTTTTTAAAACACAATACATAAAACTATTTTTAAAAATCATTTAGGGTTTATCAAATTATATCTAAAAATTGAATTAAAATTAAATCGGAACAATCGCCAACGCTATTAGTTATTATATTTTCTGAACTCTGGTTGTGTTCAAACCGTAAAAAACATCATTTTGCTATCTTGTATATGCGAAATAGTAAATTTAAATTATATTCGAATAATAGATAACAGTAATAGAGTGAGATATAATTATTTTGTTTAAAAAACAAATCATAAGAAAAACTTTAAAAATAATTTACAGTACATCACATGAACTTCAAAAATGAAATTGGTTGTTCTATTTTCTTAACCCTGGTTATGTCCAAAACTTAAAAAGGATCATTTGGGTCATCTTGTATAACATAAATATGAATTTTAAAATAAATTTGAATAATAGATAACCGTAATTGAGTGAGATATGACTATTTTTTTAAAACACAATACATAAAACTATTTTTAAAAATCATTTAGGGTTTATCAAATTATATTTTAAAATTGAATTAAAATTAAATCGGAACAATCGCCAACGCTATTAGTTATTATATTTTCTTAACTCTGGTTGTGTTCAAAATGTAAAAAACATCATTTGGCTATCTCGTATATGCGAAATAGTAAATTTAAATTATTTTCGAATAATAGATAACATTAATAGTGTGAAATAAGATTATTTTTCTTAAAAACAATACATCAGAAAAATTTCAAAAATAATTTACAGTACATTAAATGAACTTCAAATCGGACAATGCTATAATGATTAATTGTTCTATTTTCTTAACTCTGGTTATGTCCAAAACTTAAAAAAGATCATTTGGGTCATCTTGTATAACATAAATATGAATTTTAAAATAAATTTGAATAATAGGTAACGGTAATTGAGTGAGATATGCTTATTTTTTTAAACTTATAACATTAAAATATTTTTAAAAATCATTTAGGGTTAATCAAATTATATCTAAAAATTAAATTAAATTTAAATCAGAACAACGTTAACGCTATTAGATATTATATTTTCTTAATTCTGGATGTGTTTAAACCGTAAAAAAACATCATTTGGCTATCTTGTATATGCAAAATAGTAAATTTAAATTATATTCGAATAATAGATAACAGTAGTATAAAGTGAGATATAATTATTTTTTTAAAACACAATTCATAAGAAAAATTTTAAAAATAATTTACAGTACATCAAATGAACTTCAAAAATGAAATTGGAATCAAATCGAAAAATGCTGTAAGGATTAATTGTTCTATTTTCTTAACCCTGGTTATGTCCAAAATTTAAAAAGATCATTTGGGTCATCTTGTATAACCTAAATATTAATTTTAAAATAAAATTGAATAATAGATAACCGTAATTGAGTGAGATATGACAATTTTTTTTAAATACAATACATCAAAATATTTTTAAAAATCATTTAGGGTTAATCAAATTATATCTAAAAATTGAATCGGAACAATCGTTAACGCTATTAGTTATTACATTTTCTCAACTCTGGTTGTGTTCAAACCATAAAAAATATCATTTGGCTATCTTGTATATGCGAAATAGTAAATTTAAATTATATTCGAATAATAGATAACAGTAATAGAGTGAGATATAAATATTTTGTTAAAAACAATCCATAAGGAAAATTTTAAAACTAATTTACATTACATCAAATGAACTTCAAAAATTAGATTGGAATCAAATCGGACAATGCTATAATGATTAATTGTTCTATTTTTTTAACCCTGGTTATGTCCAAAACTTAAAAAGGATCATTTGGGTCATCTTGTATAACCTAAATATTAATTTTAAAATAAATTTGAATAATAGAAAACCGTAATTTAGTGAGATATGACTATTTTTTTAAAACACAATACATAAAACTATTTTTAAAAATCATTTAGGGTTTATCAAATTATATCTAAAAATTGAATTAAAATTAAATCGGAACAATCGCCAACGCTATTAGTTATTATATTTTCTGAACTCTGGTTGTGTTCAAACCGTAAAAAACATCATTTTGCTATCTTGTATATGCGAAATAGTAAATTTAAATTATATTCGAATAATAGATAACAGTAATAGAGTGAGATATAATTATTTTGTTTAAAAAACAAATCATAAGAAAAACTTTAAAAATAATTTACAGTACATCACATGAACTTCAAAAATGAAATTGGTTGTTCTATTTTCTTAACCCTGGTTATGTCCAAAACTTAAAAAGGATCATTTGGGTCATCTTGTATAACATAAATATGAATTTTAAAATAAATTTGAATAATAGATAACCGTAATTGAGTGAGATATGACTATTTTTTTAAAACACAATACATAAAACTATTTTTAAAAATCATTTAGGGTTTATCAAATTATATTTTAAAATTGAATTAAAATTAAATCGGAACAATCGCCAACGCTATTAGTTATTATATTTTCTTAACTCTGGTTGTGTTCAAAATGTAAAAAACATCATTTGGCTATCTCGTATATGCGAAATAGTAAATTTAAATTATTTTCGAATAATAGATAACATTAATAGTGTGAAATAAGATTATTTTTCTTAAAAACAATACATCAGAAAAATTTCAAAAATAATTTACAGTACATTAAATGAACTTCAAATCGGACAATGCTATAATGATTAATTGTTCTATTTTCTTAACTCTGGTTATGTCCAAAACTTAAAAAAGATCATTTGGGTCATCTTGTATAACATAAATATGAATTTTAAAATAAATTTGAATAATAGGTAACGGTAATTGAGTGAGATATGCTTATTTTTTTAAACTTATAACATTAAAATATTTTTAAAAATCATTTAGGGTTAATCAAATTATATCTAAAAATTAAATTAAATTTAAATCGGAACATCGTTAACGCTATTAGATATTATATTTTCTTAATTCTGGATGTGTTTAAACCGTAAAAAAAACATCATTTGGCTATCTTGTATATGCAAAATAGTAAATTTAAATTATATTCGAATAATAGATAACAGTAGTATAAAGTGAGATATAATTATTTTTTTAAAAAACAATTCATAAGAAAAATTTTAAAAATAATTTACGGTACATCAAATGAACTTCAAAAATGAAATTGGAATCAAATCGGAAAATGCTGTAAGGATTAATTGTTCTATTTTCTTAACCCTGGTTATGTCCAAAATTTAAAAAGATCATTTGGGTCATCTTGTATAACCTAAATATTAATTTTAAAATAAAATTGAATAATAGATAACCGTAATTGAGTGAGATATGGCAATTTTTTTTAAATACAATACATCCAAATATTTTTAAAATTCATTTAGGGTTAATCAAATTATATCTAAAAATTAAATCGGAACAATCGTTAACGATATTAGTTATTACATTTTCTTAAATCTGGTTGTGTTCAAACCGTAAGAAACATCATTTGGCTATCTTGTATATGCGAAATAGTAAATTTAAATTATATTCGAATAATAGATAACAGTATAATAGATATAATTATTTTGTTAAAAAGCAATTTATAAGAAAAATTTTAAAAATATTTTTCATTACATCAAATGAACTTCAAAAATTAGATTGGAATCAAATCGGAAAATGCTGTAAGGATTAATTGTCCTATTTTCTTAACCCTGGTTATGGCCAAAATTTAAAAAGATCATTTGGGTCATCTTGTATAACCTAAATATTAATATTAAAATAAATTTGAATAATAGATAACCGTAATTGAGTGAGATATGACTATTTTTTTAAAACACAATACATAAAACTATTTTTAAAAATCATTTAGGGTTTATCAAATTATATTTAAAAATTGAATTAAAATTAAATCGGAACAATCGCCAGCGCTATTAGTTATTATATTTTCTTAACTCTGGTTGTGTTCAAATTGTAAAAAACATCATTTGGCTATCTCGTATATGTGAAATAGTAAATTTAAATTATTTTCGAATAATAGATAACATTAATAGTGTGAAATAAGATTATTTTTCTTAAAAACAATACATCAGAAAAATTTTGAAAATAATTTACGGTACATCAAATGAACTTTAAAAATTAAATTGGAATGAAATCGAACAATGCTATAATGATTAATTGTTCTATTTTCTTAACCCTGGTTATGTTTAAGACTTAAAAAAGATCATTTGGGTCATCTTGTATAACCTAAATATTAATATTAAAATAAATTTGAATAATAGGTAACGGTAATTGAGTGAGATATGACTATTATTTTAAAACACAATACATAAAATTATTTTTAAAAATCATTTAGGGTTAATCAAATTATATCGAAAAATTAAATTAAAATTAAATCGGAACAACGTTAACGCTATTAGTTATTATATTTTCTTAATTCTGGATGTGTTTAAACCGTAAAAAAACATCATTTGGCTATCTTGTATATGCAAAATAGTAAATTTAAATTATATTCTAATAATAGTAGTATAGAGTGAGATATAATTATTTTTTTAAAAAACAATTCATATGAAAAATTTTAAAAATAATTTACAGTACATTAAATGAACTTCAAAAATTAAATTGGAATCAAATCGGACAATGCTATAATGATTAATTGTTCTATTTTCTTAACTCTGGTTATGTCCAAAACTTAAAAAGGATCATTTGGGTCATCTTGTATAACCTAAATATTAATTTTAAAATAAATTTAAATAATACATAACCGTAATTGAGTGAGATATGACAATTTTTTTTAAATACAAGACATCAAAATATTTTTAAAAATCATTTAGGGTTAATCAAATTATATCTAAAAATTAAATCGGAACAATCGGTAACGATATTAGTTATTACATTTTCTTCACTCTGGTTGTGTTCAAACCTTAAAAAACATCATTTGGCTATCTTGTATATGCGAAATATTAAATTTAAATTATATTCTAATAATAGATAACAGTAATAGAGTGAGATATAATTATTTTTTTTAAAAAACAATTCATAAGAAAAATTTTAAAAATAATTTACAGTTTATTAAATGAACTTCAAAAATTAAATTGGAATCAAATCGGACAATGCTATAATGATTAATTGTTCTATTTTCTTAACTCTGGTTATGTCCAAAACTTAAAAAGGATCATTTGGGTCATCTTGTATAACCAAATATTAATTTTAAAATAAATTTCAATAATAGATAATTGTAATTAAGTGAGATATAACTATTTTTTTAAAACACAATACATAAAATTATTTTTAAAAATCATTTAGGGTTAATCAAATTATATCTAAAAATTAAATTAAAATTAAATCGGAACAACGTTAACGCTATTAGATATTATATTTTCTTAATTCTGGATGTGTTTAAACCGTAAAAAAACATCATTTGGCTATCTTGTATATGCAAAATAGTAAATTTAAATTATATTCGAATAATAGATAACAGTAGTATAAAGTGAGATATAATTATTTTTTTTAAAAACAATTCATAAGAAAAATTTTAAAAATAATTTACAGTACATCAAATGAACTTCAAAAATGAAATTGGAATCAAATCGGAGAATTCTATAATGATTAATTGTTCTATTTTCTTAACCCTGGTTATGTCCAAAATTTAAAAAGATCATTTGGGTCATCTTGTATAACCTAAATATTAATTTTAAAATAAATTTGAATAATAGATAACCGTAATTGAGTGAGATATGACTATTATTTTAAAACACAATACATAAAATTATTTTTAAAAATCATTTAGGGTTAATCAAATTATATCTAAAAATTAAATTAAAATTAAATCGGAACAACGCTAACGCTATTAGTTATTATATTTTCTTAATTCTGGTTGTGTTTAAACCGTAAAAAACATCATTTTGCTATCTTGTATATGCGAAATAGTAATATTAAATTATATTCGAATAATAGATAACAGTAATAGAGTGAAATATGAATATTTTTATTTAAAAACAATACATCAGGAAAATTTCAAAAATAATTTACAGTACATTAAATGAACTTCAAAAATTAAATTGGAATCAAATCGGACAATGCTGTAAGGATTAATTGTTCTATTTTCTTAACCCTGGTTATGTCCAAAATTTAAAAAGATCATTTGGGTCATCCTGTATAACCTAAATATTAATTTTAAAATAAATTTGAATAATAGATAACCGTAATTGAGTGAGATATGACTATTATTTTAAAACACAATATATAAAATTATTTTTAAAAATCATTTAGGTTTAATTAAATTATATTTAAAAATTAAATAGAATTAAATCGGAACAACGTTAACGCTATTAGTTATTATATTTTCTTAATTCTGGTTGTGTTTAAACCGTAAAAAACATCATTTTGCTATCTTGTATATGCGAAATAGTAATATTAAATTATATCCGAATAATAGATAACAGTAATAGAGTGAAATATGATTATTTTTTTTTAAAAACAATACCTCAGGAAAATTTCAAAAATAATTTACAGTACATTAAATGAACTTCAAAAATTAAATTGGAGTCAAATCGGACAATGCTAAAAAGATTATTTGTTCTATTTTCTTAACTCTGGTTATGTCCAAAACTTAAAAAGGATATTTTGGGTCATCTTGTATAACCAAATATTAATTTTAAAATAAATTTGAATAATAGATAACCGTAATTGAGTGAGATATGACTATTATTTTAAAACACAATACATAAAACTATTTTTAAAAATCATTTAGGGTTTATCAAATTATATCTAAAAATTTAATTAAAATTAAATCGGAACAACGTTAACGGTATTAGATATTATATTTTCTTAATTCTGGATGTGTTTAAACCGTAAAAAAACATCATTTGGCTATCTTGTATATGCAAAATAGTAAATTTAAATTATGTTCGAATAATAGATAACAGTAGTATAAAGTGAGATATAATTATTTTTTTAAAAAACAATTCATAAGAAGAATTTTAAAAATAATTTACAATACATCAAATGAACTTCAAAAATGAAATTGGAATCAAATCGGAGAATTCTATAATGATTAATTGTTCTATTTTCTTAACCCTGGTTATGTCCGAAACTTAAAAAAGATCATTTGGGTCATCTTGTATAACCTAAATATTAATTTTAAAATAAATTTGAATAATAGATAACCGTAATTGAGTGAGATATGACAATTTTTTTTAAATACAAGACATCAAAATATTTTTAAAAATCATTTAGGGTTAATCAAATTATATCTAAAAATTAAATCGGAACAATCGTTAACGATATTAGTTATTACATTTTCTTAACTCTGGTTGTGTTCAAACCTTAAAAAACATCATTTGGCTATCTTGTATATGCGAAATATTAAATTTAAATTTTATTCGAATAATAGATAACAGTAATAGAGTGAGATATAATTATTTTTTTAAAAAACAATTCATAAGAAAAATTTTAAAAATAATTTACAGTACATTAAATGAACTTCAAAAATTAAATTGGAATCAAATCGGACAATGCTGTAAGGATTAATTGTTCTATTTTCTTAACCCTGGTTATGTCCAAAATTTAAAAAGATCATTTGGGTCATCTTGTATAACCTAAATATTAATTTTAAAATAAATTTGAATAATAGATAACCGTAATTGAGTGAGATATGACTATTATTTTAAAACACAATACATAAAATTATTTTTAAAAATCATTTAGGTTTAATTAAATTATATTTAAAAATTAAATAGAATTAAATCGGAACAACGTTAACGCTATTAGTTATTATATTTTCTAAATTCTGGTTGTGTTTAAACCGTAAAAAACATCATTTTGCTATCTTGTATATGCGAAATAGTAATATTAAATTATATTCGAATAATAGATAACAGTAATAGAGTGAAATATGATTATTTTTTTTTAAAAACAATACCTCAGGAAAATTTAAAAAATAATTTACAGTACATTAAATGAACTTCAAAAATTAAATTGGAGTCAAATCGGACAATGCTATAATGATTATTTGTTCTATTTTCTTAACTCTGGTTATGTCCAAAACTTGAAAAGGATATTTTGGGTCATCTTGTATAACCAAATATTAATTTTAAAATAAATTTGAATAATAGATAACCGTAATTGAGTGAGATATGACTATTATTTTAAAACATAATACATAAAACTATTTTTAAAAAGCATTTAGGGTTTATCAAATTATATCTAAAAATTGAATTAAAATTAAATCGGAGCAACGTTAACGGTATTAGTTATTATATTTTCTTAATTCTGGATGTGTTTAAACCGTAAAAAAACATCATTTGGCTATCTTGTATATGCAAAATAGTAAATTTAAATTATGTTCGAATAATAGATAACAGTAGTATAAAGTGAGATATAATTATTTTTTTAAAAAACAATTCATAAGAAAAATTTTAAAAATCATTTACAGTACATCAAATGAACTTCAAAAATGAAATTGGAATCAAATCGGAGAATTCTATAATGATTAATTGTTCTATTTTCTTAACCCTGGTTATGTCCGAAACTTAAAAAAGATCATTTGGGTCATCTTGTATAACCTAAATATTAATTTTAAAATAAATTTGAATAATAGATAACCGTAATTGAGTGAGATGTGACAATTTTTTTTAAATACAAGACATCAAAATATTTTTAAAAATCATTTAGGGTTAATCAAATTATATCTAAAAATTAAATTAAATTTAAATCGGAACAACGTTAACGCTAATAGATATTATATTTTCTTAATTCTGGATGTGTTTAAACCGTAAAAAAAATCATTTGGCAATCTTGTATATGCAAAATAGTAAATTTAAATTATATTCGAATAATAGATAACAGTAGTATAAAGTGAGATATAATTATTTTTTTAAAAAACAATTCATAAGAAAAATTTTAAAAATCATTTACAGTACATCAAATGAACTTCAAAAATGAAATTGGAATCAAATCGGAAAATGCTGTAAGGATTAATTGTTCTATTTTCTTAACCCTGGTTATGTCCAAAATTTAAAAAGATCATTTGGGTCATCTTGTATAACCTAAATATTAATTTTAAAATGAATTTGAATAATAGATAACCGTAATTAAGTGAGATATGACTATTTTTTTAAAACACAATACATAAAACTATTTTTAAAAATTATTTAGGGTTTATCAAATTATATCTAAAAATTGAATTAAAATTAAATCGGAACAATCGCCAACGCTATTAGTTATTATATTTTCTTAACTCTAGTTGTGTTCAAATTGTAAAAAACATCATTTGGCTATCTCGTATATGTGAAATAGTAAATTTAAATTATTTTCGAATAATAGATAACATTAATAGTGTGAAATAAGATTATTTTTCTTAAAAACAATACATCAGAAAAATTTTAAAAATAATTTACGATACATCAATGAACTTCAAAAATTAAATTGGAATGAAATCGGACAATGCTATAATGATTAATTGTTCTATTTTCTTAACCCTGGTTATGTCCAAAACTTAAAAAAGATCATTTGGGTCATCTTGTATAACCTACATATTAATATTAAAATAAATTTGAATAATAGGTAACGGTAATTGAGTGAGATATGACTATTATTTTAAAACACAATACATAAAATTATTTTTAAAAAGCATTTAGGGTTTATCAAATTATATCTAAAAATTGAATTAAAATTAAATCGGAACAACGTTAACGGTATTAGATATTATATTTTCTTAATTCTGGATGTGTTTAAACCGTAAAAAAACATCATTTGGCTATCTTGTATATGCAAAATAGTAAATTTAAATTATGTTCGAATAATAGATAACAGTAGTATAAAGTGAGATATAATTATTTTTTTAAAAAACAATTCATAAGAAAAATTTTAAAAATAATTTACAGTACATCAAATGAACTTCAAAAATAAAATTGGAATCAAATCGGAGAATTCTATAATGATTAATTGTTCTATTTTCTTAACCCTGGTTATGTCCGAAACTTAAAAAAGATCATTTGGGTCATCTTGTATAACCTAAATATTAATTTTAAAATAAATTTGAATAATAGATAACCGTAATTGAGTGAGATGTGACAATTTTTTTTAAATACAAGACATCAAAATATTTTTAAAAATCATTTAGGGTTAATCAAATTATATCTAAAAATTTAATTAAATTTAAATCGGAACAACGTTAACGCTAATAGATATTATATTTTCTTAATTCTGGATGTGTTTAAACCGTAAAAAAACATCATTTGGCAATCTTGTATATGCAAAATAGTAAATTTAAATTATATTCGAATAATAGATAACAGTAGTATAAAGTGAGATATAATTATTTTTTTAAAAAACAATTCATAAGAAAAATTTTAAAAATCATTTACAGTACATCAAATGAACTTCAAAAATGAAATTGGAATCAAATCGGAAAATGCTGTAAGGATTAATTGTTCTATTTTCTTAACCCTGGTTATGTCCAAAATTTAAAAAGATCATTTGGGTCATCTTGTATAACCTAAATATTAATTTTAAAATAAATTTGAATAATAGATAACCGTAATTAAGTGAGATATGACTATTTTTTTAAAACACAATACATAAAACTATTTTTAAAAATTATTTAGGGTTTATCAAATTATATCTAAAAATTGAATTAAAATTAAATCGGAACAATCGCCAACGCTATTAGTTATTATATTTTCTTAACTCTAGTTGTGTTCAAATTGTAAAAAACATCATTTGGCTATCTCGTATATGTGAAATAGTAAATTTAAATTATTTTCGAATAATAGATAACATTAATAGTGTGAAATAAGATTATTTTTCTTAAAAACAATACATCAGAAAAATTTTAAAAATAATTTACGATACATCAATGAACTTCAAAAATTAAATTGGAATGAAATCGGACAATGCTATAATGATTAATTGTTCTATTTTCTTAACCCTGGTTATGTCCAAAACTTAAAAAAGATCATTTGGGTCATCTTGTATAACCTACATATTAATATTAAAATAAATTTGAATAATAGGTAACGGTAATTGAGTGAGATATGACTATTATTTTAAAACACAATACATAAAATTATTTTTAAAAATCATTTAGGGTTAATCAAATTATATCTAAAAATTAAATTAAAATTAAATCGGAACAACTTTAACGCTATTAGTTATAATATTTTCTTAATTCTGGATGTGTTTAAACCGTAAAAAAACATCATCTGGCTATCTTGTATATGCAAAATAGTAAATTTTAAATTATATTCGAATAATAGTAGTATAGAGTGAGATATAATTATTTTTTTAAAAAACAATTCATATGAAAAATTTTAAAAATAATTTACAGTACATCAAATGAACTTCAAAAATGAAATTGGAATCAAATCGGAGAATTCTATAATGATTAATTGTTCTATTTTCTTAACCCTGGTTATGTCCGAAACTTAAAAAAGATCATTTGGGTCATCTTGTATAACCTAAATATTAATTTTAAAATAAATTTGAATAATAGATAACCGTAATTGAGTGAGATGTGACAATTTTTTTTAAATACAAGACATCAAAATATTTTTAAAAATCATTTAGGGTTAATCAAATTATATCTAAAAATTAAATTAAATTTAAATCGGAACAACGTTAACGCTAATAGATATTATATTTTCTTAATTCTGGATGTGTTTAAACCGTAAAAAAAATCATTTGGCAATCTTGTATATGCAAAATAGTAAATTTAAATTATATTCGAATAATAGATAACAGTAGTATAAAGTGAGATATAATTATTTTTTTAAAAAACAATTCATAAGAAAAATTTTAAAAATCATTTACAGTACATCAAATGAACTTCAAAAATGAAATTGGAATCAAATCGGAAAATGCTGTAAGGATTAATTGTTCTATTTTCTTAACCCTGGTTATGTCCAAAATTTAAAAAGATCATTTGGGTCATCTTGTATAACCTAAATATTAATTTTAAAATGAATTTGAATAATAGATAACCGTAATTAAGTGAGATATGACTATTTTTTTAAAACACAATACATAAAACTATTTTTAAAAATTATTTAGGGTTTATCAAATTATATCTAAAAATTGAATTAAAATTAAATCGGAACAATCGCCAACGCTATTAGTTATTATATTTTCTTAACTCTAGTTGTGTTCAAATTGTAAAAAACATCATTTGGCTATCTCGTATATGTGAAATAGTAAATTTAAATTATTTTCGAATAATAGATAACATTAATAGTGTGAAATAAGATTATTTTTCTTAAAAACAATACATCAGAAAAATTTTAAAAATAATTTACGATACATCAATGAACTTCAAAAATTAAATTGGAATGAAATCGGACAATGCTATAATGATTAATTGTTCTATTTTCTTAACCCTGGTTATGTCCAAAACTTAAAAAAGATCATTTGGGTCATCTTGTATAACCTACATATTAATATTAAAATAAATTTGAATAATAGGTAACGGTAATTGAGTGAGATATGACTATTATTTTAAAACACAATACATAAAATTATTTTTAAAAAGCATTTAGGGTTTATCAAATTATATCTAAAAATTGAATTAAAATTAAATCGGAACAACGTTAACGGTATTAGATATTATATTTTCTTAATTCTGGATGTGTTTAAACCGTAAAAAAACATCATTTGGCTATCTTGTATATGCAAAATAGTAAATTTAAATTATGTTCGAATAATAGATAACAGTAGTATAAAGTGAGATATAATTATTTTTTTAAAAAACAATTCATAAGAAAAATTTTAAAAATAATTTACAGTACATCAAATGAACTTCAAAAATAAAATTGGAATCAAATCGGAGAATTCTATAATGATTAATTGTTCTATTTTCTTAACCCTGGTTATGTCCGAAACTTAAAAAAGATCATTTGGGTCATCTTGTATAACCTAAATATTAATTTTAAAATAAATTTGAATAATAGATAACCGTAATTGAGTGAGATGTGACAATTTTTTTTAAATACAAGACATCAAAATATTTTTAAAAATCATTTAGGGTTAATCAAATTATATCTAAAAATTTAATTAAATTTAAATCGGAACAACGTTAACGCTAATAGATATTATATTTTCTTAATTCTGGATGTGTTTAAACCGTAAAAAAACATCATTTGGCAATCTTGTATATGCAAAATAGTAAATTTAAATTATATTCGAATAATAGATAACAGTAGTATAAAGTGAGATATAATTATTTTTTTAAAAAACAATTCATAAGAAAAATTTTAAAAATCATTTACAGTACATCAAATGAACTTCAAAAATGAAATTGGAATCAAATCGGAAAATGCTGTAAGGATTAATTGTTCTATTTTCTTAACCCTGGTTATGTCCAAAATTTAAAAAGATCATTTGGGTCATCTTGTATAACCTAAATATTAATTTTAAAATAAATTTGAATAATAGATAACCGTAATTAAGTGAGATATGACTATTTTTTTAAAACACAATACATAAAACTATTTTTAAAAATTATTTAGGGTTTATCAAATTATATCTAAAAATTGAATTAAAATTAAATCGGAACAATCGCCAACGCTATTAGTTATTATATTTTCTTAACTCTAGTTGTGTTCAAATTGTAAAAAACATCATTTGGCTATCTCGTATATGTGAAATAGTAAATTTAAATTATTTTCGAATAATAGATAACATTAATAGTGTGAAATAAGATTATTTTTCTTAAAAACAATACATCAGAAAAATTTTAAAAATAATTTACGATACATCAATGAACTTCAAAAATTAAATTGGAATGAAATCGGACAATGCTATAATGATTAATTGTTCTATTTTCTTAACCCTGGTTATGTCCAAAACTTAAAAAAGATCATTTGGGTCATCTTGTATAACCTACATATTAATATTAAAATAAATTTGAATAATAGGTAACGGTAATTGAGTGAGATATGACTATTATTTTAAAACACAATACATAAAATTATTTTTAAAAATCATTTAGGGTTAATCAAATTATATCTAAAAATTAAATTAAAATTAAATCGGAACAACTTTAACGCTATTAGTTATAATATTTTCTTAATTCTGGATGTGTTTAAACCGTAAAAAAACATCATCTGGCTATCTTGTATATGCAAAATAGTAAATTTTAAATTATATTCGAATAATAGTAGTATAGAGTGAGATATAATTATTTTTTTAAAAAACAATTCATATGAAAAATTTTAAAAATAATTTACAGTACATCAAATGAACTTCAAAAATTAAATTGGAATCAAATCGGAGAATTCTATAATGATTAATTGTTCTATTTTCTTAACCCTGGTTATGTCCAAAACTTAAAAAACATCATTTGGCTACCTTGTATATGCAAAATAGTAAATTTAAATTATATTCGAATAATAGATAACAGTAGTATAAAGTGAGATATAATTATTTTTTTTAAAAACAATTCATAAGAAAAATTTTAAAAATAATTTACAGTACATCAAACGAACTTCAAAAATGAAATTGGAATCAAATCGGAGAATTCTATAATGATTAATTGTTCTATTTTCTTAACCCTGGTTATGTCCAAAACTTAAAAAAGATCATTTGGGTCATCTTGTATAACCTAAATATTAATTTTAAAATAAATTTGAATAATAGATAACCGTAATTGAGTGAGATATGACAATTTTTTTTAAATACAATACATCAAAATATTTTTAAAAATCATTTAGGGTTAATCAAATTATATCTAAAAATTAAATCGGAACAATCGTTAACGATATTAGTTATTACATTTTCTTAACTCTGGTTGTGTTCAAACCTTAAAAAACATCATTTGGCTATCTTGTATATGCGAAATAGTAAATTTAAATTATATTCGAATAATAGATAACAGTAATAGAGTGAGATATAATTATTTTGTTAAAAAACAATTCATAAGATAAATTTTAAAAATAATTTACAGTACATTAAATGAACTTGAAAAATTAAATTGGAATCAAATCGGACAATGCTGTAAGGATTAATTGTTCTATTTTCTTAACCCTGGTTATGTCCAAAATTTAAAAAGATCATTTGGGTCATCTTGTATAACCTAAATATTAATTTTAAAATAAACTTGAATAATAGATACCCGTAAATGAGTGAGATATGACTATTTTTTTTAAAAACAATACTTCAAAATAATCTTATAAATCATTTAGGGTTAATCAAATTATATCTAAAATTTGAATCGGAACAATCGTTAACGCTATTAGTTATTACATTTTCTTAACTCTGGTTGTGTTCAAACTATAAAAAACATCATTTGGCTATCTTGTATATGCGAAATAGTAAATTTAAATTATATTCGAATAATAGATAACAGTAATAGAGTGAGATATAATTATTTTGTTAAAAAACAATTCATAAGATAAATTTTAAAAATAATTTACAGTACATTAAATGAACTTGAAAAATTAAATTGGAATCAAATCGGACAATGCTGTAAGGATTAATTGTTCTATTTTCTTAACCCTGGTTATGTCCAAAATTTAAAAAGATCATTTGGGTCATCTTGTATAACCTAATTATTAATTTTAAAATAAATTTGAATAATAGATAACCGTAATTGAGTGAGATATGACTATTATTTTAAAACACAATACATAAAATTATTTTTAAAAATCATTTAGGGTTAATCAAGTTATATCTAAAAATTAAATTAAAATTAAATCGGAACAACATTAACGCTATTAGTTATTATATTTTCTTAATTCTGGTTGTGTTTAAACCGTAAAAAACATCATTTTGCTATCTTGTATATGCAAAATAGTAATATTAAATTATATTCGAATAATAGATAACAGTAATAGAGTGAAATATGATTATTTTTTTTAAAAACAATACATCAGGAAAATTTCAAAAATAATTTACAGTACATTAAATGAACTTCAAAAATTAAATTGGAGTCAAATCGGACAATGCTATAATGATTATTTGTTCTATTTTCTTAACTCTGGTTATGTCCAAAACTTAAAAAGGATCTTTTGGGTCATCTTGTATAACCAAATATTAATTTTAAAATAAATTTGAACAATAGATAACCGTAATTGAGTGAGATATGACTATTATTTTAAAACACAAAACATAAAACTTTTTTTAAAAATCATTTAGGGTTTATCAAATTATATCTAAAAATTGAATTAAAATTAAATCGGAACAACGTTAACCCTATTAGATATTATATTTTCTTAATTCTGGATGTGTTTAAACCGTAAAAAAACATCATTTTGCTATCTTGTATATGCGAAATAGTAATATTAAATTATATTCGAATAATAGATAACAGTAATAGAGTGAAATATGATTATTTTTTTTAAAAACAATACATCAGGAAAATTTCAAAAATAATTTACAGTACATTAAATGAACTTCAAAAATTAAATTGGAGTCAAATCGGACAATGCTATAATGATTATTTGTTCTATTTTCTTATCTCTGGTTATGTCCAAAACTTAAAAAGGATATTTTGGGTCATCTTGTATAACCAAATATTAATTTTAAAATAAATTTGAATAATAGATAACCGTAATTGAGCGAGATATGACTATTATTTTAAAACACAATACATAAAACTATTTTTAAAAATCATTTAGGGTTTATCAAATTATATCTAAAAATTGAATTAAAATTAAATCGGAACAACGTTAACGCTATTAGATATTATATTTTCTTAATTCTGGATGTGTTTAAACCGTAAAAAAACATCATTTGGCTATCTTGTATATGCAAAATAGTAAATTTAAATTATATTCGAATAATAGATAACAGTAGTATAAAGTGAGATATAATTATTTTTTTAAAAAACAATTCATAAGAAAAATTTTGAAAATAATTTACAATACATCAAATGAACTTCAAAAATAAAATTGGAATCAAATCGGAGAATTCTATAATGATTAATTGTTCTATTTTCTTAACCCTGGTTATGTCCAAAACTTAAAAAAGATAATTTGGGTCATCTTGTATAACCTAAATATTAATTTTAAAATAAATTTGAATAATAGATAACCGTAATTGAGTGAGATATGACTATTTTTTTTAAAAACAATACTTCAAAATATTTTTATAAATCATTTAGGGTTAATCAAATTATATCTAAAAATTGAATCGGAACAATCGTTAACGCTATTAGTTATTACATTTTCTTAACTCTGGTTGTGTTCAAACTATAAAAAACATCATTTGGCTATCTTGTATATGCGAAATAGTAAATTTAAATTATATTCGAATAATAGATAACAGTAATAGAGTGAGATATAATTATTTTGTTAAAAAACAATTCATAAGAAAAATTTTAAAAATAATTTACAGTACATTAAATGAACTTCAAAAATTAAATTGGA
The DNA here is from genome assembly GCF_022605725.1 of Anthonomus grandis grandis. Classification (NCBI taxonomy): domain Eukaryota; kingdom Metazoa; phylum Arthropoda; class Insecta; order Coleoptera; family Curculionidae; genus Anthonomus; species Anthonomus grandis. Next base: position 15,543,239 of record NC_065559.1, on the reverse strand, counting down.
ATCAAATCGGACAATGCTGTAAGGATTAATTGTTCTATTTTCTTAACCCTGGTTATGTCCAAAACTTAAAAAGGATATTTTGGGTCATCTTGTATAACCAAATATTAATTTTAAAATAAATTTGAATAATAGATAACCGTAATTGAGCGAGATATGACTATTATTTTAAAACACAATACATAAAACTATTTTTAAAAATCATTTAGGGTTTCTCAAATTATATCTAAAAATTAAATTAAAATTAAATCGGAACAACGTTAACGCTATTAGATATTATATTTTCTTAATTCTGGATGTGTTTAAACCGTAAAAAAACATCATTTGGCTATCTTGTATATGCAAAATAGTAAATTTAAATTATATTCGAATAATAGATAACAGTAGTATAAAGTGAGATATAATTATTTTTTTTAAAAAAATTCATAAGAAAAATTTTAAAAATAATTTACAATACATCAAATGAACTTCAAAAATGAAATTGGAATCAAATCAAAGAATTCTATAATGATTAATTGTTCTATTTTCTTAACCCTGGTTATGTCCAAAACTTAAAAAAGATCATTTGGGTCATCTTGTATAACCTAAATATTAATTTTAAAATAAATTTGAATAATAGATAACTGTAATTGAGTGAGATATGACAATTTTTTTTAAATACAATACATCAAAATATTTTTAAAAATCATTTAGGGTTAATCAAATTATATCTAAAAATTAAATCGGAACAATCGTTAACGATATTAGTTATTACATTTTCTTAACTCTGGTTGTGTTCAAACTATAAAAAACATCATTTGGCTATCTTGTATATGCGAAATAGTAAATTTAAATTATATTCGAATAATAGATAACAGTAATAGAGTGAGATATAATTATTTTGTTAAAAAACAATTCATAAGAAAAATTTTAAAAATAATTTACAGTACATTAAATGAACTTCAAAAATTAAATTGGAATTAAATCGAAGAATTCTATAATGATAAATTGTTCTATTTTCTTAACCCTGGTTATGTCCAAAACTTAAAAAAGATCATTTGGGTCATCTTGTATAACCTAAATATTAATTTTAAAATAAATTTGAATAATAGATAACCGTAATTGAGTGAGATATGACTATTATTTTAAAACACAAAAGATAAAACTATTTCTAAAAATCATTTAGGGTTTATCAAATTATATCTAAAAATTGAATTAAAATTAAATCGGAACAACGTTAACGCTATTAGATATTATATTTTCTTAATTCTGGATGTGTTTAAACCGTAAAAAAACATGATTTGGCTATCTTGTATATGCAAAATAGTAAATTTAAATTATATTCGAATAATAGATAACAGTAGTATAAAGTGAGATATAATTATTTTTTTAAATACAATACATCAAAATATTTTTAAAAATCATTTAGGGTTAATGAAATTATATCTAAAAATTAAATCGGAACAATCGTTAACGATATTAGTTATTACATTTTCTTAACTCTGGTTGTGTTCAAACCGTAAAAAACATCATTTGGCTATCTTGTATATGCGAAATAGTAAATTTAAATTATATTCGAATAATAGATAACAGTAATAGAGTAAGATATAATTATTTTTTTAAAAAACAATTCATAAGAAAATTTTAAAAATAATTTACAGTACATTAAATGAACTTACATTACATTAAATGAACAAAAATTAAATTGGAATCAAATCGGACAATGCTGTAAGGATTAATTGTTCTATTGTCTTAACCCTGGTTATGTCCGAAACTTAAAAAAGATCATTTGGGTCATCTTGTATAATCTAAATATTAATTTTAAAATAAATTTAAATAATAGATAACCGTAATTGAGTGAGATATGACTATTATTTTAAAACACAATACATAAAATTATTTGTAAAAATCATTTAGGGTTAATCAAATTATATCTAAAAATTAAATTAAAATTAAATCGGAACAACGTTAACGCTATTAGTTAGTATATTTTCTTAATTCTGAATGTGTTTAAACCGTAAAAAAACTTCATTTGGCTATCTTGTATATGCAAAATAGTAAATTTAAATTATATTCGAATAATAGATAACAGTAGTATAGAGTGAGATATAATTATTTTTTTAAAAAACAATTTATAAGAAAAATTTTAAAAATAATTTACAGTACATCAAATAAACTTCAAAAATGAAATTAGAATCAAATCGGAGAATTCTATAATGATTAATTGTTCTATTTTCTTAACCCTGGTTATGTCCAAAGCTTAAAAAAGATCATTTGGGTCATCTTGTATAACCTAAATATTAATTTTAAAATAAATTTGAATAATAGATAACCGTAATTGAGTGAGATATGACTATTTTTTTTTTAAACAATACTTCGAAATATTTTTATAAATCATTTAGGGTTAATCAAATTATATCTAAAAATTGAATCGGAACAATCGTTAACGATATTAGTTATTACATTTTCTTAACTCTGGTTGTGTTCAAACCGTAAAAAACATCATTTGGCTATCTTGTATATGCGAAATAGTAAATTTAAATTATATTCGAATAATAGATAACAGTAATAGAGTGAGATATAATTATTTTTTTAAAAAACAATTCATAAGAAAATTTTAAAAATAATTTACAGTACATTAAATGAACTTACATTACATTAAATGAACAAAAATTAAATTGGAATCAAATCGGACAATGCTGTAAGGATTAATTGTTCTATTTTCTTAACCCTGGTTATGTCCGAAACTTAAAAAAGATCATTTGGGTTATCTTGTATAATCTAAATATTAATTTTAAAATAAATTTAAATAATAGATAACCGTAATTGAGTGAGATATGACTATTATTTTAAAACACAATACATAAAATTATTTTTAAAAATCATTTAGGGTTAATCAAATTATATCTAAAAATTAAATTAAAATTAAATCGGAACAACGTTAACGCTATTAGTTATTATATTTCCTTAATTCTGGTTGTGTTTAAACCGTAAAAAACATCATTTTGCTATCTCGTATATGCGAAATAGTAATATTAAATTATATTCGAATAATAGATAACAGTAATAGAGTGAAATATGATTATTTTTTTTAAAAACAATACATCAGGAAAATTTCAAAAATAATTTACAGTACATTAAATGAACTTCAAAAATTAAATTGGAATCAAATCGGACAATGCTGTAAGGATTAATTGTTCTATTTTCTTAACCCTGGTTATGTCCAAAATTTAAAAAGATCATTTGGGTCATCTTGTATAACCTAAATATTAATTTTAAAATAAATTTGAATAATAGATAACCGTAATTGAGTGAGATATGACTATTATTTTAAAACACAATACATAAAATTGTTTTTAAAAATCATTTAGGGTTAATCAAATTATATCTAAAAATTAAATTAAAATTAAATCGGAACAACGTTAACGCTATTAGTTATTATATTTCCTTAATTCTGGTTGTGTTTAAACCGTAAAAAACATCATTTTGCTATCTCGTATATGCGAAATAGTAATATTAAATTATATTCGAATAATAGATAACAGTAATAGAGTGAAATATGATTATTTTTTTTAAAAACAATACATCAGGAAAATTTCAAAAATAATTTACAGTACATTAAATGAACTTCAAAAATTAAATTGGAGTCAAATCGGACAATGCTATAATGATTATTTGTTCTATTTTCTTAACTCTGGTTATGTCCAAAACTTAAAAAGGATATTTTGGGTCATCTTGTATAACCAAATATTAATTTTAAAATAAATTTGAATAATAGATAACCGTAATTGAGCGAGATATGACTATTATTTTAAAACACAATACATAAAACTATTTTTAAAAATCATTTAGGGTTTATCAAATTATATCTAAAAATTGAATAAAAATTAAATCGGAACAACTTTAACGCTATTAGATATTATATTTTCTTAATTCTGGATGTGTTTAAACTGTAAAAAAACATCATTTGGCTATCTTGTATATGCAAAATAGTAAATTTAAATTATATTCGAATAATAGATAACAGTAGTATAAAGTGAGATATATTTATTTTTTTAAAAAACAATTCATAAGAAAAATTTTAAAAATAATTTACAATACATCAAATGAACTTCAAAAATGAAATTGGAATCAAATCGAAGAATTCTATAATGATTAATTGTTCTATTTTCTTAACCCAGGTTATGTCCAAAACTTAAAAAAGATCATTTGGGTCATCTTGTATAACCTAAACATTAATTTTAAAATAAATTTGAATAATAGATAACCGTAATTGAGTGAGATATGACAATTTTTTTAAATACAATACATCAAAATATTTTTAAAAATCATTTAGGGTTAATCAAATTATATCTAAAAATTAAATCGGAACAATCGTTAACGATATTAGTTATTACATTTTCTTAACTCTGGTTGTGTTCAAACCGTAAAAAACATCATTTGGCTATCTTGTATATGCGAAATAGTAAATTTAAATTATATTCGAATAATAGATAACAGTAATAGAGTGAGATATAATTATTTTTTTAAAAAACAATTCATAAGAAAAATTTTAAAAATAATTTACAGTACATTAAATGAACTTCAAAAATTAAATTGGAATCAAATCGGACAATGCTGTAAGGATTAATTGTTCTATTTTCTTAACCCTGGTTATGTCTAAAATTTAAAAAGATCATTTGGGTCATCTTGTATAACCTAAATATTAATTTTAAAATAAATTTGAATAATAGATAACCGTAATTGAGTAAGATATGACTATTTTTTTTAAAAACAATACATCAAAGTATTTTTATAAATCATTTAGGGTTAATCAAATTATATCTAAAAATTGAATCGGAACAATCGTTAACGCTATTAGTTATTACATTTTCTTAACTCTGGTTGTGTTCAAACCATAAAAAGCATCATTTGGCTAACTTGTATATGCTAAATAGTAAATTTAAATTATATTCGAATAATAGATAACAGTAATAGAGTGAGATATAATTATTTTGTTAAAAAACAATTCATAAGAAAAATTTTAAAAATAATTTACATTACATCAAATGAACTTCAAAAATTAGATTGGAATCAAATCGGACAATGCTAAATGATTAATTGTTCTATTTTTGTAACCCTGGTTAAGTCCAAAACTTAAAAAGGATCATTTGGGTCATTTTGTATAACCTAAATATTAATTTTAAAATAAATTTGAATAATAGATAACCGTAATTGAGTGAGATATGACTATTTTTTTAAAACACAATACATAAAACTATTTTTAAAAATCATTTAGGGTTTATTAAATTATATCTAAAAATTGAATTAAAATTAAATCGGAACAATCGCCAACGCTATTAGTGATTATATTTTCTTAACTCTGGTTGTGTTCAAAATGTAAAAAACATCATTTGGCTATCTCGTATATGCGAAATAGTAAATTTAAATTATTTTCGAATAATAGTTAACTGTAGTATAAAGTGAGATATAATTATTTTTTTAAAAAACAATTCATAAGAAAAATTTTAAAAATAATTTACAGTACATCAAATGAACTTCAAAAATAAAATTGGAATCAAATCGGAGAATTCTATAATGATTAATTGTTCTATTTTCTTAACCCTGGTTATGTCCAAAACTTAAAAAAGATCATTTGGGTCATCTTGTATAACCTGCATATTAATTTTAAAATAAATTTGAATAATAGATAACCGTAATTGAGTGAGATATGACAATTTTTTTTAAATACAATACATCAAAATATTTTTAAAAATCATTTAGGGTTAATCAAATTATATCTAAAAATTAAATCGGAACAATCGATAACGATATTAGTTAAAAAATAATTTACAGTACATCAAATGAACTTCAAAAATGAAATTGGAATCAAATCGGAAAATGCTGTAAGGATTAATTGTTCTATTTTCTTAACCCTGGTTAAAAAGATCATTTGAGTCATCTTGTATAACCTAAATATTAATTTTAAAATAAAATTGAATAATAGATAACCGTAATTGAGTAAGATATGACATTTTTTTTTAAATACAATACATCAAAATATTTTTAAAAATCATTTAGGGTTAATCAAATTATATCTAAAAATTAAATCGGAACAATCGTTAACGATATTAGTTATTACATTTTCTTAAATCTGGTTGTGTTCAAACCGTAAAAAACATCATTTGGCTATCTTGTATATGCGAAAAAGTAAATTTAAATTATATTCAAATAATAGATAACAGTAATAGACTGAGATATAATTATTTTTTTTAAAAACAATTCATAAGAAAAATTTTAAAAATAATTTACAGTACATTAAATGAACTTCAAAAATTAAATTGGAATCAAATCGGACAATGCTGAAAGGATTAATTGTTCTATTTTCTTAACCCTGGTTATGTCCAAAATTTAAAAAGATCATTTGGGTCATCTTGTATAACCTAAGTATTAATTTTAAAATAAATTTGAATAATAGATAACCGTAATTGAGTGAAATATGACTATTTTTTTTAAAAACAATACATCAAAATATTTTTATAAATCATTTAGGGTTTATCAAATTATATCTAAAAATTGAATTAAAATTAAATCGGAACAATCGCCAACGCTATTAGTTATTATATTTTCTTAACTCTAGTTGTGTTCAAAATGTAAAAAACATCATTTGGCTATCTCGTATATGCGAAATAGTAGATTTAAATTATTTTCGAATAATAGATAACATTAATAGTATGAAATATAATTATTTTTCTTAAAAACAATACATCAGAAAAATTTTAAAAATAATTTACAGTACATCAAATGAACTTCAAAAATTAAATTGGAATGAAATCGGACAATGCTATAATGATTAATTGTTCTATTTTCTTAACCCTGGTTATGTCCAAAACTTAAAAAGGATTATTTGGGTCATCTTGTATAACATAAATATGAATTTTAAAATATATTTAAATAATAGGTAACGGTAATTGAGTGAGATATGCTTATTTTTTTAAACACATAACATTAAAATATTTTTAAAAATCATTTAGGGTTAGTCAAATTATATCTAAAAATTAAATTATATTTAAATCGGAACAACGTTAACGCTATTAGTTATTATATTTTCTTAATTCTGGTTGTGTTTAAACCGTAAAAAACATCATTTTGCTATCTTGTATATGCGAAATAGTAATATTAAATTATATTTAAATAATAGATAACAGTAATTGAGTGAAATATGATTAATTTTTTTAAAAACAATACATCAGAAAAATTTCAAAAATAATTTACAGTACATTAAATGAGCGTCAAAAATTAAATTGGAGTCAAATCAGACAATGCTATAATGATTAATTGTTCTATTTTCTTAACCCTGGTTATGTCCAAAACTTAAAAAAGATCATTTGGGTCATCTTGTATAACCTAAATATTAATATTAAAATAAATTTGAATAATAGGTAACGGTAATTGAGTGAGATATGACTATTATTTTAAAACATAATACATAAAATTATTTTTAAAAATCATTTAGGGTTAATCAAATTATATCTAAAAATTAAATTAAAATTAAATCAGAACAACGTTAACGCTATTAGTTATTATATTTTCTTAATTCTGGATATGTTTAAACCGTAAAAAAACATCATTTGGCTATCTTGTATATGCAAAATAGTAAATTTAAATTATATTCGAATAATAGATAATAGTAGTATAAAGTGAGATATAATTATTTTTTTTAAAATCAATTCATAAGAAAAATTTTAAAAATTATTTACAGTACATCAAATGAACTTCAAAAATGAAATTGGAATCAAATGGGAGAATTCTATAATGATTAATTGTTCTATTTTCTTAACCCTGGTTATGTCCAAAACTTAAAAAAGATCATTTGGGTCATCTTGTATAACCTAAATATTAATTTTAAAATAAATTTGAATAATAGATAACCGTAATTGAGTGAGATATGACAATTTTTTTTAAATACAATACATCAAAATATTTTTAAAAATCATTTAGGGTTAATCAAATTATATCTAAAAATTAAATTAAAATTAAATCGGAACAACGTTAACGCTATTAGTTATTATATTTTCTTAATTCTAGTTGTGTTTAAACCGTAAAAAACATCATTTTGCTATCTTGTATATGCGAGATAGTAATATTAAATTATATTCGAATAATAGATAACAGTAATAGAGTGAAATAGGATTATTTTTTTTAAAAACAATACATCAGGAAAATTTCAAAAATAATTTACAGTACATTAAATGAACTTCAAAAATTAAATTGGAATCAAATCGGACAATGCTGTAAGGATTAATTGTTCTATTTTCTTAACCCTGGTTATGTCCAAAATTTAAAAAGATCATTTGGGTCATCTTGTATAACCTAAATATTAATTTTCAAATAAATTTGAATAATAGATAACCGTAATTGAGTGAGATATGACTATTATTTTAAAACACAATACATAAAATTATTTTTAAAAATCATTTAGGGTTAATCAAATTATATCTAAAAATTAAACTAAAATTAAATCGGAACAACGTTAACGCTATTAGTTATTATATTTCCTTAATTCTGGTTGTGTTTAAACCGTAAAAAAACATCATTTGGCTATCTTGTATATGCAAAATAGTAAATTTAAATTATATTCGAATAATAGATAACAGTAGTATAAAGTGAGATATAATTATTTTTTTAAAAAACAATTCATAAGAAAAATTTTAAAAATAATTTACAGTACATTAAATGAACTTCAAAAATTAAATTGGAATCAAATCGGACAATGCTGTAAGGATTAATTGTTCTATTTTCTTAACCCTGGTTATGTCTAAAATTTAAAAAGATCATTTGGGTCATCTTGTATAACCTAAATATTAATTTTAAAATAAATTTGAATAATAGATAACCGTAATTGAGTAAGATATGACTATTATTTTTAAAAACAATACATCAAAGTATTTTTATAAATCATTTAGGGTTAATCAAATTATATCTAAAAATTGAATCGGAACAATCGTTAACGCTATTAGTTATTACATTTTCTTAACTCTGGTTGTGTTCAAACCATAAAAAGCATCATTTGGCTAACTTGTATATGCTAAATAGTAAATTTAAATTATATTCGAATAATAGATAACAGTAATAGAGTGAGATATAATTATTTTGTTAAAAAACAATTCATAAGAAAAATTTTAAAAATAATTTACATTACATCAAATGAACTTCAAAAATTAGATTGGAATCAAATCGGACAATGCTAAATGATTAATTGTTCTATTTTTGTAACCCTGGTTAAGTCCAAAACTTAAAAAGGATTATTTGGGTCATTTTGTATAACCTAAGTATTAATTTTAAAATAAATTTGAATAATAGATAACCGTAATTGAGTGAGATATGACTATTTTTTTTTTAAAAAATACTTCAAAATATTTTTATAAATCATTTAGGGTTTATCAAATTATATCTAAAAATTGAATTAAAATTAAATCGGAACAATCGCCAACGCTATTAGTTATTATATTTTCTTAACTCTAGTTGTGTTCAAAATGTAAAAAACATCATTTGGCTATCTCGTATATGCGAAATAGTAAATTTAAATTATTTTCGAATAATAGATAACTGTAGTATAAAGTGAGATATAATTATTTTTTTAAAAAACAATTCATAAGAAAAATTTTAAAAATAATTTACAGTACATCAAATAAACTTCAAAAATGAAATTGGAATCAAATCGGAGAATTCTATAATGATTAATTGTTCTATTTTCTTAACCCTGGTTATGTCCAAAACTTAAAAAAGATCATTTGGGTCATCTTGTATAACCTAAATATTAATTTTAAAATAAATTTGAATAATAGATAACCGTAATTGAGTGAGATATGACAATTTTTTTTAAATACAATACATCAAAATATTTTTAAAAATCATTTAGGTTTAATCAAATTATATCTAAAAATTAAATCGGAACAATCGTTAACGATATTAGTTATTACATTTTGTTAAATCTGGTTGTGTTCAAACCGTAAAAAACATCATTTGGCTATCTTGTATATGCGAAAAAGTAAATTTAAATTATATTCAAATAATAGATAACAGTAATAGACTGAGATATAATTATTTTTTTTAAAAACAATTTATAAGAAAAATTTTAAAAATAATTTACAGTACATTAAATGAACTTCAAAAATTAAATTGGAATCAAATCGGACAATGCTGTAAGGATTAATTGTTCTATTTTCTTAACCCTGGTTATGTCCAAAATTTAAAAAGATCATTTGGGTCATCTTGTATAACCTAAGTATTAATTTTAAAATAAATTTGAATAATAGATAACCGTAATTGAGTGAGATATGACTATTTTTTTTTTAAAAAATACTTCAAAATATTTTTATAAATCATTTAGGGTTTATCAAATTATATCTAAAAATTGAATTAAAATTAAATCGGAACAATCGCCAACGCTATTAGTTATTATATTTTCTTAACTCTAGTTGTGTTCAAAATGTAAAAAACATCATTTGGCTATCTCGTATATGCGAAATAGTAAATTTAAATTATTTTCGAATAATAGATAACATTAATAGTGTGAAATATAATTATTTTTCTTAAAAACAATACATCAGAAAAATTTTAAAAATAATTTACAGTACATCAAATGAACTTCAAAAATTAAATTGGAATGAAATCGGACAATGCTATAATGATTAATTGTTCTATTTTCTTAACCCTGGTTATGTCCAAAACTTAAAAAGGATTATTTGGGTCATCTTGTATAACATAAATATAAATTTTAAAATATATTTAAATAATAGGTAACGGTAATTGAGTGAGATATGCTTATTTTTTTAAACACATAACATTAAAATATTTTTAAAAATCATTTAGGGTTAGTCAAATTATATCTAAAAATTAAATTATATTTAAATCGGAACAACGTTAACGCTATTAGTTATTATATTTTCTTAATTCTGGTTGTGTTTAAACCGTAAAAAACATCATTTTGCTATCTTGTATATGCGAAATAGTAATATTAAATTATATTCAAATAATAGATAACAGTAATTGAGTGAAATATGATTAATTTTTTTAAAAACAATACATCAGAAAAATTTCAAAAATAATTTACAGTACATTATATGAGCGTCAAAAATTAAATTGGAGTCAAATCAGACAATGCTATAATGATTAATTGTTTTATTTTCTTAACCCTCGTTATGTCCAAAACTTAAAAAAGATCATTTGGGTCATCTTGTATAACCTAAATATTAATATTAAAATTAAATCGGAACAACGTTAACGCTATTAGTTATTATATTTTCTTAATTCTGGATGTGTTTAAACCGTAAAAAAACATCATTTGGCTATCTTGTATATGCAAAATAGTAAATTTAAATTATATTCGAATAATAGATAATAGTAGTATAAAGTGAGATATAATTATTTTTTTTAAAAACAATTCATAAGAAAAATTTTAAAAATTATTTACAGTACATCAAATGAACTTCAAAAATGAAATTGGAATCAAATGGGAGAATTCTATAATGATTAATTGTTCTATTTTCTTAACCCTGGTTATGTCCAAAACTTAAAAAAGATCATTTGGGTCATCTTGTATAACCTAAATATTAATTTTAAAATAAATTTGAATAATAGATAACCGTAATTGAGTGAGATATGACAATTTTTTTTTAAATACAATACATCAAAATATTTTTAAAAACCATTTAGGGTTAATCAAATTATATCTAAAAATTAAATTAAAATTAAATCGGAACAACGTTAACGCTATTAGTTATTATATTTTCTTAATTCTGGATGTGTTTAAACCGTAAAAAAACATCATTTGGCTATCTTGTATATGCAAATTAGTAAATTTAAATTATATTCGAATAATAGATAACAGTAGTATAAAGTGAGATATAATTATTTTTTTTAAAAACAATTCTTAAGAAAAATTTTAAAAATTATTTACAGTACATCAAATGAACTTCAAAAATGAAATTGGAATCAAATAGGAGAATTCTATAATGATTAATTGTTCTATTTTCTTAACCCTGGTTATGTCCAAAACTTAAAAAATATCATTTGGGTCATCTTGTATAACCTAAATATTAATTTTAAAATAAATTTGAATAATAGACAACCGTAATTGAGTGAGATATGACAATTTTTTTTAAATACAATACATAAAATTATTTTTAAAAATCATTTAGGGTTAATCAAATTATATCTAAAAATTAAATTAAAATTAAATCGGAATAACGTTAACGCTATTAGTTATTATATTTTCTTAATTCTGGTTGTGTTTAAACCGTTAAAAACATCATTTTGCTATCTTGTATATGCGAAATAGTAATATTAAATTATATTCAAATAATAGATAGTAATAGAGTGAAATATGATTATTTTTTTTAAAAACAATACATCAGGAAAATTTCAAAAATAATTTACAGTACATTAAATGAACTTCAAAAATTAAATTGGAGTCAAATCGGACAATGCTATAATGATTAATTGTTCTATTTTCTTAACTCTGGTTATGGCCAAAACTTAAAAAGGATCATTTGGGTCATCTTGTATAACCAAATATTAATTTTAAAATAAATTTGAATAATAGATAACCGTAATTGAGTGAGATATGACTATTATTTTAAAAAACAATACATACAATTATTTTTAAAAATCATTTAGGGTTAATCAAATTATATCTAAAAATTAAATTAAAATTAAATCGGAACAACGTTAACGCTATTAGTTAGTATATTTTCTTAATTCTGAATGTATTTAAACCGTAAAAAAACATCATTTGGCTATCTTGTATATGCGAAATTGTAAATTTAAATTATTTTCGAATAAAGATAACATTAATAGTGTGAAATATGATTATTTTTCTTAAAAACAATACATCAGAAAAATTTTAAAAATAATTTACAGTACATCAAATGAACTTCAAAAATTAAATTGGAATGACATCGGACAATGCTATAATGATTAATTGTTCTATTTTCTTAACTCTGGTTATGTCCAAAATTAAAAAAGGATCATTTGGGTCATCTTGTATAACCAAATATTAATTTTAAAATAAATTTGAATAACAGATAACCGTAATTGTGTGAGATATCACTACGTTATTACGTGTTCTTAACTCTGGTTGTGTTCAAACCGTAAAAAACATCATTTGGCTATCTTGCATATGCGAAATAGTAAATATAAATTATATTCGAATAGTAGATAACAGTAATGGAGTAAGATTTAATAATTTTTTTAAAATACAATTCATAAAAAAAATTTTAAAAATAATTTACAGTACTTTAAATGAACTTCAAAAATTAAATTGGAATCAAATCGGACAATACTATAATGATTAATTGTTCTATTTTCTTAACCCTTGTTATGTCCAAAACTTAAAAAGGATCATTTGGGTCATCTTGTATAACCTAAATATAAATTTTAAAATAAATTTGAATAATAAATAACCGTAATTGAGTGAGATATGACTATTTTTTTTAAACACAATACATCAAAATTACTTTAAAAATCATTTAGGGTTAATCAAATTAAATCTAAAAATTAAATCAGAATAATCGTTAACGCTATTAGTTATTACATTTTCTTAACTCTGGTTGTGTGCAAACCATAAAGAACATCATTTGGCTATCTTGTATATGCGAAATACTAAATTTAAATTATAATCGAATAATAAATAACAGTAATAGAGTAAGATATAATTATTTTCTTAAAAAACAATTTATAAGAAAAAATTTAAAAATAATTTACAGTACATTAAATGATCTTCAAAAATTAAATTGGAGTCAAATCGGACAATTGTTCTATTTTCTTAACCCTTGTTATGTCCAAAACTTAAAAAGGATTATTTGGGTCATCTTGTATAACCTAAATATTCATTTTAAAATAAATTTAAATAATAGATAACCGTAATTGAGTGAGATATGACTATTTATTTTAAACACAATACATCAAAATATTTTTAAAAATTATTTAGGGTTAATCAAATTATATCTAAAAATTAAATCAGAACAATCGTTAACGATATTAGTTATTACGTGTTCTTAACTCTGGTTGTGTTCAAACCGTAAAAAACATCATTTGGCTATCTTGTATATGCGAAATAGTAAATATAAATTATATTCGAATAGTAGATAACAGTAATGGAGTGAGATTTAATAATTTTTTTAAAATACAATACATAAGAAAAATTTTAAAAATAATTTACAGTAAATAAAATGATCTTCAAAAATTAAATTGGAGTCAAATCGGACAATGCTATAATGATTAATTGTTTTATTTTCTTAACCCTTGTTATGTCCAAAACTTAAAAAGGATCATTTGGGTCATCTTGTATAACCTAAATATTCATTGTAAAATAAATTTTAATAATAGATAACTGTAGTTGACTAAAATATGACTATTTTTTTAAAATACAAGATATAAAACTATTTTTAAAAATCATTTAGGGTTAATCAAATTATAACTAAAAATTGAATTAAAATTAAATCGAAGCAATCGCCAACGCTATTAGTTATTATATTTTCTTAACTCTGGTTGTGTTCAAACCGTAAAAACATCATTTGGCTATCTTGTATATGCGAAATAGTAAATTTAAATTATATTCCAATAATAGATAACAGTAATGGAGTGAGATTTAATTATTTTTTTAAAAAACAATTCATAAGAAAAATTTTAAAAATAATTTACAGTACATTAAATGATCTTCAAAAATTAAATTGGAGTCAAATCGGACAATGCTATAATGATTAATTGTTTTATTTTCTTAACCCTTGTTATGTCCAAAACTTAAAAAGGATCATTTGGGTCATCTTGTATAACCTAAATATTCATTATAAAATAAATTTGAATAATAGATAACCGTAATTGAGTGAGATATGACTATTTATTTTAAACACAATACATCAAAATATTTTTAAAAATCATTTAGGGTTAATCAAATTATATCTAAAAATTAAATCGGAACAATCGTTAACGCTATTTGTTATTACATTTTCTTAACTCTGGTTGTGTTCAAACCGTAAAAAACATCATTTGGATATCTTGTATATGCGGAATAGTAAATTTAAATTATATTCGAATAATAGATAACAGTAATAGAGTGAGATATAATTATTTTTTTTAAAAAACAATTCATAAGAAAAATTTTAAAAATAATTTACAGTACATTAAATGAACTTCAAAAATTAAATTGGAATCAAATCGGACAATTGTCCTATTTTCTTAACCCTTGTTATGTCCAAAACATAAAAAGGATTATTTGGGTCATCTTGTATAACCTAAATATTCATTTTAAAATAAATTTAAATAATAGATAACCGTAATTGAGTGAGATATAAAATACTATTTATTTTGAACACAGTACATCAAAATATTTTTAAAAATCATTTAGGGTTAATCAAATTATATCTAAAAATTAAATCAGAACAATCGTTAACGATATTAGTTATTACGTGTTCTTAACTCTGGTTGTGTTCAAACCGTAAAAAACATCATTTGGATATCTTGTATATGCGGAATAGTAAATTTAAATTATATTCGAATAATAGATAACAGTAATGGAGTGAGATTTAATTATTTTTTTTAAAAACAATTCATAAGAAAAATTTTAGAAATAATTTACAGTACATTAAATGAAATTCAAAAATTAAATTGGAATCAAATCGGACAATGCTGTAATGATAAATTGTTCTATTTTCTTAACCCTGGTTATGTCCAAAACTTAAAAAGGATCATTTGGGTCATCTTGTATAACCTAAATATTCATTTTAAAATAAATTTTAATAATAGATAACTGTAGTTGACTAAAATATGACTATTTTTTTAAAATACAAGATATAAAACTATTTTTAAAAATCATTTAGGGTTTATCAAATTATATTTAAAAATTTAATTAAAATTAAATCGGAACAATCGCCAGCGCTATTAGTTATTATATTTTCTTAACTCTGGTTGTGTTCAAATTGTAAAAAACATCATTTGGCTATCTCGTATATGTGAAATAGTAAATTTAAATTATTTTCGAATAATAGATAACATTAATAGTGTGAAATAAGATTATTTTTCTTAAAAACAATACATCAGAAAAATTTTAAAAATAATTTACGGTACATCAAATGAACTTTAAAAATTAAATTGGAATGAAATCGAACAATGCTATAATGATTAATTGTTCTATTTTCTTAACCCTGGTTATGTTTAAAACTTAAAAAAGATCATTTGGGTCATCTTGTATAACCTAAATATTAATATTAAAATAAATTTGAATAATAGGTAACGGTAATTGAGTGAGATATGACTATTATTTTAAAACACAATACATAAAATTATTTTTAAAAATCATTTAGGGTTAATCAAATTATATCGAAAAATTAAATTAAAATTAAATCGGAACAACGTTAACGCTATTAGTTATTATATTTTCTTAATTCTGGATGTGTTTAAACCGTAAAAAAACATCATTTGGCTATCTTGTATATGCAAAATAGTAAATTTAAATTATATTCTAATAATAGTAGTATAGAGTGAGATATAATTATTTTTTTAAAAAACAATTCATATGAAAAATTTTAAAAATAATTTACAGTACATTAAATGAACTTCAAAAATTAAATTGGAATCAAATCGGACAATGCTATAATGATTAATTGTTCTATTTTCTTAACTCTGGTTATGTCCAAAACTTAAAAAGGATCATTTGGGTCATCTTGTATAACCTAAATATTAATTTTAAAATAAATTTAAATAATACATAACCGTAATTGAGTGAGATATGACAATTTTTTTTAAATACAAGACATCAAAATATTTTTAAAAATCATTTAGGGTTACTCAAATTATATCTAAAAATTAAATCGGAACAATCGGTAACGATATTAGTTATTACATTTTCTTCACTCTGGTTGTGTTCAAACCTTAAAAAACATCATTTGGCTATCTTGTATATGCGAAATATTAAATTTAAATTATATTCTAATAATAGATAACAGTAATAGAGTGAGATATAATTATTTTTTTTAAAAAACAATTCATAAGAAAAATTTTAAAAATAATTTACAGTACATTAAATGAACTTCAAAAATTAAATTGGAATCAAATCGGACAATGCTGTAATGATAAATTGTTCTATTTTCTTAACCCTGGTTATGTCCAAAACTTAAAAAGGATCATTTGGGTCATCTTGTATAACCTAAATATTCATTTTAAAATAAATTTTAATAATAGATAACTGTAGTTGACTAAAATATGACTATTTTTTTAAAATACAAGATATAAAACTATTTTTAAAAATCATTTAGGGTTTATCAAATTATATTTAAAAATTGAATTAAAATTAAATCGGAACAATCGCCAGCGCTATTAGTTATTATATTTTCTTAACTCTGGTTGTGTTCAAATTGTAAAAAACATCATTTGGCTATCTCGTATATGTGAAATAGTAAATTTAAATTATTTTCGAATAATAGATAACATTAATAGTGTGAAATAAGATTATTTTTCTTAAAAACAATACATCAGAAAAATTTTAAAAATAATTTACGGTACATCAAATGAACTTTAAAAATTAAATTGGAATGAAATCGAACAATGCTATAATGATTAATTGTTCTATTTTCTTAACCCTGGTTATGTTTAAAACTTAAAAAAGATCATTTGGGTCATCTTGTATAACCTAAATATTAATATTAAAATAAATTTGAATAATAGGTAACGGTAATTGAGTGAGATATGACTATTATTTTAAAACACAATACATAAAATTATTTTTAAAAATCATTTAGGGTTAATCAAATTATATCGAAAAATTAAATTAAAATTAAATCGGAACAACGTTAACGCTATTAGTTATTATATTTTCTTAATTCTGGATGTGTTTAAACCGTAAAAAAACATCATTTGGCTATCTTGTATATGCAAAATAGTAAATTTAAATTATATTCTAATAATAGTAGTATAGAGTGAGATATAATTATTTTTTTAAAAAACAATTCATATGAAAAATTTTAAAAATAATTTACAGTACATTAAATGAACTTCAAAAATTAAATTGGAATCAAATCGGACAATGCTATAATGATTAATTGTTCTATTTTCTTAACTCTGGTTATGTCCAAAACTTAAAAAGGATCATTTGGGTCATCTTGTATAACCTAAATATTAATTTTAAAATAAATTTAAATAATACATAACCGTAATTGAGTGAGATATGACAATTTTTTTTAAATACAAGACATCAAAATATTTTTAAAAATCATTTAGGGTTACTCAAATTATATCTAAAAATTAAATCGGAACAATCGGTAACGATATTAGTTATTACATTTTCTTCACTCTGGTTGTGTTCAAACCTTAAAAAACATCATTTGGCTATCTTGTATATGCGAAATATTAAATTTAAATTATATTCTAATAATAGATAACAGTAATAGAGTGAGATATAATTATTTTTTTTAAAAAACAATTCATAAGAAAAATTTTAAAAATAATTTACAGTACATTAAATGAACTTCAAAAATTAAATTGGAATCAAATCGGACAATGCTATAATGATTAATTGTTCTATTTTCTTAACTCTGGTTATGTCCAAAACTTAAAAAGGATCATTTGGGTCATCTTGTATAACCAAATATTAATTTTAAAATAAATTTCAATAATAGATAATTGTAATTGAGTGAGATATGACTATTTTTTTAAAACACAATACATAAAATTATTTTTAAAAATCATTTAGGGTTAATCAAATTATATCTAAAAATTAAATTAAAATTAAATCGGAACAACGTTAACGCTATTAGATATTATATTTTCTTAATTCTGGATGTGTTTAAACCGTAAAAAAACATCATTTGGCTATCTTGTATATGCAAAATAGTAAATTTAAATTATATTCTAATAATAGATAACGGTAATAGAGTGAGATATAATTATTTTTTTTAAAAAACAATTCATAAGAAAAATTTTAAAAATAATTTACAGTACATTAAATGAACTTCAAAAATTAAATTGGAATCAAATCGGACAATGCTATAATGATTAATTGTTCTATTTTCTTAACTCTGGTTATGTCCAAAACTTAAAAAGGATCATTTGGGTCATCTTGTATAACCTAAATATTAATTTTAAAATAAATTTAAATAATACATAACCGTAATTGAGTGAGATATGACAATTTTTTTTAAATACAAGACATCAAAATATTTTTAAAAATCATTTAGGGTTACTCAAATTATATCTAAAAATTAAATCGGAACAATCGGTAACGATATTAGTTATTACATTTTCTTCACTCTGGTTGTGTTCAAACCTTAAAAAACATCATTTGGCTATCTTGTATATGCGAAATATTAAATTTAAATTATATTCTAATAATAGATAACAGTAATAGAGTGAGATATAATTATTTTTTTTAAAAAACAATTCATAAGAAAAATTTTAAAAATAATTTACAGTACATTAAATGAACTTCAAAAATTAAATTGGAATCAAATCGGACAATGCTATAATGATTAATTGTTCTATTTTCTTAACTCTGGTTATGTCCAAAATTTAAAAAGATCATTTGGGTCATCTTGTATAACCTAAATATTAATTTTAAAATAAATTTGAATAATAGATAACCGTAATTGAGTGAGATATGACTATTATTTTAAAACACAATACATAAAATTATTTTTAAAAATCATTTAGGGTTAATCAAATTATATCTAAAAATTTAATTAAAATTAAATTGGAACAATCGCCAGCGCTATTAGTTATTATATTTTCTTAACTCTGGTTGTGTTCAAATTGTAAAAAACATCATTTGGCTATCTCGTATATGTGAAATAGTAAATTTAAATTATTTTCGAATAATAGATAACATTAATAGTGTGAAATAAGATTATTTTTCTTAAAAACAATACATCAGAAAAATTTTAAAAATAATTTACGGTACATCAATAGAACTTTAAAAATTAAATTGGAATGAAATCGAACAATGCTATAATGATTAATTGTTCTATTTTCTTAACCCTGGTTATGTTTAAAACTTAAAAAAGATCATTTGGGTCATCTTGTATAACCTAAATATTAATATTAAAATAAATTTGAATAATAGGTAACGGTAATTGAGTGAGATATGACTATTATTTTAAAACACAATACATAAAATTATTTTTAAAAATCATTTAGGGTTAATCAAATTATATCGAAAAATTAAATTAAAATTAAATCGGAACAACGTTAACGCTATTAGTTATTATATTTTCTTAATTCTGGATGTGTTTAAACCGTAAAAAAAACATCATTTGGCTATCTTGTATATGCAAAATAGTAAATTTAAATTATATTCTAATAATAGTAGTATAGAGTGAGATATAATTATTTTTTTAAAAAACAATTCATATGAAAAATTTTAAAAATAATTTACAGTACATTAAATGAACTTCAAAAATTAAATTGGAATCAAATCGGACAATGCTATAATGATTAATTGTTCTATTTTCTTAACTCTGGTTATGTCCAAAACTTAAAAAGGATCATTTGGGTCATCTTGTGTAACCTAAATATTAATTTTAAAATAAATTTAAATAATACATAACCGTAATTGAGTGAGATATGACAATTTTTTTTAAATACAAGACATCAAAATATTTTTAAAAATCATTTAGGGTTACTCAAATTATATCTAAAAATTAAATCGGAACAATCGGTAACGATATTAGTTATTACATTTTCTTCACTCTGGTTGTGTTCAAACCTTAAAAAACATCATTTGGCTATCTTGTATATGCGAAATATTAAATTTAAATTATATTCTAATAATAGATAACAGTAATAGAGTGAGATATAATTATTTTTTTTAAAAAACAATTCATAAGAAAAATTTTAAAAATAATTTACAGTACATTAAATGAACTTCAAAAATTAAATTGGAATCAAATCGGACAATGCTGTAATGATAAATTGTTCTATTTTCTTAACCCTGGTTATGTCCAAAACTTAAAAAGGATCATTTGGGTCATCTTGTATAACCTAAATATTCATTTTAAAATAAATTTTAATAATAGATAACTGTAGTTGACTAAAATATGACTATTTTTTTAAAATACAAGATATAAAACTATTTTTAAAAATCATTTAGGGTTTATCAAATTATATTTAAAAATTGAATTAAAATTAAATCGGAACAATCGCCAGCGCTATTAGTTATTATATTTTCTTAACTCTGGTTGTGTTCAAATTGTAAAAAACATCATTTGGCTATCTCGTATATGTGAAATAGTAAATTTAAATTATTTTCGAATAATAGATAACATTAATAGTGTGAAATAAGATTATTTTTCTTAAAAACAATACATCAGAAAAATTTTAAAAATAATTTACGGTCCATCAAATGAACTTTAAAAATTAAATTGGAATGAAATCGAACAATGCTATAATGATTAATTGTTCTATTTTCTTAACCCTGGTTATGTTTAAAACTTAAAAAAGATCATTTGGGTCATCTTGTATAACCTAAATATTAATATTAAAATAAATTTGAATAATAGATAACCGTAATTGAGTGAGATATGACTATTATTTTAAAACACAATACATAAAATTATTTTTAAAAATCATTTAGGGTTAATCAAATTATATCTAAAAATTAAATTAAAATTAAATCGGAACAACGTTAACGCTATTAGTTATTATATTTTCTTAATTCTGGATGTGTTTAAACCGTAAAAAAACATCATTTGGCTATCTTGTATATGCAAAATAGTAAATTTAAATTATGTTCGAATAATAGATAACAGTAGTATAAAGTGAGATATAATTATTTTTTTAAAAAACAATTCATAAGAAAAATTTTAAAAATAATTTACAATACATCAAATGAACTTCAAAAATGAAATTGGAATCAAATCGGAGAATTCTATAATGATTAATTGTTCTATTTTCTTAACCCTGGTTATGTCCGAAACTTAAAAAAGATCATTTGGGTCATCTTGTATAACCTAAATATTAATTTTAAAATAAATTTGAATAATAGATAACCGTAATTGAGTGAGATATGACAATTTTTTTTAAATACAAGACATCAAAATATTTTTAAAAATCATTTAGGGTTAATCAAATTATATTTAAAAATTAAATCGGAACAATCGTAAACGCTATTAGTTATTACATTTTCTTAACTCTTGTTGTGTTCAAACCATAAAAAACATCATTTGGCTATCTTGTATATGCGAAATAGTAAATTTAAATTATATTCGAATAATAGATAACAGTAATAGAGTGAGATATAATTATTTTGTTAAAAAGCAATTTATAAGAAAAATTTAAAAAATAATTTACATTACATCAAATGAACTTCAAAAATCAGATTGGAATCAAATCGGAAAATGCTGTAAGGATTAATTGTCCTATTTTCTTAACCCTGGTTATGGCCAAAATTTAAAAAGATCATTTGGGTCATCTTGTATAACCTAAATATTAATTTTAAAATAAATTTGAATAATAGATAGCCGTAATTGAGTGAGATATGACTATTTTTTTTTAAAACAATACATCAAAATATTTTTATAAATCATTTAGGGTTAATCAAATTATATCTAAAAATTGAATCGGAACAATCGTTAACGCTATTAGTTATCACATTTTCTTAACTCTGGTTGTGTTTAAATTATAAAAAACATCATTTGGCTATCTTGTATATGCGAAATAGTAAATTTAAATTATATTCGAATAATAGATAACAGTAATAGAGTGAGATATAATTATTTTGTTAAAAAAAAATTCATAAGAAAAATTTTAAAAATAATTTACATTACATCAAATGAACTTCAAAAATTAAATTGGAATAAAATCAGACAACGCAATAATGATTAATTGTTCTATTTTCTTAACTCTGGTTATGTCCAAAACTTAAAAAGCATCATTTGGGTCATCTTGTATAACTTAAATATTAATTTTAAAATAAATTTGAATAATAGATAACCGTAATTGAGTAAGATATGACTATTATTTTAAAACAGAATACATAAAATTATTTTTAAAAATCATTTAGGGTTAATCAAATTATATCTAAAAATTAAATCGGAACAACTTTAACGCTATTAGTTATTATATTTTCTTAATTCTGGTTGTGTTTAAACCGTAAAAAACATCATTTTGCTATCTTGTATATGCGAAATAGTAATAGAGTGAAATATGATTATTTTTTCTTAAAAACAATACATCAGAAAAATTTTAAAAATAATTTACAGTACATCAAATGAACTTCAAAAATGAAATGGAATCAAATCGGAAAATGCTGTAAGGATTAATTGTTCTATTTTCTTAAACACTGGTTATGTCCAAAATTTAAAAAGATCATTTGGGTGATCTTGTATAACCTAAATATTAATTTTAAAATAAAATTGAATAATAGATAACCGTAATTGAGTGAGATATGACAATTTTTTTTAAATACAATACATCAAAATATTTTTATAAATCATTTAGGGTTAATCAAATTATATCTAAAAATTGAATCGGAACAATCGTTAACGCTATTAGTTATTACATTTTCTTTACTCTGGTTGTGTTCAACCCATAAAAAACATCATTTGGCTATCTTGTATATGCGAAATAGTAAATTTAAATTATATTCGAATAATAGATAACAGTAATAGAGTGAGATATAATTATTTTGTTAAATAACAATTCATAAGAAAAATTTTAAAAATAATTTACATTACATCAAATGAACTTCAAAAATTAAATTGGAATGAAATCGGACAATGCTATAATGATTAATTGTTCTATTTTCTTAACCCTGGTTGTGTCCAAAACTTAAAAAGGATCATTTGGGTCATCTTGTATAACATAAATATGAATTTTAAAATAAATTTGAATAATAGGTAACGGTAATTGAGTGAGATATGCTTATTTTTTTAAACACATAACATTAAAATATTTTTAAAAATCATTTAGGGTTAATCAAATTATATCTAAAAATTAAATTAAATTTAAATCGGAACATCGTTAACGCTATTAGATATTATATTTTCTTAATTCTGGATGTGTTTAAACCGTAAAAAAACATCATTTGGCTATCTTGTATATGCAAAATAGTAAATTTAAATTATATTCGAATAATAGATAACAGTAGTATAAAGTGAGATATAATTATTTTTTTAAAAAACAAGTCATAAGAAAAATTTTAAAAATAATTTACGGTACATCAAATGAACTTCAAAAATGAAATTGGAATCAAATCGGAAAATGCTGTAAGGATTAATTGTTCTATTTTCTTAACCCTGGTTATGTCCAAAATTTAAAAAGATCATTTGGGTCATCTTGTATAACCTAAATATTAATTTTAAAATAAAATTGAATAATAGATAACCGTAATTGAGTGAGATATGGCAATTTTTTTTAAATACAATACATCCAAATATTTTTAAAATTCATTTAGGGTTAATCAAATTATACCTAAAAATTAAATCGGAACAATCGTTAACGATATTAGTTATTACATTTTCCTAAATCTGGTTGTGTTCAAACCGTAAGAAACATCATTTGGCTATCTTGTATATGCGAAATAGTAAATTTAAATTATATTCGAATAATAGATAACAGTAATAGAGTGAGATATAATTATTTTGTTAAAAAGCAATTTATAAGAAAAATTTTAAAAATAATTTACATTACATCAAATGAACTTCAAAAATCAGATTGGAATCAAATCGGAAAATGCTGTAAGGATTAATTGTCCTATTTTCTTAACCCTGGTTATGGCCAAAATTTAAAAAGATCATTCGGGTCATCTTGTATAACCTAAATATTAATATTAAAATAAATTTGAATAATAGATAACCGTAATTGAGTGAGATATGACTATTTTTTTAAAACACAATACATAAAACTATTTTTAAAAATCATTTAGGGTTTATCAAATTATATTTAAAAATTGAATTAAAATTAAATCGGAACAATCGCCAGCGCTATTAGTTATTATATTTTCTTAACTCTGATTGTGTTCAAATTGTAAAAAACATCATTTGGCTATCTTGTATATGTGAAATAGTAAATTTAAATTATTTTCGAATAATAGATAACATTAATAGTGTGAAATAAGATTATTTTTCTTAAAAACAATACATCAGAAAAATTTTAAAAATAATTTACGGTACATCAAATGAACTTTAAAAATTAAATTAGAATGAAATCGAACAATGCTATAATGATTAATTGTTCTATTTTCTTAACCCTGGTTATGTCCAAAACTTAAAAAAGATCATTTGGGTCATCTTGTATAACCTAAATATTAATTTTAAAATAAATTTGAATAATAGATAACCGTAATTGAGTAAGATATGACAATTTTTTTTAAATACAATACATCAAAATATTTTTTAAAATCATTTAGGGTTAATCAAATTATATCTAAAAATTAAATTAAAATTAAATCGGAACAACGTTAACGCTATTAGTTATTATATTTTCTTAATTCTGGTTGTGTTTAAACCGTAAAAAACATCATTTGGCTATCTTGTATATGCGAAATATTAAATTTAAATTATATTCTAATAATAGATAACAGTAATAGAGTGAGATATAATTATTTTTTTAAAAAACAATTCATAAGAAAAATTTTAAAAATAATTTACAGTACATCAAATGAACTTCAAAAATGAAATTGGAATCAAATGGGAGAATTCTATAATGATTAATTGTTCTATTTTCGTAACCCTGGTTATGTCCAAAACTTAAAAAAGATCATTTGGGTCATCTTGTATAACCTAAATATTAATTTTAAAATAAATTTGAATAATAGATAACCGTAATTGAGTGAGATATGACAATTTTTTTTAAATACAATACATCAAAATATTTTTAAAAATCATTTAGGGTTAATCAAATTATATCTAAAAATTAAATTAAAATTAAATCGGAACAACGTTAACGCTATTAGTTATTATATTTTCTTAATTCTGGTTGTGTTTAAACCGTAAAAAACATCATTTTGCTATCTTGTATATGCGAAATAGTAATATTAAATTATATTCGAATAATAGATAGTAATAGAGTGAAATATGATTATTTTTTTTAAAAACAATACATCAGGAAAATTTCAAAAATAATTTATAGTACATTAAATGAACTTCAAAAAATAATTTGGAGTCAAATCGGACAATGCTATAATGATTAATTGTTCTATTTCTTTAACCCTGGTTATGTCCAAAACTTAAAAAGGATCATTTGGGTCATCTTGTATAACCTAAATATTAATTTTAAAATACATTTGAATAATAGATAACCGTAATTGAGTGAAATATGACTATTTTTTTAAAACACAATACATAAAACTATTTTTAAAAATCATTTAGGGTTTATCAAATTATATCTAAAAATTGAATTAAAATTAAATCGGAACAATCGCCAACGCTATTAGTTATTATATTTTCTTAACTCTGGTTGTGTTCAAAATGTAAAAAACATCATTTGGATATCTCGTATATGCGAAATAGTAAATTTAAATTATTTTCGAATAATAGATAAGATTAATAGTGTGAAATATGATTATTTTTTCTTAAAAACAATACATCAGAAAAATTTTTAAAATAATTTACAGTACATCAAATGAACTTCAAAAATGAAATTGGAATCAAATCGGAAAATGCTGTAAGGATTAATTGTTCTATTTTCTTAACCCTGGTTATGTCCAAAATTTAAAAAGATCATTTGGGTCATCTTGTATAACCTAAATATTAATTTTAAAATAAAATTGAATAATAGATAACCGTAATTGAGTGAGATATGACAATTTTTTTTAAATACAATACATCAAAATATTTTTAAAAATCATTTAGGGTTAATCAAATTATATCTAAAAATTGAATTAAAATTAAATCGGAACAATCGCCAACGCTATTAGTTATTATATTTTCTTAACTCTGGTTGTGTTCAAAATGTAAAAAACATCATTTGGATATCTTGTATATGCGAAATAGTAAATTTAAATTATTTTCGAATAATAGATAACATTAATAGTGTGAAATATGATTATTTTTTCTTAAAAACAATACATCAGAAAAATTTTAAAAATAATTTACAGTACATCAAATGAACTTCAAAAATGAAATTGGAATCAAATCGGAGAATTCTATAATGATTAATTGTTCTATTTTTCTTAACCCTGGTTATGTCCAAAACTTAAAAAAGATCATTTGGGTTATCTTGTATAACCTAAATATTAATTTTAAAATAAATTTGAATAATAGATAACTGTTATTGAGTGAGATATGATAATTTTTTTAAATACAATACATCAAAATATTTTTAAAAATCATTTAGGGTTAATCAAATTATATCTAAAAATTAAATCGGAACAATCGTTAACGATATTAGTTATTACGTTTTCTTAAATCTGGTTGTGTTCAAAATGTAAAAAACATCATTTGGCTATCTCGTATATGCGAAATAGTAAATTTAAATTATTTTCGAATAATAGATAACATTAATAGTGTGAAATAAGATTATTTTTCTTAAAAACAATACATCAGAAAAATTTTAAAAATAATTTATAGTACATCAAATGAACTTCAAAAATGAAATTGGAATCAAATCGGAAAATGCTGTAAGGATTAATTGTTCTATTTTCTTAACCCTGGTTATGTCCAAAACTTAAAAAGGATCATTTGGGTCATCTTGTATAACATAAATATGAATTTTAAAATAAATTTGAATAATAGGTAACGGTAATTGAGTGAGATATGCTTATTTTTTTAAACACATAACATTAAAATATTTTTAAAAATCATTTAGGGTTAATCAAATCAGAAAAAAACATTAAAATATTTTTAAAAATCATTTAGGGTTAATCAAATTATATCTAAAAATTAAATTAAATTTAAATCGGAACAACGTTAACGCTAATAGATATTATATTTTCTTAATTCTGGATGTGTTTAAACCGTAAAAAAACATCATTTGGCTATCTTGTATATGCAAAATAGTAAATTTAAATTATATTCGAATAATAGATAACAGTAGTATAAAGTGAGATATAATTATTTTTTTAAAAAACAATTCATAAGAAAAATTTTAAAAATCATTTACAGTACATCAAATAAACTTCAAAAATGAAATTGGAATCAAATTGGAAAATGCTGTAAGGATTAATTGTTCTATTTTCTTAACCCTGGTTATGTCCAAAATTTAAAAAGATCATGTGGGTCATCTTGTATAACCTAAATATTAATTTTTAAATAAATTTGAATAATAGATAACCGTAATTAAGTGAGATGTGACTATTTTTTTAAAACACAATACATAAAACTATTTTTAAAAATTATTTAGGGTTTATCAAATTATATCTAAAAATTGAATTAAAATTAAATCGGAACAATCGCCAACGCTATTAGTTATTATATTTTCTTAACTCTAGTTGTGTTCAAATTGTAAAAAACATCATTTGGCTATCTCGTATATGTGAAATAGTAAATTTAAATTCTTTTCGAATAATAGATAACATTAATAGTGTGAAATAAGATTATTTTTCTTAAAAACAATACATCAGAAAAATTTTAAAAATAATTTACGATACATCAATGAACTTCAAAAATTAAATTGGAATGAAATCGGACAATGCTATAATAATTAATTGTTCTATTTTCTTAACCCTGGTTATGTCCAAAACTTAAAAAAGATCATTTGGGTCATCTTGTATAACCTAAATATTAATATTAAAATAAATTTGAATAATAGGTAACGGTAATTGAGTGAGATATGACCATTATTTTAAAACACAATACATAAAATTATTTTTAAAAATCATTTAGGGTTAATCAAATTATATCTAAAAATTAAATTAAAATTAAATCGGAACAACGTTAACGCTATTAGTTATAATATTTTCTTAATTCTGGATGTGTTTAAACCGTAAAAAAACATCATCTGGCTATCTTGTATATGCAAAATAGTAAATTTTAAATTATATTCGAATAATAGTAGTATAGAGTGAGATATAATTATTTTTTTAAAAAACAATTCATATGAAAAATTTTAAAAATAATTTACAGTACATCAAATGAACTTCAAAAATTAAATTGGAATCAAATCGGAGAATTCTATAATGATTAATTGTTCTATTTTCTTAACCCTGGTTATGTCCAAAACTTAAAAAAGTTCATTTGGGTCATCTTTTATAACCTAAATATTAATTTTAAAATAAATTTGAATAATAGATAACCGTAATTGAGTGAGATATGACAATTTTTTTTAAATACAATACATCAAAATATTTTTAAAAATCATTTAGGGTTAATAAAATTATATCTAAAAATTAAATCGGAACAATCGTTAACGATATTAGTTATTACATTTTCTTAACTCTGGTTGTGTTCAAACCGTAAAAAACATCATTTGGCTATCTTGTATATGCGAAATAGTAAATTTAAATTATATTCGAATAATAGATAACAGTAATAGAGTGAGATATAATTATTTTTTTAAAAACAATTCATAAGAAAAATTTTAAAAATAATTTACAGTACATTAAATGAACTTCAAAAATTAAATTGGAATCAAATCGGACAATGCTGTAAGGATTAATTGTTCTATTTTCTTAACCCTGGTTATGTCCAAAATTTAAAAAGATCATTTGGGTCATCTTGTATAACCTAAATATTAATTTTAAAATAAATTTGAATAATAGATAACCGTAATTGAGTGAGATATGACTATTATTTTAAAACACAATACATAAAATTATTTTTAAAAATCATTTAGGGTTAATCAAATTATATCTAAAAATTAAATTAAAATTAAATCGGAACAACGTTAACGCTATTAGTTATTATATTTTCTTAATTCTGGTTGTGTTTAAACCGTAAAAAACATCATTTTGCTATCTTGTATATGCGAAATAGTAATATTAAATTATATTCGAATAATAGATAACATTAATAGTGTGAAATAAGATTATTTTTCTTAAAAACAATACATCAGAAAAATTTTAAAAATAATTTACGATACATCAATGAACTTCAAAAATTAAATTGGAATGAAATCGGACAATGCTATAATGATTAATTGTTCTATTTTCTTAACCCTGGTTATGTCCAAAACTTAAAAAAGATCATTTGGGTCATCTTGTATAACCTAAATATTAATATTAAAATAAATTTGAATAATAGATAACCGTAATTGAGTGAGATATGACTATTATTTTAAAACACAATACATAAAATTATTTTTAAAAATCATTTAGGGTTAATCAAATTATATCTAAAAATTAAATTAAAATTAAATCGGAACAACGTTAACGCTATTAGTTATTATATTTTCTTAATTCTGGATGTGTTTAAACCGTAAAAAAACATCATTTGGCTATCTTGTATATGCAAAATAGTAAATTTAAATTATGTTCGAATAATAGATAACAGTAGTATAAAGTGAGATATAATTGTTTTTTTAAAAAACAATTCATAAGAAAAATTTTAAAAATAATTTACAATACATCAAATGAACTTCAAAAATGAAATTGGAATCAAATCGGAGAATTCTATAATGATTAATTGTTCTATTTTCTTAACCCTGGTTATGTCCGAAACTTAAAAAAGATCATTTGGGTCATCTTGTATAACCTAAATATTAATTTTAAAATAAATTTGAATAATAGATAACCGTAATTGAGTGAGATATGACAATTTTTTTTAAATACAAGACATCAAAATATTTTTAAAAATCATTTAGGGTTAATCAAATTATATTTAAAAATTAAATCGGAACAATCGTAAACGCTATTAGTTATTACATTTTCTTAACTCTTGTTGTGTTCAAACCATAAAAAACATCATTTGGCTATCTTGTATATGCGAAATAGTAAATTTAAATTATATTCGAATAATAGATAACAGTAATAGAGTGAGATATAATTATTTTGTTAAAAAACAATTCATAAGAAAAATGTTAAAAATAATTTACATTACATCAAATGAACTTCAAAAATTAGATTGGATTCAAATCGGACAATGCTATAATGATTAATTGTTCTATTTTCTTAACCCTTTTTATGTCCAAAATTTAAAAAGGATCATTTGGGTCATCTTGTATAACCTAAATATTAATTTTAAAATAAATTTGAATAATAGATAACCGTAATTGAGTGAGATATGACTATTTTTTTTAAAAAGAATACATCAAAATATTTTCATAAATCATTTAGGGTTTATCAAATTATATCTAAAAATTGAATTAAAATTAAATCGGAACAATCGCCAACGCTATTAGTTATTATATTTTCTTAACTCTAGTTGTGTTCAAAATGTAAAAAACATCATTTGGCTATCTCGTATATGCGAAATAGTAAATTTAAATTATTTTCGAATAATAGATAACATTAATAGTGTGAAATATGATTATTTTTCTTAAAAACAATACATCAGAAAAGTTTTAAGAATAATTTACAGTACATCAAATGAACTTCAAAAATTAAATTGGAATGAAATCGAAAAATGCTATAATGATTAATTGTTCTATTTTCTTAACCCTTTTTATGTCCAAAACTTAAAAAGGATCATTTGGGTCATCTTGTATAACATAAATATTAATATTAAAATAAATTTAAATAATAGGTAACGGTAATTGAGTGAGATATGCTTATTTTTTTAAACACATAACATTAAAATATTTTTTAAAAATCATTTAGGGTTAGTCAAATTATATCTAAAAATTAAATTATATTTAAATCGGAACAACGTTAACGCTATTAGTTAATATATTTTCTTAATTCTTGTTGTGTTTAAACCGTAAAAAACATCATTTTGTTATTTTGTATATGCGAAATAGTAATATTAAATTATATTCAAATAATAGATAACAGTAATAGAGTGAAATATGATTAATTCTTTTAAAAACAATACATCAGAAAAATTTCAAAAATAATTTACAGTACATTAAATGAGCGTCAAAAATTAAATTGGAATCAAATCAGACAATGCTATAATGATTAATTGTTCTATTTTCTTAACCCTGGTTATGTCCAAAACTTAAAAAAGATCATTTGGGTCATCTTGTATAACCTAAATATTAATATTAAAATAAATTTGAATAATAGGTAACGGTAATTGAGTGAGATATGACTATTATTTTAAAACACAATACATAAAATTATTTTTAAAAATCATTTAGGCTTAATCAAATTATATCTAAAAATTAAATTAAAATTAAATCGGAACAACGTTAACGCTATTAGTAATTATATTTTCTTAATTCTGGATGTGTTTAAACCGTAAAAAAACATCATTTGGCTATCTTGTATATGCAAAATAGTAAATTTAAATTATATTCGAATAATAGATAACAGTAGTATAAAGTGAGATATAATTATTTTTTTTAAAAACAATTCATAAGAAAAATTTTAAAAATAATTTACAGTACATCAAACGAACTTCAAAAATGAAATTGGAATCAAATCGGAGAATTCTATAATGATTAATTGTTCTATTTTCTTAACCCTGGTTATGTCCAAAACTTAAAAAAGATCATTTGGGTCATCTTGTATAACCTAAATATTAATTTTAAAATAAATTTGAATAATAGATAACCGTAATTGAGTGAGATATGACAATTTTTTTTAAATACAATACATCAAAATATTTTTAAAAATCATTTAGGGTTAATCAAATTATATCTAAAAATTAAATCGGAACAATCGTTAACGATATTAGTTATTACATTTTCTTAACTCTGGTTGTGTTCAAACCTTAAAAAACATCATTTGGCTATCTTGTATATGCGAAATATTAAATTTAAATTATATTCGAATAATAGATAACAGTAATAGAGAGAGATATAATTATTTTTTTAAAAAACAATTCATAAGAAAAATTTTAAAAATAATTTACAGTACATTAAATGAACTTCAAAAATTAAATTGGAATCAAATCGGACAATGCTGTAAGGATTAATTGTTCTATTTTCTTAACCCTGGTTATGTCTAAAATTTAAAAAGATCATTTGGGTCATCTTGTATAACCTAAATATTAATTTTAAAATAAACTTGAATAATAGATACCCGTAAATGAGTGAGATATGACTATTTTTTTTAAAAACAATACTTCAAAATATTCTTATAAATCATTTAGGGTTAATCAAATTATATCTAAAATTTGAATCGGAACAATCGTTAACGCTATTAGTTATTACATTTTCTTAACTCTGGTTGTGTTCAAACTATAAAAAACATCATTTGGCTATCTTGTATATGCGAAATAGTAAATTTAAATTATATTCGAATAATAGATAACAGTAATAGAGTGAGATATAATTATTTTGTTAAAAAACAATTCATAAGAAAAATTTTAAAAATAATTTACAGTACATTAAATGAACTTGAAAAATTAAATTGGAATCAAATCGGACAATGCTGTAAGGATTAATTGTTCTATTTTCTTAACCCTGGTTATGTCCAAAATTTAAAAAGATCATTTGGGTCATCTTGTATAACCTAAATATTAATTTTAAAATAAATTTGAATAATAGATAACCGTAATTGAGTGAGATATGACTATTATTTTAAAACACAATACATAAAATTATTTTTAAAAATCATTTAGGGTTAATCAAGTTATATCTAAAAATTAAATTAAAATTAAATCGGAACAACATTAACGCTATTAGTTATTATATTTTCTTAATTCTGGTTGTGTTTAAACCGTAAAAAACATCATTTTGCTATCTTGTATATGCGAAATAGTAATATTAAATTATATTCGAATAATAGATAACAGTAATAGAGTGAAATATGATTATTTTTTTTAAAAACAATACATCAGGAAAATTTCAAAAATAATTTACAGTACATTAAATGAACTTCAAAAATTAAATTGGAGTCAAATCGGACAATGCTATAATGATTATTTGTTCTATTTTCTTAACTCTGGTTATGTCCAAAACTTAAAAAGGATCTTTTGGGTCATCTTGTATAACCAAATATTAATTTTAAAATAAATTTGAACAATAGATAACCGTAATTGAGTGAGATATGACTATTATTTTAAAACACAAAACATAAAACTTTTTTTAAAAATCATTTAGGGTTTATCAAATTATATCTAAAAATTGAATTAAAATTAAATCGGAACAACGTTAACCCTATTAGATATTATATTTTCTTAATTCTGGATGTGTTTAAACCGTAAAAAAACATCATTTGGCTATCTTGTATATGTAAAATAGTAAATTTAAATTATATTCGAATAATAGATAACAGTAGTATAAAGTGAGATATAATTATTTTTTTTTTAAAAAACAATTCATAAGAAAAATTTTAAAAATAATTTACAATACATCAAATGAACTTCAAAAATGAAATTGGAATCAAATCGAAGAATTCTATAATGATTAATTGTTCTATTTTCTTAACCCTGGTTATGTCCAAAACTTAAAAAAGATCATTTGGGTCATCTTTTATAACCTAAATATTAATTTTAAAATAAATTTGAATAATAGATAACCGTAATTGAGTGAGATATGACTATTATTTTAAAACACAATACATAAAATTATTTTTAAAATTCATTTAGGGTTAATCAAATTATATCTAAAAATTAAATTAAAATTAAATCGGAACAACATTAACTCTATTAGTTATTATATTTTCTTTATTCTGGTTGTGTTTAAACCGTAAAAAACATCATTTTGCTATCTTGTATATGCGAAATAGTAATATTAAATTATATTCGAATAATAGATAACAGTAATAGAGTGAAATATGATTATTTTTTTTAAAAACAATACATCAGGAAAATTTCAAAAATAATTTACAGTACATTAAATGAACTTCAAAAATTAAATTGGAGTCAAATCGGACAATGCTATAATGATTATTTGTTCTATTTTCTTATCTCTGGTTATGTCCAAAACTTAAAAAGGATATTTTGGGTCATCTTGTATAACCAAATATTAATTTTAAAATAAATTTGAATAATAGATAACCGTAATTGAGCGAGATATGACTATTATTTTAAAACACAATACATAAAACTATTTTTAAAAATCATTTAGGGTTTATCAAATTATATCTAAAAATTGAAATAAAATTAAATCGGAACAACGTTAACGCTATTAGATATTATATTTTCTTAATTCTGGATGTGTTTAAACCGTAAAAAAACATCATTTGGCTATCTTGTATATGCAAAATAGTGAATTTAAATTATATTCGAATAATAGATAACAGTAGTATAAAGTGAGATATAATTATTTTTTTAAAAAACAATTCATAAGAAAAATTTTGAAAATAATTTACAATACATCAAATGAACTTCAAAAATAAAATTGGAATCAAATCGGAGAATTCTATAATGATTAATTGTTCTATTTTCTTAACCCTGGTTATGTCCAAAACTTAAAAAAGATAATTTGGGTCATCTTGTATAACCTAAATATTAATTTTAAAATAAATTTGAATAATAGATAACCGTAATTGAGTGAGATATGACTATTTTTTTTAAAAACAATACTTCAAAATATTTTTATAAATCATTTAGGGTTAATCAAATTATATCTAAAAATTGAATCGGAACAATCGTTAACGCTATTAGTTATTACATTTTCTTAACTCTGGTTGTGTTCAAACTATAAAAAACATCATTTGGCTATCTTGTATATGCGAAATAGTAAATTTAAATTATATTCGAATAATAGATAACAGTAATAGAGTGAGATATAATTATTTTGTTAAAAAACAATTCATAAGAAAAATTTTAAAAATAATTTACAGTACATTAAATGAACTTCAAAAATTAAATTGCAATCAAATCGGACAATGCTGTAAGGATTAATTGTTCTATTTTCTTAACCCTGGTTATGTCCAAAACTTAAAAAGGATATTTTGGGTCATCTTGTATAACCAAATATTAATTTTAAAATAAATTTGAATAATAGATAACCGTAATTGAGCGAGATATGACTATTATTTTAAAACACAATACATAAAACTATTTTTAAAAATCATTTAGGGTTTATCAAATTATATCTAAAAATTAAATTAAAATTAAATCGGAACAACGTTAACGCTATTAGATATTATATTTTCTTAATTCTGGATGTGTTTAAACGGTAAAAAAACATCATTTGGCTATCTTGTATATGCAAAATAGTAAATTTAAATTATATTCGAATAATAGATAACAGTAGTATAAAGTGAGATATAATTATTTAAAAAAAAAAAAATTCATAAGAAAAATTTTAAAAATAATTTACAATACATTAAATGAACTTCAAAAATGAAATTGGAATCAAATCGGAGAATTCTATAATGATTAATTGTTCTATTTTCTTAACCCTGGTTATGTCCAAAACTTAAAAAAGATCATTTGGGTCATCTTGTATAACCTAAATATTAATTTTAAAATAAATTTGAATAATAGATAACTGTAATTGAGTGAGATATGACAATTTTTTTTAAATACAATACATCAAAATATTTTTAAAAATCATTTAGGGTTAATCAAATTATATCTAAAAATTAAATCGGAACAATCGTTAACGATATTAGTTATTACATTTTCTTAACTCTGGTTGTGTTCAAACCGTAAAAAACATCATTTGGCTATCTTGTATATGCGAAATAGTAAATTTAAATTATATTCGAATAATAGATAACAGTAATAGAGTGAGATATAATTATTTTTTTAAAAAACAATTCATAAGAAAATTTTAAAAATAATTTACAGTACATTAAATGAACTTACATTACATTAAATGAACAAAAATTAAATTGGAATCAAATCGGACAATGCTGTAAGGATTATTTGTTCTATTTTCCTAACTCTGGTTATGTCCAAAACTTAAAAAGGATATTTTGGGTCATCTTGTATAACCAAATATTAATTTTAAAATAAATTTGAATAATAGATAACCGTAATTGAGCGAGATATGACTATTATTTTAAAACACAATACATAAAACTATTTTTTAAAATCATTTAGGGTTTATCAAATTATATCTAAAAATTGAATAAAAATTAAATCGGAACAACGTTAACGCTATTAGTTATTACATTTTCTTAACTCTGGTTGTGTTCAAACCGTAAAAAACATCATTTGGCTATCTTGTATATGCGAAATAGTAAATTTAAATTATATTCGAATAATAGATAACAGTAATAGAGTGAGATATAATTATTTTTTTAAAAAACAATTTATAAGAAAAATTTTAAAAATAATTTACAGTACATTAAATGAACTTCAAAAATTAAATTGGAATCAAATCGGACAATGCTGTAAGGATTAATTGTTTTATTTTCTTAACCCTGGTTATGTCTAAAATTTAAAAAGATCATTTGGGTCATCTTGTATAACCTAAATATTAATTTTAAAATAAATTTGAATAATAGATTACCGTAATTGAGTAAGATATGACTATTTTTTTTAAAAACAATACATCAAAGTATTTTTATAAATCATTTAGGGTTAATCAAATTATATCTAAAAATTGAATCGGAACAATCGTTAACGCTATTAGTTATTACATTTTCTTAACTCTGGTTGTGTTCAAACCATAAAAAGCATCATTTGGCTAACTTGTATATGCTAAATAGTAAATTTAAATTATATTCGAATAATAGATAACAGTAATAGAGTGAGATATAATTATTTTGTTAAAAAACAATTCATAAGAAAAATTTTAAAAATAATTTACATTACATCAAATGAACTTCAAAAATTAGATTGGAATCAAATCGGACAATGCTAAATGATTAATTGTTCTATTTTTGTAACCCTGGTTAAGTCCAAAACTTAAAAAGGATCATTTGGGTCATTTTGTATAACCTAAATATTAATTTTAAAATAAATTTGAATAATAGATAACCGTAATTGAGTGAGATATGACTATTTTTTTAAAACACAATACATAAAACTATTTTTAAAAATCATTTAGGGTTTATCAAATTATATCTAAAAATTGAATTAAAATTAAATCGGAACAATCGCCAACGCTATTAGTGATTATATTTTCTTAACTCTGGTTGTGTTCAAAATGTAAAAAACATCATTTGGCTATCTCGTATATGCGAAATAGTAAATTTAAATTATTTTCGAATAATAGATAACTGTAGTATAAAGTGAGATATAATTATTTTTTTAAAAAACAATTCATAAGAAAAATTTTAAAAATAATTTACAGTACATCAAATGAACTTCAAAAATAAAATTGGAATCAAATCGGAGAATTCTATAATGATTAATTGTTCTATTTTCTTAACCCTGGTTATGTCCAAAACTTAAAAAAGATCATTTGGGTCATCTTGTATAACCTACA
The DNA here is from genome assembly GCF_022605725.1 of Anthonomus grandis grandis. Lineage (NCBI taxonomy): Eukaryota > Metazoa > Arthropoda > Insecta > Coleoptera > Curculionidae > Anthonomus > Anthonomus grandis. The sequence goes on along the minus strand of NC_065559.1, from coordinate 15,504,983 downwards.
TATTAATTTTAAAATAAATTTGAATAATAGATAACCGTAATTGAGTGAGATATGACAATTTTTTTTAAATACAATACATCAAAATATTTTTAAAAATCATTTAGGGTTAATCAAATTATATCTAAAAATTAAATCGGAACAATCGATAACGATATTAGTTAAAAAATAATTTACAGTACATCAAATGAACTTCAAAAATAAAATTGGAATCAAATCGGAAAATGCTGTAAGGATTAATTGTTCTATTTTCTTAACCCTGGTTATGTCCAAAATTTAAAAAGATCATTTGAGTCATCTTGTATAACCTAAATAATAATTTTAAAATAAAATTGAATAATAGATAACCGTAATTGAGTAAGATATGACATTTTTTTTTAAATACAATACATCAAAATATTTTTAAAAATCATTTAGGGTTAATCAAATTATATCTAAAAATTAAATCGGAACAATCGTTAACGATATTAGTTATTACATTTTCTTAAATCTGGTTGTGTTCAAACCGTGAAAAACATCATTTGGCTACCTTGTATATGCGAAAAAGTAAATTTAAATTATATTCAAATAATAGATAACAGTAATAGACTGAGATATAATTATTTTTTTTAAAAACAATTCATAAGAAAAATTTTAAAAATAATTTACAGTACATTAAATGAACTTCAAAAATTAAATTGGAATCAAATCGGACAATGCTGAAAGGATTAATTGTTCTATTTTCTTAACCCTGGTTATGTCCAAAATTTAAAAAGATCATTTGGGTCATCTTGTATAACCTAAGTATTAATTTTAAAATAAATTTGAATAATAGATAACCGTAATTGAGTGAAATATGACTATTTTCTTTAAAAACAATACATCAAAATATTTTTATAAATCATTTAGGGTTTATCAAATTATATCTAAAAATTGAATTAAAATTAAATCGGAACAATCGCCAACGCTATTAGTTATTATATTATTATGAAAATGTAAATACGTTAATTATTCTGCTAGTTTTTGTACAATTTTATTAGTGTTCTGTAGTTAAAGTTGATTCGTAGGGTTTCTTTAGGGTTCTACTTACGTTTGGTTTATTATTTTCATCTATAGTGTTTAGTTTTTAAGTAGTTCATCTTGTTTGAGAGCCCCATTTTGGCCCCAATTTAGGTTATTTAGGTTATATTATTGTAAATCCCTGTAGTTCTAATTTTCTAGAATTTGTATACTTGCTTGCTTTGACTGTCAGTATTCTCCTAAAATTATTGGTCTCTTTGGGCAAAAACAATGAAGATAATTCTAAATATTTCGAAACTGTTCCATCGGGTTTTAAAAAGGACGCGCTTCGTGACAAATCATTCAGTTTTAATTGTTTAGTCAGTTTTTACCTTGGAAACAATTAAACGACAGTCAAGGCGAGTTAGGTTAGTGTTTTTGACGTTGACAATAAAGGTGTGTTCCCGAATTTCGTTACAATTGGTGTCAGAAGTAAAGGATATTTGGAAGCTCATTTTAGTGGATGCCTTTAACAAGAACTCAGGCTAAGATGGAGACCGAGAAATTGATGGAGCTGCTATTGAGGAAGTTTGACGAGCAAAAAGTAGAACAAGAAGAACGAGAGCGTAAGCAGAGGAAAGAACAAGAAGAACGAGACCGCAAACAAGAAGAAAGAGATCGTAAACAGAAGGAAGAACAAGAAGAACGAGACCGCAAGCAAGAAGAACGAGACCGTAAACAGAAGGAAGAACAAGAAGAACGAGACCGCAAACAAGAAGAAAGAGACCGTAAACAAAAGGAAGAACAAGAAGAACGAGACCGTAAACAAGAAGAACGAGACCGTAAACAGAGGGAAGAACAGGAAGAGCGAGATAAGAAACAGGAAGATTTACTTAAGACAATTAAATCTGACCTGAAGAAAGAAAATGAAGACCTGATTCGAACCATGAAAGATGACTTACTGAATTTAAAAGATAATCTTAAAAAGGAGCAGGAAGAACGAGACAGAAAACAAGAGGAACGAGTTTTACAACTTAAAGAAGATCTGGAGAAGAATCAGAAACAATTAATGACTAACTTTGAAGCAACAGTAGAAGAAGAATTGGGACAAGTACAAAAAAAGATCCAAGAACTAGAGATGAAAGTAAAACAGACCCCTCTTTATCCCGATCCTAGAATGCAAACAATGATGAAAGTAAAGCCACCAAAATTCGACGGCAAAGAAGCATGGAGTACCTATTTAAATCAATTTGAGGCCGCTGCTAGGGGAAATCGCTGGGATAACGAAGAAAAGGCAATCAATCTTAAGCTAAGCCTTAGAGGAGAAGCTACAGAAATATTAAGAATGGTGCCATCTGAGGATCAGCTCAATTTCGACGTACTGGTGCGTACCTTAGAGATGAGATACGGTGAAGCCCATCTACAACAAGTGTACCAGGCTCAATTGAAATCTAGAAGACAACAACCCGAGGAAGGACTTCAACAGTTTGAGGCCGATGTTGCTCGATTAGTAAATCTGGCTTACCCTTCAGCCCCAACAGAGTTCCGAGAACAAATTTCTATAAATTATTTTATTGACGGAGTTCGAGATCCAGATACTAACCACGCCCTAAGGATGGCTCATCATAAAAGTATTTCAGAAGCTTTGGCCCATGGACTAGAGTATGAGGCAGCTTTTCAAGCAACTAGAAGGCAGACACGAATAAGACAAATCAGAACTCCGGAAAGTGATCTCGAAGATCGCCTAAAGAAGATTGAATCATTATTAGCGAGGAAACCTAAAAGACCATTGCAATGCTGGAATTGTAATGAGGAGGGGCACCTTAAACGTCAATGCCCGAAGCCTTTAAGAGATCCAAGGAACCAGGAAAACTTCAACTAGTCAGCTTTATGGGGCGCAAGCTGGCTGGGTGCTACCAAGCCCCACGTATAAGACTAAACCGGCTGCCACATCCTGGAGAGAGCTTGGTAGTACCGGGAAAAATATGCGGCCGTGAATGTGAGATGGTAGTGGATACAGGATCAAGTCATACTATCGTGAAGCCGAACATCGTAGCACACTGTAGGCTTTCAGCACCACCCAATTTAATTCTGGAGTCTGCAAATGGAAAAAGGATCCCGATTCTTGGATTGCATGAAGCTACAGTCACCATTGGCTTAACAACATTTCAACAGCCAGTATTAGTGGCAGAAATCATGGATGATGTCATATTAGGATTAGATGTTATGAATGCTCAGCAGTTTAAAATGGATGTATATAACCGGATATTGACGACGAGAAATGAAGAGATTTTTATGCACCACCTATATGAAGATAAAGTAAATACCAGAGTCGTTAAGTTATTCAAGGATATTACCATACCAGCAAATTCAGAGGTGGTGATTAATGCTACAACTGGAGGAAAAGAGGGAGAAACTGTTTTGATTGAGCCCATGGAAAACTGCAAACTATATGGTAAAGGAATTTTTCCAGCCAAGACTTTATCTACGCAGAAGAAATCTACTGTTTTGGTTCGAATGGTAAATTTAAAAGGATATGATCAACACCTGAAACAAGGAGAGAACATTGGCGTATGCTCTGAAGTAGTGGCAGTCATGAAAAATGCTGATAGAAGTCGTTATTCAAACAGACCTTTTCCTGTATGTTTACAAAACCTATTTGAAGAATCATCTGCCAATTTAACCATGGACCAGTGTAGTAAATTGCGACGTCTTCTTGAAGAAAATCAAGATGTGTTTTCCTTGCACGATAATGACCTGGGAAGAACTGATTTGGTGCAGCATCGAATTAACACTGGAGACAATGCTCCGATTAAACAAGCACCTCGAAGAATTCCGATAGCTAAACAAGGAGAAGTTTCCTCAATGCTTCAAGAAATGAGGACACAAGGAGTGATAGAGCCTTCTCAGAGTCCTTGGACATCTCCAGTTGTGCTAGTAAAGAAAAAGGATGGATCCACTAGATTTTGTGTAGACTATCGGCGACTGAATGACATTACCAAGAAAGACAGTTATCCCCTACCAAGAATTGACGACACCCTGGACACGTTATCAGGTTCACAATGGTTCTCAACACTCGATCTAAAGAGTGGATACTGGCAGGTAAAGATGCATCCAGAAGATAAAGAAAAGAACGCATTCTCGACTGGAACGGGACTTTGGCAGTTTACAGTAATGCCCTTTGGACTCTGCAATGCTCCAGCTACGTTTGAGAGACTTATGGAAACAGTTTTACGTGGAATGACTTGGGAATCATGTTTAGTTTATCTGGATGACATCATCATACTGGGAAAAACATTTGAAGATCATTTAAAGAATATTCAAGAGGTATTTGTTAAACTGCGAGAGGCCAACCTGAAGCTAAGTCCTAAAAAATGTTGCTTATTTCAAAAAGAAGTTCGATACCTTGGCCATGTAATATCAGAAAAAGGTGTCAAGACTGATCCAGATAAAGTAGAGGCAATCGAAAATTGGCCACGACCCACTGATAAACACCAGTTAAGAAGCTTTCTGGGCCTTTGTACCTATTACAGAAGATTTGTAAGAAATTTCGCTAATCTTGCAAAGCCTCTACATAAGCTCACGGAGGACAAAATGGTATTTAGTTGGTCAACAGACTGTGAAGAAGCATTTCAACGGTTAAAAAGAGCACTATGCACATCTCCAATTTTAACATATCCGATTCCTGGACAACCTTTTATTTTGGATACCGATGCGAGTAATGTTGGAATTGGGGCCGTTCTATCACAAAAATATGAAGATGGCGAGCACGTGATAGCTTATTTCAGTAAAACGTTATCAAAACCAGAAAGAAACTATTGTGTCACCAGACGAGAGCTATTGTCAGCAGTAAAAGCTATTGAATATTTCCATAAATATTTGTATGGTCAACGATTTATCCTTAGAACCGACCATGCTTCGTTGAAATGGCTGTTTCAGTTTAAAAATCCCGAAGGACAAATAGCAAGGTGGCTTCAACGATTACAAGAGTATGACTTTACAATAGAACATAGGAAAGGCGCATATCACCAAAATGCCGATGCTTTATCGAGAAGACCCTGTATTGAAACATGTCAACATTGTTTTAAAAAGGAATCAAAACAGCATCCAGAGATATTTACTTGTAATCGTATTGGCCTTCACAGTTCTAAAGAGTGGGATGTAGCTAGTTTAATCCAAGATCAGTGTGATGACCCAGTATTTGGTCTTATTTACGAACTGAAATCTCGAGAAATTTCAAAACCAGAATGGAAAGACATTTCTGACAAATCTCCAGAACTTAAAGCTTATTGGTCTCAATGGAATTCATTGGTTATAAAAGATGGATTATTAAAAAGAGTCTGGGAGAGCGTAGATGGAAAAGAAAAGACATATCTGACAGTCCTTCCTCGAAAACGTATTCCGGAAGTCCTTGAAGCTGTTCATGGCGGTGTCGGCGGAGGACATTTTGGAGTTAGTAAGACCTTGGCAAAAGTGAGAGAACGGTTTTACTGGCTGAACAGTCATCAAGATGTTGAACGCTGGTGCCGACAGTGTGAGCAGTGTTCGTCAAGCAAGGGCCCAAAAACCCGGACAAGAGGAAAGATGATGCAGTATCTTGTTGGTGCACCCTTTGAACGAATTGCCATAGACGTAGCAGGACCCTTTCCTACTAGTAGCTCCGGAAACCGATATGCTCTTGTTGCTATGGATTACTTTAGTAAGTGGCCCGAGGTGTATCCGATTTCAAACCAAGAAGCAACGACAGTAGCTGAAGTGCTGTTCCAGAACTGGATTTGTCGATTTGGTGTACCCAGAGAAATACATTCAGACCAAGGAAGGAACTTTGAGTCACAAATATTCCAACAAGTATGCCAGTTGCTGGGAATCAATAAGACCCGTACAACCCCACTACACCCTCAGTCTGATGGAATGGTTGAAAGATTTAACCGCACATTTGAAACCTATTTAAAGATGGTAGTAAACTCTAAGCAAACCGACTGGGATACCTGTATACAACCATTCCTATTGGCATATCGTTCTTCTATCCACAAGTCAACTGGAAAAAGCCCGGCAAAAGTTGTCTACGGTGATGAACTTCGTTTACCTTTGGACATTATTACTGGAAGACCCCATAAGTCTGAAACCCTTGAGGAGTACGTCGACCATTTACAAGAGCGTTTACAAATTGTTCACGAACAAGCACGGGATAAACTTCATCTAGAAAGTAACAGAATGAAATCACGTTATGACATAAAGGCAAATTCTACCGGTTTTAATCCTGGGGATAAAGTCTGGTTATACAATCCACGGAGGACGAAGGGCAAGTCACCAAAGCTCCAGAAGGATTGGGAAGGTCCATTCAATGTGGTCACCAGAATCAACGACGTGGTGTACCGTATCCAACGACATCCGACAGCGAAGATGAAAATTGTAAACATCGTCCGGCTAGCGCCCTATCATGACTCAGGTGGTCCCATGTTTGATAGGGACGATCAAACTTGAGAGGGGAGCAGTATTATGAAAATGTAAATACGTTAATTATTCTGCTAGTTTTTGTACAATTTTATTAGTGTTCTGTAGTTAAAGTTGATTCGTAGGGTTTCTTTAGGGTTCTACTTACGTTTGGTTTATTATTTTCATCTATAGTGTTTAGTTTTTAAGTAGTTCATCTTGTTTGAGAGCCCCATTTTGGCCCCAATTTAGGTTATTTAGGTTATATTATTGTAAATCCCTGTAGTTCTAATTTTCTAGAATTTGTATACTTGCTTGCTTTGACTGTCAGTATTCTCCTAAAATTATTGGTCTCTTTGGGCAAAAACAATGAAGATAATTCTAAATATTTCGAAACTGTTCCATCGGGTTTTAAAAAGGACGCGCTTCGTGACAAATCATTCAGTTTTAATTGTTTAGTCAGTTTTTACCTTGGAAACAATTAAACGACAGTCAAGGCGAGTTAGGTTAGTGTTTTTGACGTTGACAATAAAGGTGTGTTCCCGAATTTCGTTACAATATTTTCTTAACTCTAGTTGTGTTCAAAATGTAAAAAACATCATTTGGCTATCTCGTATATGCGAAATAGTAGATTTAAATTATTTTCGAATAATAGATAACATTAATAGTATGAAATATAATTATTTTTCTTAAAAACAATACATCAGAAAAATTTTAAAAATAATTTACAGTACATCAAATGAACTTCAAAAATTAAATTGGAATGAAATCGGACAATGCTATAATGATTAATTGTTCTATTTTCTTAACCCTGGTTATGTCCAAAACTTAAAAAGGATTATTTGGGTCATCTTGTATAACATAAATATGAATTTTAAAATATATTTAAATAATAGGTAACGGTAATTGAGTGAGATATGCTTATTTTTTTAAACACATAACATTAAAATATTTTTAAAAATCAGTTAGGGTTAGTCAAATTATATCTAAAAATTAAATTATATTTAAATCGGAACAACGTTAACGCTATTAGTTATTATATTTTCTTAATTCTGGTTGTGTTTAAACCGTAAAAAACATCATTTTGCTATCTTGTATATGCGAAATAGTAATATTAAATTATATTCAAATAATAGATAACAGTAATTGAGTGAAATATGATTAATTTTTTTAAAAACAATACATCAGAAAAATTTCAAAAATAATTTACAGTACATTAAATGAGCGTCAAAAATTAAATTGGAGTCAAATCAGACAATGCTATAATGATTAATTGTTCTATTTTCTTAACCCTGGTTATGTCCAAAACTTAAAAAAGATCATTTGGGTCATCTTGTATAACCTAAATATTAATTTTAAAATAAATTTGAATAATAGATAACCGTAATTGAGTGAGATATGACAATTTTTTTTAAATACAATACATCAAAATATTTTTAAAAATCATTTAGGGTTAATCAAATTATATCTAAAAATTAAATTAAAATTAAATCGGAACAACGTTAACGCTATTAGTTATTATATTTTCTTAATTCTAGTTGTGTTTAAACCGTAAAAAACATCATTTTGCTATCTTGTATATGCGAGATAGTAATATTAAATTATATTCGAATAATAGATAACAGTAATAGAGTGAAATAGGATTATTTTTTTTAAAAACAATACATCAGGAAAATTTCAAAAATAATTTACAGTACATTAAATGAACTTCAAAAATTAAATTGGAATCAAATCGGACAATGCTGTAAGGATTAATTGTTCTATTTTCTTAACCCTGGTTATGTCCAAAATTTAAAAAGATCATTTGGGTAATCTTGTATAACCTAAATATTAATTTTAAAATAAATTTGAATAATAGATAACCGTAATTGAGTGAGATATGACTATTATTTTAAAACACAATACATAAAATTATTTTTAAAAATCATTTAGGGTTAATCAAATTATATCTAAAAATTAAACTAAAATTAAATCGGAACAACGTTAACGCTATTAGTTATTATATTTCCTTAATTCTGGTTGTGTTTAAACCGTAAAAAAACATCATTTGGCTATCTTGTATATGCAAAATAGTAAATTTAAATTATATTCGAATAATAGATAACAGTAGTATAAAGTGAGATATAATTATTTTTTTAAAAAACAATTCATAAGAAAAATTTTAAAAATAATTTACAGTACATTAAATGAACTTCAAAAATTAAATTGGAATCAAATCGGACAATGCTGTAAGGATTAATTGTTCTAGTTTCTTAACCCTGGTTATGTCTAAAATTTAAAAAGATCATTTGGGTCATCTTGTATAACCTAAATATTAATTTTAAAATAAATTTGAATAATAGATAACCGTAATTGAGTAAGATATGACTATTTTTTTTAAAAACAATACATCAAAGTATTTTTATAAATCATTTAGGGTTAATCAAATTATATCTAAAAATTGAATCGGAACAATCGTTAACGCTATTAGTTATTACATTTTCTTAACTCTGTTTGTGTTCAAACCATAAAAAGCATCATTTGGCTAACTTGTATATGCTAAATAGTAAATTTAAATTATATTCGAATAATAGATAACAGTAATAGAGTGAGATATAATTATTTTGTTAAAAAACAATTCATAAGAAAAATTTTAAAAATAATTTACATTACATCAAATGAACTTCAAAAATTAGATTGGAATCAAATCGGACAATGCTAAATGATTAATTGTTCTATTTTTGTAACCCTGGTTAAGTCCAAAACTTAAAAAGGATTATTTGGGTCATTTTGTATAAACTAAATATTAATTTTAAAATAAATTTGAATAATAGATAACCGTAATTGAGTGAGATATGACTATTTTTTTAAAACACAATACATAAAACTATTTTTAAAAATCATTTAGGGTTTATCAAATTATATCTAAAAATTGAATTAAAATTAAATCGGAACAATCGTCAACGCTATTAGTGATTATATTTTCTTAACTCTGGTTGTGTTCAAAATGTAAAAAACATCATTTGGCTATCTCGTATATGCGAAATAGTAAATTTAAATTATTTTCGAATAATAGATAACTGTAGTATAAAGTGAGATATAATTATTTTTTTAAAAAACAATTCATAAGAAAAATTTTAAAAATAATTTACAGTACATCAAATAAACTTCAAAAATGAAATTGGAATCAAATCGGAGAATTCTATAATGATTAATTGTTCTATTTTCTTAACCCTGGTTATGTCCAAAACTTAAAAAAGATCATTTGGGTCATCTTGTATAACCTAAATATTAATTTTAAAATAAATTTGAATAATAGATAACCGTAATTGAGTGAGATATGACAATTTTTTTTAAATACAATACATCAAAATATTTTTAAAAATCATTTAGGGTTAATCAAATTATATCTAAAAATTAAATCGGAACAATCGATAACGATATTAGTTAAAAAATAATTTACAGTACATCAAATGAACTTCAAAAATGAAATTGGAATCAAATCGGAAAATGCTGTAAGGATTAATTGTTCTATTTTCTTAACCCTGGTTATGTCCAAAATTTAAAAAGATCATTTGAGTCATCTTGTATAACCTAAATATTAATTTTAAAATAAAATTGAATAATAGATAACCGTAATTGAGTAAGATATGACAATTTTTTTTAAATACAATACATCAAAATATTTTTAAAAATCATTTAGGTTTAATCAAATTATATCTAAAAATTAAATCGGAACAATCGTTAACGATATTAGTTATTACATTTTGTTAAATCTGGTTGTGTTCAAACCGTAAAAAACATCATTTGGCTATCTTGTATATGCGAAAAAGTAAATTTAAATTATATTCAAATAATAGATAACAGTAATAGACTGAGATATAATTATTTTTTTTAAAAACAATTTATAAGAAAAATTTTAAAAATAATTTACAGTACATTAAATGAACTTCAAAAATTAAATTGGAATCAAATCGGACAATGCTGTAAGGATTAATTGTTCTATTTTCTTAACCCTGGTTATGTCCAAAATTTAAAAAGATCATTTGGGTCATCTTGTATAACCTAAGTATTAATTTTAAAATAAATTTGAATAATAGATAACCGTAATTGAGTGAGATATGACTATTTTTTTTTTAAAAAATACTTCAAAATATTTTTATAAATCATTTAGGGTTTATCAAATTATATCTAAAAATTGAATTAAAATTAAATCGGAACAATCGCCAACGCTATTAGTTATTATATTTTCTTAACTCTAGTTGTGTTCAAAATGTAAAAAACATCATTTGGCTATCTCGTATATGCGAAATAGTAAATTTAAATTATTTTCGAATAATAGATAACATTAATAGTGTGAAATATAATTATTTTTCTTAAAAACAATACATCAGAAAAATTTTAAAAATAATTTACAGTACATCAAATGAACTTCAAAAATTAAATTGGAATGAAATCGGACAATGCTATAATGATTAATTGTTCTATTTTCTTAACCCTGGTTATGTCCAAAACTTAAAAAGGATTATTTGGGTCATCTTGTATAACATAAATATGGATTTTAAAATATATTTAAATAATAGGTAACGGTAATTGAGTGAGATATGCTTATTTTTTTAAACACATAACATTAAAATATTTTTAAAAATCATTTAGGGTTAGTCAAATTATATTTAAAAATTAAATTATATTTAAATCGGAACAACGTTAACGCTATTAGTTATTATATTTTCTTAATTCTGGTTGTGTTTAAACCGTAAAAAAAAATCATTTTGCTATCTTGTATATGCGAAATAGTAATATTAAATTATATTCAAATAATAGATAACAGTAATTGAGTGAAATATGATTAATTTTTTTAAAAACAATACATCAGAAAAATTTCAAAAATAATTTACAGTA